>NC_136504.1:97294145-97894145 GCF_053919585.1 Euprymna scolopes | reverse complement strand
ATACCGCTTTCGTGAAAATCCGTCGCCTCTGTCGAAAGTTTTAGGCAGGCATACCTACATGCATACATACATACATACATACATACATACATTTAAACAAACAGATGAGATTTATATTATAGACTATCCTTGATGCCCGGCGTGGCCCGAGATCTTGGCAGAGTGTGTTGAGCAAAAAACAAAACAAACAAACCAAAAAAAACAAAAAAAAAAAACGTGATAGTTGGCAGGAGGGCTCGACCCCGTACCACGAAGGATGAAAAGAACGTAACGAGTTCATCGCCAAACCGGAAATGACGAATGTTTAAATTAAGGCTAGCCAATCGAAAAGAGGGGATCACTTTCGAAAACATCGGCGAAAAAAGCGACCCCTCACTGTAGAAAAGTGCCTAGTTAAGGGTGAAAGAATCAATGTTTTTAGCCAAGTTTTCGAAATTTGTCGTCCGAAGAGCCGGGCTTCAAAACGATACCGATCTCGTGAAAATCTGTCGCCTCTGATGAAATTTTTAGGCAGACATACATAACATACATACATACATACATACATACATACATACATTTAACAGACAGGTGAGATTTATATTATAGACTAGGCTTGGTGCCCGGTGTTACCTAGGTGTTTGGCGGTGTGTGTTGACCCCCTCCCCCCAAAAAAAAAACGTGGTAGTAGACAGGCTCGACCCCGTACCGCGAAGGAGGAAAAGAACGTGAAAAAATGACATCTTTGCCGTTGCGTCCATCGCCAAACCGGAAATGGCGCAGGTTTAAATTAAGGCAAGTTAATCGAAATGGAGGATGACTTTCGAAAACATCGGCGAAAAAAGCGACCCCTCCTTGTAGAAAAGTGCCTAGTTGATGGTGAAGAAATCAATGTTTTTAGCCAAGTTTTCGATATTTGTCGTTCGAAGGGTTGGGCTTCAAAACGATACCAATGTTGTGAAAATCTGTCGCCTCTGTCGAAAGTTTTAGGCAGACGTACATACATACATGCATACATACATACATACATTTAATCAGACAGGTGAGATTTATATTATAGAAGCTTACTATTCTATATGTAGTAATGGTTTCCAAAGTAAAACGCATTTCAGTTTCCTGTCCTTGCTCTGTATAAATAAAACTTTCATAACAAAACATGCGTCAACGTTGTTTTTGAGGAACAGCCGAGTTTCACAGCGTCAGCAACGCGGGATATAACAATGTTTTTTATAAGGGGATTACCCGCTCACTAGATTGTCTAGTTAATTTTGTAATGTATCAATGCAAGAAAGAATGTACTGAGCAGCACTTTCTCAGATGTGGGAGCAGTATTCTATCGTTGGATGTACCAGACACTTATCTTATCACTTGTTTGATGTCTTGGTCCCTGTTTATCTGTCTCCCCACAAGGGCAGAGTTAGACGCAAGGTCGTTTTTTTTTATTTGTAGAAAAGGAATGAAAAATAAAAATTGTCTCATTCATGAAGGATTTCTCTTCCACTAACCAAGAACAGAAAAAGTGAAGTGTTGTATCAAAACAGATACTACACCGTGATTTTAGTCAGAAGGTCAAGAAATTTGTATGTCATTAAGCCAAGTACGTCCAAGGATGGAATACTGCTGCCATATCTGGGCAGGAGCTGCTAAAAACAGCCTATCCTGCCTTGACAGAGTACAAAATAGACTTCGTGGCTTAGTGAGGGATGCCCTTTTCTCTACCCTGCAACCTCTCTCGTACAGAAGAGACGTTGCGAGCCTATCCTTGTTTTATCGTTATTTCCATGACAGGTGCTCGTCTGAGTTCCAATCTCTGGTCCCCCCTCGCCAATCTTTCACAAAAACCACCCGTCTAGCTGAATCCACTGTGAAAAATTCCCCCACTCTTTATTTGTGCCTAAATAAAAACGTAAATTCCATGAACAAAGCTTCTTTCTTAGAACTGCACGCCGGTGGAACTCTGTTCCGTCTGCCTGCTTCCCACCTGACTACAACTTGGATGTTTTCAAGTCCAACGTTAACAAATTCTTAATGAACTGCCCCCTTAAGTAAACACTTCATCAAATCTCCACACTAACATAATGTACTTGCAATAACCCTTGTCCCTGAGTGGCTTCCGGGCCTTGATAAGTGGTGACCACTGTGTAAAAAAAGATCTCTTTCTTTGATCATTCTTTCTTCTCTTTCTTTAGTTTTCTTCTTCGCCTTTTACCTTATTTCATTCCAGTTTATTAACTTCGCTAAGCAGGTTATATTTTCGGTCAACTTCGTTAATTTGCAACTATAATATCTTGTTTGCGTACAACCTAGCCTCCGCATCGTTTGGCCTTCGCTTGACTAATCGCTGTCAAAATATCGGTCATGATATAACTAAGAATTGATCGTATTTGAGGATATCTATGTAAAATTCAAGGTTGGAGAAAAATTAAATGCCACATGTGTGGCAATAACTTAGGCTTCGTACATCAGTGAGACTCACTACCTGACCCATATTGTAGTCATCTTATACCTTATATTTTGACGGAATATTAGCTTCTGATTTTTTTTTCAATATTTAATGCACAAATCTGATATTATTAGATAGCAGTAACCACGATGCAAATATTTTAGCATGATCAAATAAATATATTTTGAGTTGTCAATGTTTTCATGGCACAACTTCGGAAATATTTAACACAATATGAAGAAGTAAAAGCTTAATATAAAACTTTGCCCTATCCTTACGTTGTCAGATCGAGGGATAAAATCTCGCGACTAACTTATGTTCTTTTTCCTTTGTTGTGTTTTCCTGTATTTATTCCTACTAAATATCGTCACCACGTTATTAGGTTGGTGTAAAAACCATATCGTTTTCTCACATTTGTTACTTTTATATATCATTTCTGAATTAATTCATTGATATATATATATATATATATATATATATATATATATATATATGAATGAAGAGTGAGGTTAGGTCAGACAGCGTGAACAAAATTGAAATTCGCACGATTTTTTTGTTCCAGATCAAACTAGGCCGAAAAGCTGCCGATACAGCCCGTGATATCAATAACGCATTTGGCCCAGAAACCACTAACGAACGTGTGGTACAACGACTGTTAAAGAAATTTCGCAATGGTGTCGAGAGCCTCGAAGTACCGGCCGACTGCGGTTGATAACGAATATTTGTAAGCCTTAATTGAAGCAGATCTTCGCAAAAACAACACGAAAAGTTCCTGTTGAACTCGAGGTTGACCACTCACCAGTCGTTCGCCATTTAAAGCAAATATGAAAGTCAAAAAGTCGGATAAATAGGTGCCGCATGAATTGAGTGATTGATGATAAAAAAATTCGTCGTTTTGAGGTGTCTTCTACACTCTTTTTGCGCAACAAAAACAACCCATTTCTCGAGCGGATTGTGACGTGTGCTGAGAAGTGGATTCTCCACGACAATCGGCGACGTTTGGCACAGTGGTTGGATACTGGAAAAGCTCCACAACACTTGCCGAAACCGGAATTGCACCAAAAAAGGTTATGGTGACGGTTTGATGGTCTGCTGCTGGTCTCATCCACCACAGCTTCTGGCGAAACGATTACGGCGAAGTACTGCTAACAAATTAACGAAATACACCAACGTATGTGGCCGACATTGGGCAATATGAAGGACGAATTCTCCTTCATGACAACGCTCATGCGCATGTTGCTCAACTGACCCAGCAGAAACTGAACAAATTGGGCTACGAGACACTGCCTCATCCGCCATGTTCAGAGGACCTATCGCCCACCGATTGTCACTTTTTCAAGCATCTCAATAACTTCTTGTGCGAAAAGTGCTTCAAAATCCAAGATGATGCCAAATCGGCCTTTAATGACTTAACCACTTCCAGAACTCCGTATTTCTATGCTGATGGGATAAATAAAGTTGTTTCTCATTGGCAAAAGTGTGTTGATTCTAATGGTCCTTATTTCGATTAATAAAGTGTATTATGAAAGAAGTGATGATCTTTTGAAGTTGAATGTCAAAAAACGATATTATTTCTGCATCAACCTAATAACAACATGAAATCAGTTTAAAAAAGAATGGTTTCGTTAATACTTCGGTCATACCTTGTGTCGTCATTTGTGCGTGTGTCGTTATCTTAGCAACTGATGCTAGTTTCAGTATCTCTAATAAAAGCCCTCTTCTTAAAGTAATTATTCAATTAATCAATTCAACAAAATCATATTAAAAAAGGTGAATGGTTTATTTACTAGGATCCCAAAATAAGAAAAGGAAAGAGAGAGACTTATTTAAACCTATTGTTTGAATATTTAATGTTGTTTCAGACAATATTAATAACCTTTCTTATCCTTTACATCCGAACTGCCGTAAAAATTATGCCCGTCCCTGTCTCTACTTTATGTTTAATACCTGTTGCAATATTTTTGGCATGAATCTACTTGCTATGATAATAAACATTTGGACGATTATATTTATAGCCAGGGATGATAAGAACAAATGAACCAGACATCACAATCGCTGTATAAAATATACTGAATCTCTTAGAATGTTTTTAATCATAGTTTTTCGTCTTGACACGAAATGCTGATTCTGACTGGTGTAATACTACTATTCCTTGCTAAGAATTTTTTAAAATTCAAACTTTCTCTGACTAAATCGATATTGCGAAATCTGCTTTGTTCAACCACATCTATCAGGTCGTTGCATAAGTTCCCGCAGTTTGATGACAGATTTTTGTTCTAAATCATGTTTTGATATTTGGCATATATCATTAGAAAGCACGTAATCTGTTCTACAAGAAAATGGTCATCGGTTTTTGCTCATATAATGTTTTTCTCGCTTTTGAAAATCACATTTTTTACACCTTCTTTTCGCCTTTAATCGTGATCTAAAAGCGAATGAAGTGACCAATGATATTTGTGCCGTATATGGAGAAAACGCTATAACTGAGAGAAATGTTCGAGATTGGTTTACCAAATTCAAACACGGTAATGTTGACCTCAGTGACGCTCCTCGTTCCGGAAGACAAATCAAGATAGACGAAGACCAACTCAGGGTTCTTTTGAAGGAAGATGAACATCAGACATGTAGAGAATTGGGTGAAAAGATGAAATGTGGTTTTACGACAATTTCACGCCACCTTCACTCGATGAGATTCAAACAAAAACTTGGAACTTGGGTCCCACACGAACTTTTGCTGTTAAAATTCCTTGATTTTCTTAAAAAAAATGGCGGGAACTTATGCAACAATCTAATAATATTCACAATTAAATAATTTTCTTTTCTCTACGATGCTTATATTTTTGCCATCCACTTTAGGATCATTTTTCTATGACAAAAATGGTTCTACACGCAAGAACGTCACACACAAATTTTATGCACATTATTTCGCAGTAATGTTTTGCTTATTTCAGGATGGATCAAGTCTATGACCCTTGTAATGTGCATCCAGGAGACAAGCGCCCGCGTGTTTGTGTGTTGTGCGGGTGCGTAAGAGAGACGGACGAAAAGGAAAGACTTACCTCGGGGCCGGCTCGGCGTCGCCGACCGAAAATAGAGAAAGAAAGATCAATATGGCGGCTGCCGTCTTTTGTAAAGGATGATATCTCGCAAAGTCTCATGAATTCTCGCAATATGCAAATTTAGCCGGCCTGCAAGCGGGTGATTGAAAGACGTTGGGAGAGCGATGATTGACTTGGTCGGGAATCGTGTTGCTGTTGCTTCTCGTGCCGTGTGGGTGTGAGTATATCTTACCGTTGTTGGGACCGTTCTGAGTAACCGATTGTTGGGCCCGTTCTGAGTAACCGTTCGCGTCCGTCTAGGTACCTTGCTAGTTAGATTCCGTGCAGAACCGGTGTTTACTGGTTATTGAATTGCTTTACGTTGCTGCAACATTACACATCTACAGAGGGCGCAGTACTTTTAAAGGATTTTCCTTATACATCTACAGAGGTCGCAGTAATTTTAAAGGACTTTTCTTACACATTTTCTACAACCCTTTCTTGATTTTTGTGTGAAATGTATCCTGCTTTACAAGATAATACCCGATTCATTTGCTACAAAATAGAAGTTAGAATTTAATACTCCTGAATTATGAAATCAATTAGGATGTAAGGGAGATAACTCGACTAATACCTTCGTTTTATTTGTTGCAAATTGGCCTCCTCTTTCCAAAGGTTTATTAATAGGAACGTGTAATAATAAATAGCAGACACGCATGACTTCTGTAAATTATACACAAATAACTGTTTCCTTTTGTCCTATTTCACATTGGATATACAAAGTTTTTGGCCAGCGATCTGTTTCAAGATGAATTGTTTTATGCGTAATCAATGTCTGTTAGTTAAAAAACTCTTACGTGTTGACTAAATAGTTTCCAATACGATGCGTAAACTTACACTCCTCTGTCATCCCCATACAACGGATCTTGCCTGTCGCTCTTCTACTGATAGCTGGTCTGCTATTTTGTTGTATTGTAACGTTGTTCGCGGAGTATAACACATTTTATGCTGTTTCTGTCGCAAAGGAGACCAAGACAATAAATAGGAAATAACTCCAACTCGCTTGTTCTTTGTAGGAACATTTATTTCCTCATTGGTATAGCCGTGACGTGACCTACGTAACCTAGAACGTTCTCTACGTCTCTCACGAGATCTCGGACGTTATCTTGTCTCCCTCATGATCGTCTTCTTTCTCTATTTTATAGTTCCTTTTCCTCAACCGTGACGTCACTTCGCACGCATTTACACCCGCGCATCCGCGCTGTTACATTATTTCCCATGTTTATATAATATTAGTTTTGCGTCATATGACGTAAGATTTTTTATCTTCAATTTCCAAAATGAAATCTTTATATAGTTTGACTAAATTTTATAACTGCTGATTTTTAGCTCACTTTCTTCAAATACAAATTGTTCCATTGCTTGTTCAATTTACGTTAGATCAAAGGAATGTTGTGATTTGCAAGTTCCTCTTATTGTGTCTAAAACAATGCATCGAGTTTTTATCATAGTTTTATTACATTGAAACGAATCAATTCGAATTTCTAACATAAGACTTTTGTTTACATATCTAAGAAGATATATTTTAGCTAATGTTTATACTGGCAAAATTGCCCTGTATACACAAAAGAGTTATCTACTTTTATGTTGAAAGAGTATCCTGGAGTTATCTGCCCCTGATATAGAAAAGTGAATAATGGCCGCTTAGAATTCAATTAAATTCAATTTATTCGGCACATGCTAAAACATTACATGTTCCGTTGGCGTTAAGAATGGCGCGGGAAGAGTGAGAACAACAAAATAAGAGCATAAGAGATAAAAGCAGCTATTTTGTTAGTGGAATTCAACAATGAATAGAACAGACCTTACATGTCCATCAATATTATCCTCAACTAAAGAAGTTATATTTTCAGTTTGTTTATGTGTTTGTCACTATGTTTGTTAGTATACAGCCCAACGTCAACTAGCATGACCAATCGTTACAAAACATAATCAAAATATCGGACCCATTGTTATCTGCGGTATTCACCTTATGCGGGTTGAACAAACTCTCCCCAAAGGAGGATATGTCTAGTGTTGAATCTCAAATTTACAAGCGGTTCCGAATCGCGAGTCAAAATATCAGTGATGGTCTAACTTAGAAGTAATTTGATTTTGAGATATGTAGATTAAAGCTCAAGGTCATGGAAATGTGATAATTGGACCAATGGCGATAACTTAGATTCTGATCATCGCAGAGACTTGCTACTTGACCTTATATTGTAGTTAAGCCACTCATATTCTATGACCTTGATCTCTGACTGTGGCATTGAAAAGTTTGGTGAGTGTCAAGTTTTAATCGGTAATATACATCTCGTCTGTGTGTATGTGTGTGTGTGTGTGTATTTGTGACAGAGAGAGAGAGAGAGAGAGAGAGAGAAAGAGAGAGAGAGAGAGAGCAGAAAAGAAGGAAATGTGGGAGCAAATCAAATTAGATACGATTATGAAGAAGAACTTTCAAATGGGACAGAGATTCACCAACCGAAATATGATGAATTGAAAAAGTTACTAACTGAGACGAATATCAAATCATTTTTCCTGGACAATTCCACGAATATCTTAACACTAATTAAAACTAGCCTATATTCCTCCATCTATTCTTAACACTTAAACCTGATTTGTAATTTCCCACTTTGCCTAAAGGACTCTGACAGACATATGCACAGTATTGGAGCCAGCATTCATAATACCCCATTCTTTGACAAGAGAATCCAAACTAAAATCACACGACGGTCTTTATGCACCTTACACTAAAGTTGTAACAGTATTAGTTACATTTCTCTATCTTTTCCTCTCGACCTAAGGCTGTAACCGAATCAACTATGTATCTGACTGTATACATGCAGCACTCTCCAGAAATACTAGCGCCTATATACTTGTATTTGTTACCTGTAATGCCAATCACAGTAATTGACTTAGTTTTTCTAGTTACACAGACGCAGCTGATAACATCAGTGTAACACGTATGTTACGAGGCGTTCTTAACTGTAACGCTTTAGATCACAAGTTAAGAGAAAAGTTCTTAGTTGCGTATGATCGACGATATCATCCGACCCAAATATGACCGTTTTATCGAACGGGACAGCGATCACTAAAAGTTTTTTTTAGCGAAACGGTTGATATGCCATTTCACAATGACACTAACCAAGAAAGCACATAAGTCTGTTACAATAAGGCAACAACAAAAAATGAGCAACACAATAGTTTTTGTATCTGCGGTTATATTTAAAAATATGTCAACATTGCAGCGAATTTGTCTAAACAAGGTAACACAATAAAACACTGAAAGGAAAAAAATATTAGAAAGGCCAGCAATGATCATGTACCTTGTCAACTGTTATAATCAAACGAATGAGAATGCTTCTGATAGTGTTGTATAGCGGGGGAATGACATTTATATAATGGGGACGACGATGACGACTGCAAGGACAACACTTTTAACATTCCGTTAACATTTTTGAGGAGGGGGGGCAGAACGTGAACACTTTCGAAGGGTGTTTCATACGAAGTTTTTTTTTTACAATTACGATAGACAAAATCACATTACCTTTCATGGGTGAAAGATAACAAACGAAGACACATGTTTACAAAATATACGATAACATTTATTCCACCAACTGGCCAGATGATGATAAGGAATTCAATTGCCTTAAGATTTCTATATTTTCTTGTTCCCCTTTCTGGTCGCTTCCAAAAGGGCTTCAGCTAATTCGACTCTCCTCTCCAAACTCTTGACTGAACTGACTCTCTGAATATATTGTAAATATCTTTCTTTGTGACGTCAAAGACGTACTCCAGCCACGTGAATGTTCTCACGTGGATTTATATACATGACTTCCAACATGCCTTCGGCCATACAAAGAAAATTCCTGTTTTGTTTTCCATTGTCCTTACTCTGACCTCTGATTCATCATTATTTAGTTATTTCTACTATAATGGACAATCAACTAAATTCGACTGAGATTAACTTGTAGCCTTTTACAATAACTATTACTTTGAATCCTATTTACGTTTTTCTTTAAGTACTGGGGTCTGTCCTCTTCCATATATAACAAAAGTAGACGGGGAGCAATTAAAGCAGGCTAGAAAAGCATAGGAGGAAGTGATAAGGATGAATTTGAGAGAGAGAGAGAGAGAGAGAGAGAGAGAGAGGGAGGGAGGGAGATAAATAAAACCTAAATAGAAATAAGAGACTTACCGAAATGTAAAACAAACGTTAAATAAAACGTATCCTTAGCTTTCTTTTCTTTTCCTTAGACGTTACACATCCTTTTATGTTAATGAACAAGAAAATAAAAATCTATATGCCATATATGGATGTGATACTCTTTGGTAAAATTAACCGCAATGTAATGTTATTAAATATCTAGGCTGTGTATACCGATAAATCATTTTGAAAAAGACGTACACCTGGAGATAAATGCAAGAAACAAGATAAAATAATTATTACATGCACTCAAAGGACATTTGAATCAAAATTATGAATGACTTCATGAAAATACCATAGGCCGTGTATACCGAGAAATCAGTTTTACCAAATCGTGCACCTGGCCACAAATTCAAGAAACATCATAAAATATTTATCAAATGTACGAAAAGATTTTTCGAATAAAAGTTATAATCCTGGTCGTGCACCAAACTGTTAAGAAGTTATAGTCCTGATCCTGCACCAAATAGAAAATATTATAATTTTATTTTTTCATTTAAAGGAATAGCGACACACTGACATATGAAAATATTACAATATATCTTTAATGCTAGTGACGGGTTATATTAAGGTGTTGTCATTCTTAGAAATACAACAAACTTTCAGCTGATCCGATCATTTTTAAGTTATTAAGCTTTCTATGGTATAATAGAAAATATGGAGAAGGAAACTTTGGCTGATTCTTACTTTGTAGGCCGGAAGTATGCAGATTGACTTATGCTTTTGTGACGGCTTTATTTATCTGGTTTCTACCTCTTTTCTTTTTTTCTTTTACCTTCTTTCTGGTGAAGATAATTTAAAAATCGTTCAAATAAAACGTTTTTTGCATGGTGATATTCGTTTCTGATGATTTGATAATATTGTTATTTCACAAAAAATTATAGACGAAAACAAATATAGACAAACTTATTAATTCACTAATCCATACACACATGCACACAAACACACACACACACACACACACACACACATATATATATATATATATATATATATATATATATATACTGTTTGTAGTAACATACATCAATGTTTCACAAACGAACACTAGACAAAATCAAATACCGATTTTTTATATCGGATGTTATTTAAGCATGAAAATTCGGTGGCCTATTTACAGAAAATCCTCAACTCTATAATAAAGACTGATATATATATAAATATATATATATATCGTAGAAATTTTCAGGTTTGTATTTGGGGGGCGTTTAATTCACTGAGGGGGATGCAGGGATTCGCGACAGGGATTTGGCTCACAAGAAAACACTCATATTAGACGGACTTAAAATAAAATACTTCCTTGTAACTGTTGGGCATTCACCACAGGACCCGCTCGTAGAGTTATATTGGTTGCCGTTCCCAGGCCGTTTCCTGACCATCTTAGTCCTTCACGGGATGATCTATAGGGTATATTGGTGCTGTGACCAGGATTTGATCCTGTCTAGTTACAACGGTTAGAAATCACAACAACTCTTACTTGAAAAAATATTCCAGGCAGAAAAAATCCCCAACAAAATGAAATCCACGGTTAAAATAACTTCAAAATCATTCAGAAAATATCCTGAAGAAAAGAAGAAAAAATCCACCGTACAACAACATTATTTTCCTATGAACTTTTATTGGTTGCCCTTGTAGACAGACACACAGATATTTTTGCTGCGACGCATCAAGTGCACCCATTGTTGATGGCAAGATTTCAGCGAGAAATATCGTGACAACTAAGGTCAGTGAGTTAATCTTTTTTATTTTGGCCTAAGTTGCTTTATTTCCTGATCATCATGCACGCAGGAAAAAAAGCGAGAAAGGGACCGTATGTTATTTTGTGAAAATATAGAAAAAGAGAGAGTGTTGATTTACCGTTAACTGTTATACTCGTTACATCGTGAAAAAAAAAGAAAGAGGGAAAATAGAAAGGCTGAAAGGGTAATAAAGACAGAAATATGTCACTTTGCAAACAGGCTGACTGCCGTAATAGCAGCAAGGATAGTGACGAACCGATAAGCGAGTGAGAAAATATGATTCTTGTGTACAATAGAGACACGGAGAATTTATTCATTCAGTGATTTATAGAGGTGTCGAGAGAGAAGTTGTTAAGAATTTTGTTTTTTGAATGAACAAAGGGTTGCAGTTTATTGTTGTTTTAATTAATTGTTATGAACAGTTAGGTGAACAGTGGGAATCTGAAGGTAATCCTTATTTTCATTTTTGTTGTTATTGGTTGAACGAATAAAAATAAACAGAGAAATGAGAGATTGATGCAGTCGACTTCAGCGCGTGTGATGGTTGGTGACTCAATATATTAGGGATCAGTGCTCAGATGAGAACGGAGTTTATCGACAGTAATCCGAGAGAGTCGGACTAAAGGTCGTAAGGGGTCAATGAAAGGCAGATTTTTTTGAGTGCCTATGAAGCGGTGGACAGTAAAAAATCATGATATATCAAGAGGATGCCGGGGAAGAATTTTCGATCGTCCTTAGAACAATTACGGTAATCACTAGTGGAGGCATTCTCTAGTGAGAGAGTCATGCAGGCTGGGAAAGCGGTTTGAAAAGGAGATGGTCGAACTGGCAATGAGTGATAGCCTCTCCTGACGTTCAAAAGGCGTTGTCAGACAGAAACACGAGAGCAGAGATGGCAGGAGACTTAACGTCGTGATTTAGCTCCGAGAAATGTTTCGAAAGGTTACCAACGTAGAAGAGAAACCCGGAGGGTCATTAAAAAATCGCTATGCACTTCAGGGAGACCAAAAGGAAAATGGGAGGAAAGGCCTGAGAGCGATCTGTCCGCGGTTTGGTTATTTTACTCCCAAATTTGAGCGAAGTACTAACGTAACAGGTCGCAGACTGGGGATTAAACATTGGGATGACGTGCTGCCTCATGATATCCCAAATAGTAAGACTCGGAAAACCGAGGTCGCCCAGGAAAGGGGATATTTATTGGAAGGCGCCATATAAGATAATAGGATGGTGGCGGGAACGAGTGAAACCGCCAAATCTGAAATTATATTTGTAACACTCTGATGTTGAAAGTGTGTGTGATAATTTAAAAGTGAATCATTCTGATTTTGAAATTATTCTGATGATTGGGAATAATTTGGAAGTATTTTAAACGGAAAATGTTGGCTTGAAATTGTGTTCGATAATAAATCATAAGCAGTTGAAATGATTATTCTGGTTTTTGAAATGATGTTTGAGGATAATTTGGAAGCATTTAAAATGGAAAATGCTAATTTGAAATTGTGTGGAAAAATAACTTGAGTCTTAATTACGTAGTTATAGTAACACTCCCGTGAAGTTGTAAATTGATTCTTCTGATTTGGGAAAAACCTTAAGTTATCTGCATGACTAATAATAATTAGAAGGTTGAATAATTGTCCCCTCTAGGGAAGGGAATTAGAAACAATTAGAACTAATGGCCCATATATTTATTATAGGCACGTTCTGGGCTGTCGCGACTTAGCGATAAATTAGAAAACTGTAAAGAATTTAATTAATTTGGGAATTAAATTGAAATGTTCTTTGAAAAAGTTGAAAAATTAAAATGTGCGTGCAAAGGTTATTTGAAACTGGAAGGTTTAAAAGAAATAATTAAACGAATACGTAGCGAACTGAAACCGCCGGCATCAACAGCCGGTTGAATTAATGTTATGTAACGAGCGAATTAAGATGAAAAGGAAAAAAAAAGAAGAGAGAAGAAAGACGGTCGAATGTGGCACCCGAAACCAAAAACCCTTGACAATAAAGTAAAACAGTTGGCAAAAATATTTTTCGGTGTTGCCCGGCTCCGATAATGTTAATTATAGCGAATTCTGCTATATTGGTACTATAATACGAGTTTTTGTAGGAAAAATGCTTCTAGACTAGGAGTACCCGAGTTACGAAAGTAAATTATTTTTACTAGAGAAATTGATTGAACTTCAATTGGTTTGAACTCTGAATATATACATTGCGCTAAATGCTAGCGACAATGCACGACCGAACGATGATTGATAGTTGAAAATCTTAGGTTTGGACAAGAGGCCCATTTGTTCGTGCTACCGTCGGTGGTGGGATGAGGACGAATCGAGCTCTGGATGTCTCCTCTATCGATCATTTCGTTTGATGTATTGCCAGTTGGCGGGTGTGTAAGCAAGAAAAATCTACCGGCAGTAAAAGACATGATATGATGTGGGATACTGTGTGCCTTAGGTGGAGCTAACGCCCTGACAGAGATAAACTCTGTTGGAAATCCCTGCTGTCACGAGAGTACCACATTCATCCTGCTCGCCGTTAGGTGAGAGGTTGTCGATGACTTTGAAGAAATGGCGAAGATTTAGATTGTCATTCGTAAGACAAGGTAGAGAATTAAAGTAACTGTTAAGTCTTGGAATGAAAGAGTAAGCACGAAGATAAGGGATCCTCCATATAATAAGGCTAAGAGTACTCAATGAGAGCGTGTAAATGTTAACGACCTTAGGGAGTGATTCAGAACCTGTGGCATATTGATAAGAGAATATCAAATCGGAATCTATAAGTTCGATAAGGCAGACTTTAAACAAGCACTTAAGACATGTGAGGGATAATCACGCCGACACACCAGTCTGTGACATTAGTGAATGAATAAAATCTGTGGGATATTGATCAATCAATATCAAAGAGAAATCGACAAGTAAAATGAGGCTGGGCAGCCTGTTAACTAGTATTAAGGATGCAGAGGAATATGCCAGAGTATTACGACCCTTGTGGGATGAGTTGCGACTATTACGCAATTATCTGAGAGGTTAGAAGGATTAGAGAACAACTCAAGAGGGCAGTGATTCCTATTATGGGCAAGGCGTTGACATAAGACTGTTGTAGGTCCCATATTCATCGTAAAAGTAGTGTTGAAGAAGTCCAGTATGAAGAAATGTTGAAATACCTCCGATGCGGAAGAGACGAACATATCCAAAGATAAAGAAACTAAACTATAGATAAAGGGTTAAGAAAAAGGGGTAGAGAACTTGGTCCGAGTAAATCTGGAGGGATACTCAATATTAACTGAATCAAGCGTTGCTGGAAGTGCGAGGCTTGAGGTTATGGATAGTCGAGAGAGTGATACTATAATTGGCAATTATAGATCCTTATGAAGCAATGTGAAACTTTTCCGGTGCGATAAAGACGGAATTATCCAAAGAGATTTAAAAATTTTTATTTTTTATTACATTTTCACCCCAAACAAGGCACATTGCCACTTTGGTGTAGGGGGCTACTATCAGAGGCACCAACTACTGGGGTACTATGTAGGGATTTGGGCAGCAAGATGTCGGTTCACGTTACACTTGAACTTCTGCACGTCAGTACAGTTGGGGAAGCAGGGACCTGGGATGGAATTCCAAAGTCTAGCGGTTCTGGAGAAAAAACTACCGGAGTAGAAAGATCTTTTACCTCTAGGGATCTCTACTGTGTGGAGGTATGATTTACCTGCATGTCGGGTTTGTCGAGGGTGTTTACGTTGTGAGGGCACAAGTGCTTGCAGTTCGTCAGAGCATTCACCATTAAAAGCATGTAGAACAGGCAGAGGGATGCAACATTTCGTCGATGGGACAGAGGCTGAAGCTTAGATGCCAGTTCAAGGCCTATCAGATTGGCGACTCTCCTTTGAACCTTGTCTAGGAGCGAGAGACTAGTAGCAGATGCACCAGTCCAAATATGACAGCAATACTTCATACATGGGCGAATGGTGGACTTATAGAGGTACAGGATACTTTCGGGTGTTAGTAGCTTTCTAGAACGGTAGAGAGAGCTTACTTTCTTCACAGCGGCCCTGGCAATGCTTTCCATGTAATTGTTCCAACTCATGTTTCTTGTGAACGTTAGGCCAAGAAGTTTGACAGATGTACTCCCAAATAACGAGTCGTTGGCCATTGCTATTGATGGCAGAGAAGGTTTCTTGTAATTATTGAAGAAAACAAGTTTAGTCTTGGCGGCATTGAATGTGACCATCCATTTTTGTCCCCATTCCACTACAGATTGGAGGTCATCCTCTAGTGTTTCTGCCAGTTCTTTAGATATATGTTCATTTGTTTTCCTGTCGTGCCTGTTATAGAATGAGGTGTCATCAGCATATATACCCATCTCAGAGGCAATTTTGTCAGGGAGGTCATTTATGAATATCAGGAACAATAGAGGTCCAAGGATAGACCCTTGGGGAACTCTCGCATTTATACCATATTGTTTAGATGTACGACAGTCGAGGGTAACCTGGATTTTTCTCTTATCTAAGAAGGATTTAATTATATTAAGTATTCTACCAGTGATACCGTATGATCTAATTTT
Organism: Euprymna scolopes; assembly: GCF_053919585.1. NCBI lineage: Eukaryota > Metazoa > Mollusca > Cephalopoda > Sepiida > Sepiolidae > Euprymna > Euprymna scolopes. The sequence continues at coordinate 97,878,146 of NC_136504.1, read as the reverse complement.
CCTGAAGATACCCTCATGCCACACCCTGTCAAAAGCCTTAGATATATCTAGAGCTACTGCTCTGCCCTCCCCAGCTTTGTCCAGTGAATGGTATATACGTTCAGAGATTACAGTTAGGATGTCTGCTGTGGGACAGGCTTGTCTAAATCCATATTGTTTGTCAGTCAGAAGTTTAGCATCTGTAAGGTGATGGACTAGAGGTCAAAGTTCAACGATTTGTTCTTTGAAAACTCTACCAAACTCCTCCGCCAATTTTAGGTATAAACACTTGAAATTTTAGATGTAGGTTGCTTGGACATGGATCTAACTTTCTAATTTGATTTGGGCCTAAAATAATAAATGTGAAAGGGTAAAAATTGGGGTCAAAGTTTTTATAAAATTTGACCTCTGCTGCCTCTACCAAATTACTCGACCAATTTTTGGTCTAAACAATTGAAATTGGACATAAAATGTATTCAGACATGCAGCAAGCTTTTAATCAGTTTTTCAGCGAAAATTTGGCTGCTAAGAAGTCAAAGTTAAAAAAGTTGACCCTTGAAGCCTCGACCAAACTCCTCTGCCAATTTTGGGTCTAAACACTTGAAATTTTAGATGTAGGTTACCTGAACATGAGTCAAACTTGCTAATACATCTTTATATATATATATTATATCATACATATGCACATAAAGTTATGAACAGTTGAACAGTACATAGGACCAGAGCAAAGTCGGGCTGAACTACTAGCATGCATATATATATATATATATATATATATATATATATATATATATATATATATAAGGAAGGGTTGTAAATAGATAGTTTCGAATTTGGGGGTATCAAAACCAAAGCAAAATATGAGGAAAGTAAAAATAAAATAGATAAACCCCATAATTTATTATACCATACGTGTTCACATTGAAACACTTATCACAATATTGTGTGGATCACTATATTAAAAAACCTTGTAAAACTTTGTGACACATTTCCATTCTATGGAGGTCAGGCGCGAACGAACACCCCATAATTTTATTATACCATATTTCTTCAAACTGAAACATAATTATCAAAGTATACTTACGCAGATAGATATGAAAAGTCTTTATTTAAATTGTGTTCCTATTTCCATTCTATGGAGTCCAGGTGAGAACGCAGACCCCACAATTTTATTATACCATCCCTATTTAAGTTAAAACATACTTATCAAAGTATTCTTATGTACATCTATATCAAAAACACTTGTAAACGCTTTTTTTTAATTTTAAAATTTTTTATTTCCATACTTTGTGGACCAGGCGCGTACGCAGACCCCACAATTTTAATGAACCACCATTCTGCCAGATCAAACATACCCATTCCTGTGTCTCGAACAACTTCTATCTTTATATGTAATCAGTTGTTTAAAATAGTCAACCATATAGGAGCCTATTCGTGAACACACACACACATTCAACTTTATATATATATATATATATATATATATATATATATATATATATATATATATATATATATGATGGACTCTCCCGTCGATTTCGACGTATGAGGTTCAGACAACCCATATTTCTAAAACTCATTTATGCTTTTGCCTCTGATGACTTTTTAGTCCAGCAAGGGACTTTCAAACAAGGCCACAAGTAGAACATGAATATGGATTTAACGCTGCAGATATTGGTGCGGCTGCTAGTAGTTTTGCTCTTACTCTGTTTTCTTTCAGTTGCCTTAAGCTTTCAGATTGAAAACTCTGGAGACCTTCAAAACACCTAGATCTCCATCCTTTTCGGTCATTCACATCATCTTCAAGACTCCTGTATGGTATGTTCACTGCAGAAAAGGTACTCTTAAACTTGTCCTTGTACCTAAGCCAAGGACGTCCGACAATTCTTTTACCACCCTCAAATTGACTGTACATCGCAGTTTTTGGAATTTTGTCATCGGGCATCCTCAATACATGACCAGCCCACCGCAATTGCGATTGAATAAGGAATAATTCAATGCCAGATATTTTGCATTTTGTGAATAATTCGGCATTTGATACCTTGTCGCGGAGGCTAAGACCACATATGGAGCGTAGACAGCTTTTGTGGAAAACGTCTAGCTGATTCATGTGATGTCTGTATGGAGTCCATGACTCAGATCCATTAAGAAGAATGGAAAGAACAACAGCACGGTAGACAGGGATTTTTGTGTCTACCCTTTTCGTTCCATAAGCGATGGCGGAGATTTCCAAAGGCAAAAGTGGCCATAGCAATCCTGTTGACAATTTAATCATCAAGAAAACCGCCCTGGTTCACCTTGCTACCAAGGTAAGGAAAAGACTTGACATAATTGACCGTCGACTTTCAGCTTGCGCGAAGGAAATCTATACTCTGGTGGATTTTGCTTTACGCCTTCAACTTGTTTTGGGGTAGGGTGTGGCTGATGCACTACCTCAGTCTTCCTTATGCTAATTGTCAGGCCAAAGGTCTTGCACGCGGCTGAAAATCGATCAAGAAGAACCTGGGCTTCCTCAAAGGACGTTGCTACCAGTGCGGCATCGTCAGCGAAGAGCAAGTCGCGAATAATTTCGGTGCGAAGAAGAGTCTTGGCCTTAAACCGTTGATGGTTAAATAAGCCACCGGATGACCGAAATTGAAACTTGACACCAGTGTCCAAATCATCAAATGCATGTTTCAGCATTAGTGAAAAGAAGAGCGCAGAGAGGACTGGCGCCATTACACAACCCTGGTTGGTCCCATTCGTAACATCAAATGGATCAGACATCATACCATCTGAGACAACACTGGCCTTCATCCCCTCGTGAAAGGAAATGATCACGTTCAGCATGTTTTCTGAAATACCAAGCCTTCTTAAAACTTGCCAAAGAGCATCGCGATTCACAGTCGAAGGCCTTCGTCAGGTCAACAAACACCATATACAATTCCTGATTTTTCTCACGGACCTTTTCAGCCACCTGACGTAAGGAAAATATCATGTCAATGGTGCTGCGACCCGACCGAAACCCACACTGTGACTCTGGATACACCTTATCAACGAGACGATTTATGATTCGGTTTAGAATGAGCCTAGCCAGAATCTTTCCTGCAATTGAAAGCAGAGATATCCCCCGATGGTTGTCACAGACATTCTTGACTCTCTTATTTTTGTAGAGATGTTTGATGCAGGCATCTTTGTAGTCCTGTGGAACTCGGCCTGTTTTCCATATCTTTACAAAGAGAGCATGGAGCTTTTTTACCAGCACATGCCCACCATGCTTGTACACTTCAGGCGGAATTGGATCCTTTGGTGATGGGGACTTGCCAGAAGCAATTTGTTTGATGGATTCCCATACCTCCTGATAAGCCGGTTCCAATGACAATTCTGGAATATCTGGATTCTGAGGAATAGAGGACACAACATCGCTGTCAATGACAGATGAGGTGTTTAAGACAGTTTCAAACTGCTCCTTCCAACGATTGAGAATACCTGCTTTATCAGTCAGCAATGCCTCTCCATCGGCTGTGCTTAATGGGGAAGCACCACTTTCCTGAGGACCAAATACCTCTTTCAGACCATCATAGAAGGCTTTCGTGTTCTTGCTGTCAGCAGCTCCCTGCAGTGCAATTGCCTTATTGCACCACCATTGTTCTTTCATAACTCGGAGAGCTCGCTGTACCTCACCTTTACACTTTTTGTAGGCTGTGTGCTTCACTGTTGAGTTTTTGTCCTCAATCCAAGATTTGTGAGATGAGTGCATTTGGTTAATCAGTGCTTTAACTTCATCGTCACTTTCGTCAAACCAATCCTGGTGTTTTCTTTTCGGTATTCCAAGGACTTCTACTGCTTCAGCTTGAGTTGCTTCTCGCAATGCTTTCCAACAAGATTCAACATCATCAGTTACATCAACACCCTCAAGGTTTTCATCAAGCTTATTGGAGAGCTCAGTTCTCTTTTCCCTGGATTTAAGAGGCCGCACATCAATGTGTTTGGGGACTGTTGATTTTTTAACTCTGTGCCTTCTCACATGCAACGACAGTTTACTTCTGAGAAGGGCGTGATCCGAAATATAGCAAGAAGTGTGGAAAGAGCGAGTGATTTTGAAGTCACTCATGTGCTTCCGCTTTGTTATGACGAAGTCAATAAGATGGCAGTCCTTTGAACGAGGATGCATCCATGTCGTCCTCCGATGCACAGGTTGTTGGAATATGGTATTGGTAATACCAATGCCAGGCAAGCGAGTTTCACATAAGACAGCAATGTCAACATCATACCTCTGTAACTCAAGAGAAACAAGGGCTGTCTTGCGCTCGGGTGCAGCATTATTATCCTGGAGGGTACGGACATTCCAACACCCTATTGAGAGATTCTTTATTGAGGTTTTTTGTCGTATTCTATTGTTCTGACTGCGTAACTGCCAAGTTAAGTGGTGAGCAATTTTTTAGGGCTCCTTTTATCGCCCCCTCCCCGCCACAGGGAAAGCAGTGCTATCCCTAAATAGGGCTGCTTTGTCCCTGATGGAGGACACGAACAGCACAATTGCTCACAGGTTTGTGCTAGAACGGCCATCTACCATCAGCCGCCACTGTGCAGAGATCCGGCTGATGACTTCCAGTAATATCCTTTACCTGTCCCCGTCGCTTTCACTCCATCGCCAGTGGACTTCTTGCAGGACAGTATGAGGTTTTCATAATGAAATTATGACAGGCTGTCCGAAACCCACACAAAGGACTTGATTTAAGTGGTGAAGGCTCGTGTAGGACCATCCATACTTTTTGGAACTGCTGATTAACTTACTCGGTGCAAACCAATTGCCACAGAACAAGCAGACAACAACCCTCAGGTTTGATGTAAGAGTTTCCTTCTCTTAGTGGTATAACCGCGCCCCCAGTCACCAACCTGGTAATTTCCTTGTATCGGCGCAATATATATATATATATATATATATATATATATATATATATATATATATATATAAGTATACATACACACATGATGCTAGTTGGCCGTTGACCCCGAGAAGGGGTTCATTCGCCCTTTGAAAGGTCTTGTTTTTAATCCTTCAGGGAGACTAGCCGCCCTCCTCACCAAACAAGTCTGGTGGGGGAACCAGTTCAGTCGCCGGTTACCCGACCATGTGGCAGGTAGTACTGGGTTACATGGTCCCAGTAGCATATGACATGATCTGACAATATATATATATTATAAAGAGTAGTTGTCTGTATGCATGTTGTTAAGACTGTTTTTTTTTATTTATCTATCTTTTTTCCTTCCATTTTCATCATTCTTTATTTCTTTCTTTTTACATTTCTCTCTAGTAAACCTGATTAAAAAATCATCCAAATAAACTTTTTATTGCCTGGTGATATTGTTTTCTGACGATTTGATAACATTGTTATTTTTGCTGCTTCCATTTTATATGACCACGTCTACCTACTTAAAATTAGTAAAACAAAAAAATGTCTGAACCATCAAGATACTTTCAAAAGATATTGCGTCTGTGCATAAATATGAAAATAAGTGCAAACTTTTAAAAACATTATGAATTATTTGCAATCGTCTTGCAATATTTGATGAGAAGATTTGCTTTTGCCCCAAGCTTACGTCATTCGATTACTTCAAAATATATTCATTTGAAAATAAAATAATACATTCAATGTTTTACCCAATAAAATATTCAATTTCAATCTGTTAAGATGCAGTTCACAAAAAATGTAGACTAGAACAAATGCAGTGTTATATCGCACGAAAAATAACGAAAAGATATCGAAAAATATAAATGGAGTACTTTATTAAGTAGTGGAACGAGGACGTATTTATAAATTGTTGGTGTTAGTAGAAATCCATGTTAGTGGAGTACGTATTCTCATGCGTGCTCAGTACACCCTTTTTTTTACATAGACATCACCACTTATCAAGGCCAAGCGGCCACTCGAGGATAAGAGTTAAAGAGCGTACAGTAGAAATTGGAAAATATAGTAACCGTTAGTAATGGAAATTCGGTAAATTTGTTAACAAGTGGAACGGTTCATCAAGAACTTGTTTACGTTAGACTTGAAAACAACTATATAGTAGTCAGCTGGAAAGCGGGAAAACGGAAGACAATTCCACAGGCGTGCAGTTCTAAGAAAGAAGCCTTGTTCATGGAATCTACGTTTAGGTTTAGGCACAGATAACGAGTGGGGGAAATTTTTGATAGTGTCTTCATCCAGACGAGCGCTTCCCGCGATAGCCTAGCACAAGGGGGGAGGACCACAGACCGAAGCTCAGCCGAACACTCTCCATGAAAACAATGACATAGCAGAGACAAACTCGCAACATCTCCCCGCTTTTATATTTTCGAATGACCGGAAGTCATGTGATGCGAGCCATGTCACAACATATAAACAATAGTGATAGGACGATTCTAATCTTTCTCCCGATTCCGATACAGTTGCAGATTGCGCACTAACTTCCGGATTCTGATACAATTACCGATTCTGATTCTTTATAGATCTCTAAATATTTAACCGATTGCCGTGAAAACACATGTTAAATGTGCAGATATTTTCTAAAAAAAGAAATACACTCATGGTGGATGAGGTATAGGTTTTAGTTTTACTAGTAATTTAAAATCAGTAAATATTTATTATTTTATCATTAGTAAAAATAGTGGGAGATTTTGGTTTAAAGCAAAACCAAATGCGAATTCTTTATAGACTTCCAGTAAGATTCTTATCTATTCTATCATAGTGAATCGTTGGTCCGATTTCATAAATACATGCTTAACTTTTGAACGTCTTTTACTTGTTGTTGATATAACTACATATGTGAATGAATTCACCAATAACACCTAACCACAACTCGATAAATTTTGTGCAGCCATCACTTTTCTTTATAATTTCAATGTATACGTATATATACACTCATACCTATATATATATATATATATATATATATATATATATATATATACTATAATAATTATTAAATACCTACAGACACTAGGGTTTCATCTTTTCAGGAATCATCAGTGCAGAGTGTTACGATTAACGCCAGTCGATAGATTCGAACCCGGCAACGAAGCCATGTGTGATCCCATTAGCAAGAACCAAACCCAATCGGCCACTGTTAACTGCGAGAAATGCAGTTGAAATTTAAACATTTATTTTTAAATGTTTTTAACGTCTGTCAGAGTGGTTTAATAATTATATGATGATCTTCCCATGCGAGCTAAAGTGACCGACTTTATTTCAACTGTAAAGTGCTCAACGATAAGAAAAGAGTTTCTTAAAGGGGTTAACATAATTTTTTACTATAATTATAATAATTATTAAATATATACAGACAATAGTGTTTCATCCTTTCGGGAATCATCAGTGGAGAGTATTACAATTAACTGACTGCATTAACAAGGACTATATATATATATATATATATATATATATATATATATATATATATATATATATATATATATAACTACTTCATTTACTCACATAAAAGTAATATACGAAAGTATAAATTTATGCGTAAACTTTAAGTATTTACTTCAAAACGCTCAATTCGTAGGCAGAGCCTGAAGAGTCCTAGACTGGATGAAACGCGGAATATTCAGTATAGCTTAATCACCATATATATTTTATAACTATATATATATATATATATATATATATATATATATATATATATATATATATATATAGGCAGCATTTTTTTCTTTATGGCATACTTCATTGAATAAAATAGATGTTTTTTTGTCTATTAATTCAATTTTCGATCCTTTCCAACTTCCAAATAACAGTCTTCACTCACTTCTGGCTGGAACTGGCTGATGTAATCACCATATTTATCATAAGTCAAGATTCATTGTCATGATAAATTAATCTTACCGGTTTTGGACAAGTTATAAACTTTATTTTTATTTCATTTGTTAATTATTTTATTTATCTATTTTTGCCATTGGTTAAAATTAATAACACCCTGAAATGTTTGCAAAACTATTAAAATAAACAACTATACAAACACTTTCGGATGTTATTACTATTGATAAAGTTTATTTTATTAAGAGTTGTTTTGTTTTAGATTTGATTAGCAATGCTTCTAGTATTTCAAGTTTCCGTGTATTATTGGTTTATTCAAGTATAGGTGTGTTGTCAACTAAAATTTTCCTAAATTGGAACAGAAGACAGGGACGTTGGTTAGTCAAGTGTTAAATATAGCACTGTCCTCGGAGCAATGCATGGTTAACCTCCTTGACAAAGTGTTGATAGTCAAACCTATATATATTAGTCATTTATTCTCTATATTGCTCTGTAATTACATTGAACTTCTTAAATAAGGACTGTGATATATTATAAGAAAATATATTTCTACGGATATATATATATATATATATTATATATTATATATATATATTATATATATATATATATATATATATATATATATATATGGTACTTAACCATAGTTTAAATTCGATGTAACTGTTTAAACAACTATACCTCATTTGATTCGCCTTTTATTCATCAATAATTTTGCCTGTTCATATTTGACTTTTAATTGAAGTATCCTAGTGTTGCCATCAATTTAAAAAATTATTTCAAATCGAGAAAGCAAATAGAAACTCCACTCAATGGAAAATTGTTATTTAAATGTAAGTGTAGAACATTAATGCAACACAAATACAACAGGAACGCCATGAACTAGTTAATATTTAGTAGCATAGTTTTTATGCAATTTGACAGCCTTCAATCTTTTGACCATTCCTTGAATTAGTCTCCGGCAATACTACGGTGAAAAAGCATCTCACTTCTCTTTAATCGTTGTCCAAAGTTCATCCAGATTTGAAATTTTATCATTGTGTAACCATTGCTTGATGTAATGCTATACGTTTTCGATAAAATTGAGGTCTGGAGATTGTGCAGGCCAATCCAAACACGGAATATAATGCTCTGCATGGAACCTCTTGACATTGCCAGCTGTGTGAATGAGAGCATTATTCTGCATGAATATGGGATTATTATCCAAATTCAAGCCAAGTTAGGGTAGAAAATGCTCAGTCAACATATTAATGTACTTGGTCAAATTAAATCGAACTTTCAAGCGAACTATAGGACATGGACCATTGGCATGAATAATGCCCTACACCAAAACTGAACCTCCACCACCTTGCATCGTTGAAACTGTGCAGGTAGTATTAAATTAATTGTCCTTTCTTTTACGGACATACTACTTACAATCACTGTTTAGCCTATTGAACTTGCTTTTATCACTAAAAATCACTTTCAAGCAATATGAAGAGTTATGATATTTATTGCATCTGACGAAGTCCAGACGGCGTTTTCTGTTCTATACAGAAATCATTAACTTGCTCCTTGCAACACAGCCTCACAAATTCAATTATTTCAATCTGTTCTTAAATGTAGAAAGAGAGCACGTTTTAAATGGACTACACTGTTGTTGGATTCGGGGAGCCGTTTCAAATCTGTTTCTGAGGCTGCGTATCTTGATAGCATTGTCTTCCCCAAAAGAAGTAATTCTAGGACGACAAGATTTAGGGACATTACGAACACTGCCGGTGTTTTGGTATTTTTGCACAGTCATTCGTACTGTTTTCTCATCACATTTGAATCTGCGACCGATTTCTCGATTGGACAAACCAAAAAGGTGGAGATTAATGAGCTCCTAACGACTACTAAGAGAAAGTCGAGGCATATGGACTGTGTTACATTATATAACCTGAAACAGCAACAATTACGACGAGAAATGTATTTTTGCCTAAAAGGTGGATATCTGATGCTGGTTTTAAGCTCATTCGTTATTGCGAAATCTCTTTTTGCCTTCTCGATTTGAAGTTAATTTTTTAAATTGATGTTAACACTAGGATACTACAATTAAAAGTCAAAGATGAACAGGTAAAATTATAGAGGAATAAAAGGCAAATCAAATGAGATATAGGTTGTTTAAACAGTTACATTCAATTTAGCTTAAATTTGCAGCTTTTGAAAAAAATGACAAGTGTGGACTTTCTTTTTGGCGTCCCTGTATATATATATATATATATATATATATATATATATATATATATATATATATATATATATATATATATATATTACATAAACATTTACGTAACGCAACAAATTTATGTCTTTTGTTAGTCATAACTAGTTGACTAAACATACTCATGAATGTGTAGCGATACTTAAATGTTCATGTAAAAATAAATAAAAAGTACACCTTGGTCTACATTGGTAATGAATACTCATGTACAAACCTCGTTAAATTCATTAGGCGTTTTACTTCTAAACGAAAGTAACCTTGAATAATATATATATATATATATATATATATATATATATTATTTACTATAATAATTATTAATACCTACCGAGACTAGTATTTCATCCTTTTGGGAATCATCAGTACACGATTAATTAACCCCGGTTAATAGATTCAAACCCGGCAACGAAATCATCTCTGACTCCATTAGTAAGGACTAAATCCATATATATATATATATATATATATATATATATATATATATATATATATATATATATATATATAGAGAGAGAGAGAGAGAGAGAGAGAGATAGATAGATAGATAGATAGATAGATAGATAGACATTTATTAAAAGTTAAATTAAGTAAAAATAATTAATTTGATTTTATTAATTATTCTTTGTCCATTTTACATACGAAAGTCGTTCAAAAAGTAAAGCCCCCCCCCCTATTCTTTCAACTGAAGATGTTGAAGAGCTTCGAAAGCGAGAGTGGTACTATAAACACGAGTGACCTTTTGTGCGTCAGATTATATTTTTCTACAAAGTAACCACCATTCGTGATGCAGTTTATTGGCAATTCAATGACACATCTTTGTTTTTGACGTACGTCCATGACAGGGGTTGCTTTCTTAAATTCTCACACTGTCAATATCTGCAACAGAGAAATGACACTTTCACCGGGCTTTACTGCTTGTAAGTTGTTCTCGGTGGTCGTACGTCTAAACAATATGATATAAATGCGGATGTACCTCAGGGGTCGATACTCGGATCTTTATTATTCCTGATATTCCTAAATTACCTCCCTAATTAAAATAATCTCTGAGATAAGTATATTTACCAACGACACCAGTTTCTTCTCCAGAACTGCTAGACTTTTGAATTTCCTTCCGGGTTCCTGCTTTCCTAATTGTACTGACTTGCAGAAGTTCAAGTGTAATGTGAACAGACATCTTGCTACTCAACTTCCTACATACTATTCATCAACTGATATCCCTGATAGTACCCCCATACATCAAATTAAAAAAAAAAAACTTTCTTAAATGCACTTGTGATATCAGGTTGTTTAAAAGCGTTTACTTTGGTCAAAATCGGACTTTCTTCTTATATTGGATTTTTTCGATTATCGATACTTATTGGATGCATTCCGATACAAAACCTTTATAAGAACACTCCAAGCTAGATCAAGTACCTTCGTGTGATATTTAAAAATTCGGCCCATCCGTTTCCGAGTCCACACACACGCGCGCGCACATAGAGTTCCTTTTATATAATAGTGACGCTAACTATGTATGTCAGTTTATGAGCGTTCATTGTAAACATATATGGAAAGCAACAATTCGAGATAACCCAACATATACAAGGTGGCCCAGTTAAAAGTAGCCCAATCACCAATCTTTCTCTTAGTGACCAACTGGCACCACAAGACAAAATGCAATTCATTTTCCAACAAGATGACGTTACATGCCACACGTCTCTCATATCACTGACACGAGCTCCTGTTTACGGAAGAAAGAACAATAAGCAGAGTGTTATGACAACCATGTTTCATCTGATTTTTATCTATGGAGGACTTCAAATAAAAAGTTTCGGCAAATAATCTTAACAATCTAGATCAACTAACGTAGAACATTACCAACGCTATCAGAAGAAGTAATAGAGAAGGTCTACAGGCAATATCTGCAAACGTAGTTAAACGTGCCCAGAAAGGCATGAATGTCAGCGGGGAGCGCTTTCAGCATCTTTTATAACACTACAGATAGTTTAAACAATAAAAGAATGTTCCTCCTGTCGACTACATTTTCTGGGTTACTTTTAAGTGGGACGCCCTGTACTTTGTAGTGGAAGATTGAACGATTGGGATGAAAATGTAAAAAAAAAAAAAAAAATGCACTTGTGATATCAGGTTGTTTAAAAGCGTTTACTTTGGTCAAAACTGGACTTTCTTCTTGAAACGAAATCTTATCAGAAGCATTCCCATACAAAACCTTCGTAAGAACACCCCAAGATACATCAAGTACCTTCGTGTGATATTTAAAAGCCGTTTCCGAGTCCACACACACACACACACACACACATATGCATATACACACACAGACGCGCGCACGCACACACACACACACGCGCGCACACACACGCGCGCGCACACATAGAGTTCCTTTTATATAATAGTGACGATAACTATTTGTCATTTTATGAGCGTTCATCGTAAACATATATGGAAAGCAACAATTCGAGATAACCCAACATATTTTGTAGTGGAAGATTGAACGAAAAGCAGACGCAAATCAGTAACAATCTTTTTTCATATAACATTAAAAAAAACAAAACGAAAAAAACATCGTTATTCGACGCTTATTTACTTATTCATATGATAAACAATATTCCGGGCTCCCAAAATGTGATTAACGTCAAATCAATTTTATGAGAATAAAGAACAAATTTGTATTCACACCGTAGACGCACACACCCTCCAAAAGATAATCTACACTTTATCTGAAGTACATCGGGATATCTATGCGCGGATACAGTTTAAAACAAAGCTCTATTTTTTGATTAAACATAGAAACTAGATTCAGACGGAATTTCCATAGACTCTGTAAAGGCTTCTCGTCCGTGAAACATATTATAATGAAGCTGCTTGCTTGGTGTTTACAACATGGTTGTCTTAAAATCCAAATTCAACAAATTTTGATCCTAAACTGCTCCAGATGTAATTAAACGCATTTTTTTTTTTAGATGAGGATTGATAATTTTTATTAGTTTGATTATTAGAACTACTACTCCGATCTTGAGTGTCATTCGCACAACGTTTCGGCCGATGTAAACTTCGATGACTTTTATGAATTTTTGAGATGAGGATTGGTTATTCGTATTATTTCGGTTCATCGGACTACTGTTCTCATCTTGAGTGTGATTTTTACAATGTTTCTGTCTATATAACTTCCGACCTTCTTCAGGTGCATCTTGTCGAACTCGGGAATTTAGACGGAATTTCAAGCAGAACCCTTTATTTAATTCACGGAGGTAGCATGCTCTTGTTCCGTTAACCATAACTCGCAATTGTATAAAATTCGCAATTGTATAAAATTCACAATTGTATAAAATAAAATACGCACCAAGTGCGCTTGAAAACCAAATGACAACGTAATATTAGGAAAATAAACAAATATTTTACTTGTGTGAAATTTATAACATAAATATATTTCGGAGGAAAACTCCATCCTCAGTATGTTGTTTTCTTTCATTCTTTTTTCTTTTCTTCTTTCTTGCCATGATGTAAAGTTGAAAGAAAACAACATACTGAGGATGGAGTTTAGCTCCGAAATATATTTATGTTATAAATTTCACACAAGTAAAATACTTGTTTATTTTCCTAATATTACGTTATGATTTGGCTTTCAAGCGCACTTGATGCGTATTTTATTTTATTCAAATTAAAACAACGTTTCTATATGGAACTCAGCCCCCTTGACATAATTCTCAATTGTATTTTTCGATCGCCCAAACTGAGGATTGAACCTTCAACCTTTAGGTGAATATCAATTTTACAACTGTACAAGAGCATGCTACCGTCGGAGGTTTAATCGTCCGAAACGTTGTGAAAATCACACCCAAGATGAGAACAGTAGTCCGATAAATCTAAATAATACAAGTAAGCTTCAATGCTTGAACACACATATTTATATACTATGTAGAAATAAGTAAAAACCTATAATGATAAGTAGTAAAGTTGTACATCTAAAAACAATTACAAGTGACACTCTTCTTGAGGTTGAAGGTTCAATCCTCAGGGTGGACGATACTCATGAACATAGTGCGGACGGCTATATGCAAATATCGAGCCGTGAGTGAAATGACGTCACGGTAGGAAAAATAATACTATTACAAAGAGAGAGAGCACATTTGAAAAGACAGTCATGTTAGAGACGCGGATGACGTTCGAGACCACGTTCGAGAAAACTATCACGTGAGTGACGTCACAGCTATAACGAGGAATTACGTGTGGCGGGAGAATTAGGAAATAAATGTTGTTGTCGAGTTATTTTTTGTCTTGGTCTCTTTTGCGACGTAGGCTGCATACAACGTGTGGGTCCCATGTGTAACAGTACACTCATAAGACAACTTTAAATAACTTAAGCCTTCTACTCGGTCATGGCTGACAGAACGAGAGCATGCTAAACCCGTGGATTAAATAAAGATAATCGAAATTGCGTGTAGATTTCAGAGTTTTACAGAAAGATGCTGGAACGAAACGTTGTGCGAATAACACTTAATATTCTATTGTTGGTCCACCGGAAAAGACCGGAATGTAAAATAGTCATACATTAGGATGAGTATTATAATGATCGATTATTATGATTTATAAAAGTAGAATGTCAGAAGGAATGTTATGAAAGCGAAATAAATATTTACAGTTGAAATATTTATGTGATGTAACTTGATGGATGAAATGTAATTCTGATAGTATGCAAAAACAAAATACATTTTGGAAAAAAAAAACAACAAAAAAAAAACAACAAGTGATGTGTTTAATGCTACGTGAAGAGTGACGTCAGAAAAGGAAGTGAGTTTTAGATTACACGTAGAAAGTAGAGTTAGATTGGACAGTCTGTAATTGAGAGTTGTGTAGTAGAGACAGACGATGACAGTCATGGAAGAACTAGGTTGGGTAAATTAACATATGTACTTGTGGATAAGAAAACGGCGTGGTCGCTCGGAAGCAACAAGTCGCAACCACAATAGATGTAAATATAAAACAACTTGATTGTTTTAGTTTTTTGCGAGAGACATGGCTACATTTGAGGAGCACGTCGGAACAGATGAAAATAGTTGTGATTTAAGGTATGCCGTTCTTTGTTCAGCACAAATGTAAAAAAAATTTTATCCGCCCTTCTATAGTCTGTTTAGTATGTCGACACATACAAATAACCACATTTCAGAAGCACGTCGGAACAGACGAAAATGTTTGTGTTTCAATGTATGTCGTTCTTTGTTCAGCACAAACGTAAAAGATGTGTCTCCGTTCTTATGTCTATAAACTGTTTAGTATGTCGACACGTTAACAAATACCCATTACACACACATTAACAAGAGAAACATTTATACACCAGATAATAACGTATTGGAAGATGTTACACACATTAAATAGACGACACGTTAACAAGATAAAGAGACTCACTATGTACAACTCACACATATACACTCGTTATACACCCCATCTACATAACATTAAAATAAAAACAGTATTCCGAATAAATCAATCAACCTTGGTTAATACCATTGATTAGGAATGTGCTACATAATCTTTCGACTGATAATCTTTAATCATTTATCCTCAAGTGTCTATTGGCCTTGATAAGTGGTAAACCAAGTAGAGCATAAAAAATGAACTTTTTTGCGAGTGAAATTTTGCTAGAAATCCAATAGTGGTATTCATTTTTGTATTAAATTCGTTTACAGCAAATATCACCAGACAGCTGTTTCGTTGTTTCGTGATTCATCAATGTGGCTAGACACAGTGAAGCGAATCTATCAACCGCAAGATCTGAAACCTAGTTATTTAATATCAAAGGATCTACCTTTGATGCATCTGTTTAATCTTTTTATGCATACGTTTTTTCCATTACAACAAAGTAGATTTTGATTTGACCAAATTATATTTGTTTTTTTTTTCTGTGAGTCAGAGACATCAAAAACACGTTTTGACTCTATTATTAATCATTATCGACCTTTTGCAAAGTCGGCTCAACTTGAACGCACGTGGTTCAAGAACAAGTAAGATCAGACAAATAAAATTCCTGCAAAACAATCATGCAGGAAAGGGACGGAGCGACAAGTATTGTGGTAGTATTTAATAGAAAGCAATACTAAACATGGGCTCGGAAGTATACTGCATTTTGAATTAATTATCTATCAGTCTTCGCTTTTTATATACGGCATAATCACGCTGACACACCAGTTCCCGTCACATCACCAAAGTTAAGCAATGTTGAGCCTGGTCATTACTAAAATGGGTGACCAATTTGGAAATTCCAGGTACTGCATGTAGGACACCTCCCTACAAGAGTTGCAAAAACCTAACGTCATCATCCCCCCAAACGGAGATATACATGTAACTGAGTACCGCTAGTTAATTTCATACTCCTGTGAAACTTTCTCCTTCGAAGGAAGCCGGTTAAACCTAAATAGGGTTAATGCTGTTTCAGACACACACACAGAGTCTTCGCTTTGGAATCTTCCGGTTGCTTGCGTAAATTGCAAGAATCTGTCGACCCAACTTGCTGGATATTGGGTCGTAAAATTGATGTATTAGTATTTGTTCATATTGGACTTGAAAACTTGCTTCTCTGCTGAGTACATGGTTGTTTCTGAGTCTGATGTTAATAAATTCTTATTGAGACATCGTCTTAAAGATTCAAATCTTCTATCTTGCTTTGATAGAGTTCAAAACCAACTTCGAAACCTAGTAGACGATGCCCTTTTCTCTTCCATACTACCTCTTTCCCACAAAAAGGAGGTGCGCCCCTGTCTCTACTCTATCGTTATTTTCATGGCAAGTGCTCGTCTGAGCTCCAATTCATGACTCCCTGCCAAACTTTCACGATAAACACTCGACTAGCTACAATCACTATCAACAATTTTCCCACTCTCTATCCATGCCTAATTTTAATCGCAGATTCTGTGAACAAATCTTCTTTCCTAAAACTGTTCGCATATAGAACACTGTTCCATTAGCCTGCTTCTTGGCCGATTACAATATGGTAGTCTTCAAGTCCAATGTAAATAAGTTCTTGTTGAGCCGTCCTCTTAAATAATTCAAATTCTACTCAGTTAATGTTTGAACTACCACCTTACATTCATTAACCTTTATCCACGAGTGGCATTCGGTGACTGCCTCGTAAAAATAAATCAAATTCTACTCAAATCTAATGATCGTCTGCAATTTTTAAGTGTTTGTCCCGCCATCAACCTGAGATAAACCATTATCTTCTCTCTTATTCTCGAATAGCTTTTGGCTTTGATAAACAGTTTTCATTATTAAAAAACATGCACCATTACTTTCATTCTTTCAACATTTTCCATCACGTTTACTTTAATAATTAAAACAATAACACGTATACTTTATAAGCTATCCTACTTTAAGTGTCTTCGATAGTTTAGTGTATATAACTATGAAAACCTTTGTGTGTATTGTCGCGTGAAAAACAGATGTAAAAATGTAAAATAGATATGTTTTATTTTACGGCATATCAATCCTTTTCGGGTCATTTAATGTCGAATGCAGTAATTTCGGACCCCCAACTTTTATGCTTCTAGTTTTTTTTTATGTCTTTAAATATTTATTCCTGAATTTTGGTTTAATTGTTTTGTTTTACGGCATTTTGGGAAAAATAGTTTTAGTACTTTAAGTTCTTTATATCTATATGTTTTTTTTTGTATATTTTGGTGGAAAATAATACACAGATATAAAAATGTAGAGAAGATTTATTGCATTAGGTACAATAACAGAAGTCCGTGTCGGGTAGCAACAACTGGTACGCGAGTCGACATATAAACCACTAAGTGTTCGTATTCCAAGTCACTCCAAATAGTTAAATACACGTGGACCACAGTCACGTGTTCGAGCCGCGTCACATCAATATTATTAGTTAAATGTTTTGCAGGTGGGGAGTGGAACAGCAACAAAGAAAAAGAAACAGTAAAAAAAAAAATATTACAGGTTAGTAAGATTTTCTTAATCTTTCCAAATGATAGACCGCTTACTGTTTTATATCCATTTCTCATCTTTTTGTTGACCTTCTCGACTTTGATCGTTCCTGAGTTCCGGGTGGTCTACTCGCAGAAAGGTTGCACCCTGATGAAGACCGCAGATGTCGAACGGTCTCGTTCTGTCAGATTATCACTCACTCCACGTTGTCTTTTCCGGCGTTGGTCATCAGAGTTGTATTGCTGGAGAATAGAAGTAATTTTTAAACAAAACAATGTGTGCCAACTCGACGGCACCATTTTTTATTTATTACGGACTATTATTCTCATCTTTATTAGTTGTTGTTTCACGACGTTTCGGCCAACTATTCTTCTGGCTTTCGTCAGGTGGTAACCACGACGGGATAGGAACTTCGAATCTCCTAACTATATTCTCAGCAATTACTGCCACCCGTAGTTGTCGTCCACGTTTTGGCAAAGTAAGCCTCTGGTCGGCTTTGGGTAGGATTGAAACTGCTATCTTCAGACAATTCTCACCTGGAACCGTAGAGATTCAACGTTTCTACCCACTGCGCCACGGGTCCCGATCAAGGTTGGATTTTTTGGCCTTATAAAATCCACGTTTATTTATTATCTGATCTTCCATGGTCGGGTCCATGCCGAATGGTATATATATTATTTAATTAGAATTCATTATTGAGATGAGTATTATTTATTAATTTCATTTATTTATTGCGGACTGTTATCCTAATACTTCTTAGATGTTGTTTCACGTCTTTTCGAGCAACTATACCTTTGGTCTTCGTCAGATGGTAATAGGATAGGAACTCCGAATCTCCTAACTGCATTTTCAGCAATTACTGCCATCGCGGTTACCACCTGACGAAGGCCAGAGAAATAGTTGGCCGAAACGTCGTGAAACAACAACTAAAAAGATGAGGATAATAGTCTGCAATAAAATAAATTAATAAATAATACTCATCTCAATGATGAATTCCAATTAAATAATATAAACTCGACGGTTTTTCATTTTTATATAAAAGTAATTATTTGAATAAATGTTACAATATTTAATTGGGAGGGGAATGCATAAACCTTCTTTTTTTATCTAAGTGTTTTTGGATTGTTTTTTAGTTCTAAAGTTCTAAACGATTTTAGTTAGCGACAACAACCCTAAATCCGGGGGCTATGTTAGCTTGGTTGGTTGGTTGGTTGTTTTTGTTTTACGGCATATCAACCTTTTTCGGGTTATTTAATACCGAATCTAGTTATTTTGAGGAACGATTTTTAATGGAGTATATATATATATATATATATATATATATATATATATATATATATATATATATATATATATTTTTTTTTTAAGTCGGATTCTATTTAACCCATAGTTGGGAACCTAACAGGTACTACCACTACGGGTCAGAGTGAACCTGGGAGCAATGGCAATTAAAGGGTGGCTCCACACTCCCCAAAGCCCGCAAGGTGGGGCCTCACCATCGGATATAGTTTTAGGTCATATCCAGGACCGCTATCGGGCGAGTGGAAGTGCGGCTCACCGGCTCCCTTCGCATACACAAATTATAGATTAATAACCTTTCCTTTTCTTCCTTTTCTCTTAGAATTCTAAATTAATAATCTTGTTTTTTCCCTCACTTTCTCAAATCAAAGAGATGTCTGTGTTCCTAGACTTTTCACAATACATTTTTATAGCTTGTCCGCTGACCTCGGCGACCTCAGTTGCAAACAATCTCAGCAAGGTCACTGGTTACACATGTTATTCGAGTATCTCCATTCCTGGGAAACAACTATATTTGCGTTTCTCGCGATATTTATTATCTTAAGACTTGTTTTTTTTCCCTTTACCAAT
Source organism: Euprymna scolopes (assembly GCF_053919585.1). Classification (NCBI taxonomy): domain Eukaryota; kingdom Metazoa; phylum Mollusca; class Cephalopoda; order Sepiida; family Sepiolidae; genus Euprymna; species Euprymna scolopes. The sequence goes on along the minus strand of NC_136504.1, from coordinate 97,858,343 downwards.
CTGAAAATATCGCCACACGTCAGAATATACCGGCAAAATCACCCAGCCTTACCCCGGGCACATATATCGTTATAGTATTCCAGTTTGTTTAGAAGCGAAACAAATAAGTTTATATCTGAGTGGAAATGAGAACTAAATGGCGGAAAATGAAGTAAGGAAAGAATCGGGAAGTCGACGGTGTACTTCCAAGATGGATTTAATTTAGAGAGGCCAAAGTCAAAATAATATCAGATCGATGTAAAAGATTTTGCCGGTTTGTAGAAAGGGCATTTTAAATCATTGTAATATGTTGTATGGATATTGTTATTTCGTAAACACTAGATTTTAAATTGTTAAAAATGGGTAAAAAATTATAGCACGTTTACTGAGAATGAGTGCTATACGATAAACGTCTATAGTAAATGTATTATGTTAGCCACTAATCTCCATGAATCCATACCACAATACTTAATTTGTTGCATCTTACATAATAAAAGTTCATACAAAATTTAATCCAGATTGGACCAGTAGTTTCCAAGAAAAAGTGAAATGGACAGGCAAACAAACAAACATACTTTTTAGCTTGTTAAGATGGACAAAATTATAGCAAATTGAATTAGAATAAATGTTATATGGCAAACGTCCAGGGTAAATGTAATACCGTGATGACTAATCCCTATTAATTTTGAACTCGGCATCGAATGGATACTATAATACTTTGTTCGCTACACCTTAGTGTAACAAAGACCCTTACAAAATTTTAACCAAATCGGCACAAAAATAGTAGAACGGAGAATCAGACATACAGATAGACAAGAGAAATATGATATATCTATCACGACGATTAATTTATAAGTTTTATTTCACATTATGAAGGCACCATTCATATTTTTTCTGAAGTAATCTCACCCATGTTGACCCCTAAAACTATCATCTTTAGTCATCAGAAAGGGAGTCATCTTTTATTATGATAATGCTTGTTCCCATGGAAAATTACTGAGTAAATATCTGCTAAGAGAATTTGGTTGGGGGATCTTGTCCCATCCTGCATATTCGCCTGACCTAGCTCCCCCAGATTATCACTTATTTTGAGGATTACAAAACCATTTATACGGCTTCAGGTACGAAAGGAGTCTGTACATGAAAATCTAAATAATTTTACAAGTGAGGCATTTATAAGCTTCTTGACAGATGAAATTAAGATATAGAAAGCAAAGGTCGTTACGCTTATGAATAAAAATAAAAAAAAACAGTTTTGCAGTTTAAATTAAAAAAAATTAAATCAGAAAAATCTTGCACCGACCTGATATATGGAGTGGCATCTTGGAAAAAACTCTATTGCTAAACAAACAACAAACAAACAAACAAAACAAAACAAAACAAAAAACAAAACAAAACAAAACAAAAAAAAACAAATAAAAAACGGTACAGGACTCATTCATTCGACTAGTGATAGGTACCGTGAAAGGGATATATTCAATTAAATTAGCTGAGTGGTCTGGGTTACTATACGGGTGTTCGTGATCGTAGCTGGTTATATCCTTAAGCATTAGGCGTATCCTTCGACGTCTCTTCTAGGCTGCAGTTGTATTTATGGCTTAACCAGCTAATTATATTCTGGTGAAGAGGAATCCGAATGTATTCATATTGATTGCATCAACTAGTTAAAAGGCGAACTTACGCGAACTACAGTCTGGCAGAAACAGGACCCGTATGGGCCATGCCCAGGCAGGGAACACGTACTCTAACTTTTGTACAAAAATTTCGAAACTTATATTCACTTGTTGCCAGATTACGTAATGTAATCTTTTTCTCTCACATTTGATTTTTACCTTAAGCTGGTGCTTAAACAGTACAATTGGATCCTGATAAAAAATTAACTTTTTGAAATCCTTTTCAAACGCATAATCCACACCACAATTTTGGCTAGGACCAATATCGCGAGAAACACCAGATGTGTATCCTTTTTGTAAGGCGTTCCAATATTGCATGTTGTACATTTAGCGATAAAAGTCATTCAAGGTTGATATGAGTCGTTACCTCATTGACACACTCTTTCAAAATTACCACACCGCATACATCTGAAATAGTTGGATTGTCTACGATAACCTTTTCTCTCCTAAGAACACATTGCGAAAATTACGTACAATGATATGGCGTGAAGACTATAAAAGATACACATAAAATATAAGGGAGTTTATAGTGCCACGTGCTTACATTTCTATTAATTCATTTCTGTATGCATGTGGGTTTTTATAGTTTTGATAATATTAAACCAGTTACTGAATATACAACTTCGTAATTACGCAGAGAATTTATATTTAATTATATATATTAAGTAAAATTTCAATAGAAGATGCGCATATAAAAACGACAAGCAACCACAGAATTCGCGCATAAGCCTGAAGAATCATAGAGTGGATGAAACGCGGAATATTCAGTGTAGCTTAATCGCCATATACATTTTATAACTTACTAACTAGCTCTACCTACGTATTGAGCACTTTTGAAGTAAATACTTAAAGTTTACGCATAAATCTGTACTTTCGTATATTAATTTTATGTGAGTAAATTAAGTAGTTATATTATATATCTATATCTAATCATAATTAATTATTAGTTAATTATTATTATTTAATTATATATCATATACGTTATATTAGGTTGGTAGGTTGGTGCTAAAGTAATGTCGTTTTTTGACGTTCAACGTGAAGAAAATAAACGACGTTATTTTTGCACCAACCTAATATTACGTACCATCAATTTTGAATAATTAACTTTGCAAATTTTATAAGAACTTCGGACGGCAATAAGGATAATTTGATCAAAGATGCTGATTCCAAATATGCGGTTAAGTTGGCTCTTAGATCAACCGTTTAACTGTGACATCACGACACACGTAAACATAATTTTACTCATATATATTGACATAGATAGTTTTCTCTTTTATTACAGAAAAGTCTATGTTTTTATGTTTTTTTTTTACGAACGGTCGATATATATTATCCATTTAAATGGATTATCTATTCTTTATTATAGGAACTCGATTCATAAAACATAAGACATAACAAGAAACTCACAAAGTTATTTTACAACTATAATATCAATTATTTATACGCGCATCTTTTTATCGGCTACTTTACAGACGCGGTTCTTGACAACCAGAAACTATTCAGAAAATATGAGAAATAGTTACAACTCAAAAGTTGAGTTTCTACGATTAAAAGCAGAACATCCATTCGAAGCTAAAAAGAAGAGAGAAAACATGCTGTCTGTTTCATAAATGGAATCGGATGGTCAACAATTGATATCTAAATAGAAAGAGCAGATAATGGGACATGCCTATTAGGATACAGGCAGAACAATAGATTAAATTATAAATATATTCGAGGTACCTCCGATAAGTTTCCAGACTTTTTTAGCATGAGCACTTTTATTCATAGTACACACATAAAACTCTAGTCCCCTTCGAAGTAATCTCCTCCGGCTGCAATCCACTTGTTATACCGTTCCAACAACTCCTGGAAGTCCCCATGAAAGTTCTCTTGTGTGAGCATGTCAGTGACCCTCATCGTAGCCTCTTTCACCTCCTCAATTGTCTCATAACGATAGCCTCTAAGGGTTTCCTTAAGCTTAGGGAATAACAAAAAGTCACAGGGAGCAAGGTCAGGACAATAGGGAGCGTGAGGAACTGTCTTGATGCACATCTTGGTCATGACAACGTCTTTCTTTCTGGTCTTCCCTGAACATCCTTGGCACAAACTTTGTGCAAATCTTCCATATTTTTAGTTCCTCGCGAATAATTGTGTGTACAGTTCCCACACTGACATCAAACTGTGCACTTATTGTCTCCATAGATACACCAAGGTCTTTATCCATGAAATTATTTATTTGGCCAATCAACTTTGGTGTTATGACTTCCTTTCTCCTCCCACACCTCTCATCATCATCTCATAGACTCTCTGCCTTTCTTGAGTCTCTTATGCCACTCAAAACTGATGATCGATTCATGCAAGATGAGTCAAACGAAGTCCATACTTTTCCATGGCATGTTTTCGAAGTTCAAAACAGAATTTTATAGCATATCGTTCTTATAAATTGTCCTCATGTCCAGATTGCGCTTTTTAAGCTTACCAACTGTGACAATAAGGATTTAGTGGGATGTATTCCAATTCCTGCTTCAGCTGTTCATTTAAACCAGAAATCATAAAAATTGGTCAGTCATCTCATAAGATGTAAAGCAATAACATTCTGAATTTTTAAGAGTCTACGACAGTTTTTAGTGCCTGTACAAAAACCGCCTGGAAACTTATTGAAGGCACCTCGTATACTTTTATAAGAGGCCAATGTACAAGGGGCGTTCGAAACGTAATGTCTCTTATTTTTCATACCGCCCGAATGGGTTAGAGAGGATTGCAAATTGCATTGCAACGATAACTAAACTTATGTATCAATGGCCTGAAAGTTTCACTTCTGTATTAATTTATTTTTATTTCGGACTATTATTCTCATCTTTATTAGTTGTTGTTTTTCATCTTTTATTGGTGTGTTTATTCACAACGTTTCGGCCAACTATTCCTCTGGCCTTCGTCAGGTGGTAACCGCGACGGATAGGAACTTCGAATCTCCTAACTGCATTCTCAGCCATCACTGCCATCCGTAGTTGTCGTCTCACCACATTTTTGGCCAAGTAACCTTCTGGCACGCTTTGGGTGGGATTGAAACCGCTATCTTCAGACAATGTTCACCTGGAACTGTAGAGATTCAACGTCTCTATCAACTGCACCACGGGCCCCGAAGGGCGATCAAGGTTGGATTTTTTGATCTTATGAATCCACGTTTATTTATTATCTGATCTTCCATAGTCGGGTTCGTACCGATTGGTATATATATTATTCCTTAATTGGAATTAATTTTTGAGATGAGCATTATATATATTAATTTATTTTTATTTCGGATTATGAGATGAGAATAATAGTCCGAAATAAAAATAAATTAATATATATAATGCTCATCTCAAAAATGAATTCCAATTAAGGAATAATATATATTTCACTTCTGTGTTGCAGATATTGACGGTGCGAGACTATAATTTGTCATGAGCGTGTGTCAAAAGCAGAGATGCATCAATGAAAAGTGCATCACGATTGGTGGTGACTATGTAGAAAAATAAATACTAGACCACAAAATTCTAATAGTACCACTCCCATGTACGTAGCTCTTAAACATTTTGAATAAAAACTAGAATGTCTATATTTTATGAATGGCCCTTGTATGACAAAGCGTGCTCCGGAAGCTCATGCACAGCTTCCGTTCGCTGGTAAAAGTGTATCGAGAATGATGGTGACTATGTAGAAAAATAAATCTTGGAGTAGAAAATGCGCTCTTTTTTTAATGGTAATACTCCCGTTTTCAGAGCTCTTCAACTTTTAAAGTAAAAAAATAGGATAGCATTGTATTTGGAACGGACCTGGTAGTTTGTGTGAAGCACTATATAATGTGCATGTAAAGGTAATTTATAAGTAGTTTATGTTTGAATAAAAGTGGCATAAAATATCGTTGCGTCTACGTTTGTGCTGGACGTCAATAAAACGAAAGTATTTTAAAGAATGTTAATAATATATAATCGACGAAGGATACACTGTAAAAATTGAACTAGACTTTTTCAGATCGTTAAAAACGAGAGAAATTTATAATCCGTTGATTTAGAATAAATACAATATGTGAAATGGTTGAATATGGTTACATTTTTGCTAAATTTTGCATTAATTACTAATCTATATATAAATACGTTAATTTGCTTCGACCGTTATCATTCTGATATCCCTTAAAAGAAAAGTGGAATATTCCAAATGGCTACTTTAATAAAAAAAAACTTGGTATCGCTGGTAAAGAAAACCATAATCATATTAAAACCACCATCATCATCCCAAACATTGATTAATGAGAAACGAATGGCCACTCTTAAATCATTAAAACCATTTCCTCTCCAGTAATTTTTAAAACCAGAGAAAAAAAGCATTTCAGTCTTTTTACGATTTCAAATTGGCTATTTTATTTATCATTTCAAAGAAGTCATGTTCAGAGGAGACTAAGTTTTTTTATAGATTCTTTTTAAAATTCAATAAAAAAGGTGCTAATAAATTCACATCTGTTTCTTTATAATTCATATTAAAAATCATTCATAAAAAAACAATGTGTGTTGCATTTTCATTTATGCAGCTTAGTATAACAAAGGCTTATACAAAATTTGAACCATATCATCTCAGTAGTTTGTCTGAAAGGGTGGAACGGACAGACAAATAGAGTAAGAGAACTATAATAGAGATAAAATTTTAAAGGTAATTATAAAATTCAAATTTACGGTTATCCAAAAGCAACACGAATATTACCTTTTTAAATATTAAATATATGCACATAATATATTAAATATATACAAATAAATATTAAATATATACACATAAATATTAAATATACAAACATAAATATTAAATATATACACATAAGACATAATTTTTGAAACTAAATTCGATGCTAAAAGATATTCGATTTTTTTAAAATGAAAACAGTATAAGTCTTTATTTCGGTCAACCTCGGCCTTCTTCACGGGGTATAGATATTTAATTTTTGTTTTTTATTAACTGTCGTGTGATAAAAAAAGACGAATGGTGTCAAATGGATACGGTTATTAATGTCTTAATTTTGTGTGAAGAACACGCCGGTGACGTGTGTAAGGGTAACAGATCCAATATTATTACATTGAAAAGCGCCGTAGAAGGAACATAAAAGAAATCATTTTGAAACAATATCAATGCTAAAAGATTTTTTCAATAAATGAAAACAATTACACCCCCATATATATATCAAACGTATTGGAAAAATATATAAGATGTAAATAATTAGTTTCATATTTTCAACCGATGTAAACACTTTTTAGATGCAAGCATAGTTAAAAAATTACTGAAAATAAATATTCAGTAAAGTAATAGTAATAATAATAAGAAATAATTACTTTGTATAATTAAAAAAAAAAACAAAGCACTCTAATTCAAACGTTGAATAGAACCTATTCAGCTTTCCAAAATAAACCAAGATGGCTGCCGGGACAAATACACTATATTGAGTCTTCTATGAATTTTTTTCTTCTGGCGACATTATATTGCCATGCATTTTGTTCTATCTAAGCAAAGAATTTCTAATTTTTATGAAGAGTATATGCACGAAAAGAGCCGGTATTGACATAATAAAATACTGTTTGTTTCTGCATAAGGAAACGGATCTGTAAAAATGTGCTCAAATTTTAACATAGTGGAGAAGATGCTTTGCATGAAAAATAGGTATTTGGATCTTGGAATGTAATTATACAGTTATTCTTTTATACATGCTGTGTTCTTTTATTGAACCTACATTGAGCTTCTCAGCAAGACGGAGCGAATATAATTAAAAAACATATTGTACCAAAATAACATTATATGCATGTATGCATCTCTCTCTCTCTCATATATATATATATATATATATATATATATATATATATATATATATATATATATATATATATATTCAAGCAAATATTATTAAATACAACGGAGACTTTTTTTCTTATAATTCTTTTTTTTTAATTTTTCAATTTTTCGTATTGTCTTTTTTGTTTCAAAATCAAAAATATTAATAAAGGATCCATACATGTTGCTGTTACGAGCGCTTTCGATTCGTCCATGAATCATCATCAGGTGTTAAAAATACAGGATTGCGAAAATGAGGATTGAAAATGAAAACTAAAATATATATAGTCAGTGATGAGTTAAAATAAAAGTCGATTAAGAATAAAAGTCGATTAAAAATTCGAGTGTTAAAACCAGCAAGTTCGTAGACACCATGTACGAAGTCCGTCCAACACGGACTACGCAAGACATTTCAGAACGTTACTACTTTTTTGAAATGCAATGTCATTTATATTAGGTTGAAGAGTTCTAATGTACGACGCTTCAAGAATCTTTAATTTTTTTACATTATTTTCCCGTTGTATAATTTTTGTGTTGTCAACGAGGACCTTTCTAACATTGGAGGGGGGACAGCTATGTTCTTTTTTTAAATGTTTGTAAATCGCGCTTGTGTCGTTAAGGTGCATAGTTATTTGCCGGGACAACGTTGTTGTTGTATGCCCAATGTATGTATTATTTTTGGAGTTACATTCTCCAATAGAGCATTTAAATTTATACACTACATTGGTTTGTTCCAGCGCTTTTATCGCCTAGAGTCCTAGAGTGGATAAAACGAGGAATATTCAGTGTAGCTTAATCGCCATATATATTTTATAAATTACTATATATATATAAATATATATAGAGAGAGAAAGAGAGAGAGAGAGATAGACGAGAAGATGTTCTACTATAACTCATAGTATCTTCTCTTATTGATATAATCGAATCTCGATATATATATATATATTAAGGCTGCGTGATAGAAGCGTAAATTAATTTTTAAATTGAATTCGTTTGTATTAGATGCGTTTTAAAGCCAAATAACAACGCAATGTTATGAAGGATATACTGCATTTGTTTAAAATTAATATATTTCGAAGTAAGACTTCATCTTCAGAATTTTGTACATTTTCTTGTTTTTCTTTGTTGTTCCTCTGCAATATTTTTTATTCGAATGCTAGAAGAGCGTTGGCTACGCGATATTCAGTTAAGGTTACCGCGCGCACGAGAAGTGAACGTACTAAAATTACCCATTTGAAATAGTTTTATTCGCACGCATCACTTGCAAATTCCGTTTAATTCGGAACACAAATGACCTGTCTTTGTATTAATGCTTGTCCACAAAACTAATCATATAAACCTCTTTTTTCTCCACTGACACGCCATTTTATTAACTGTTTCGTTTCTTTTATAATTAGACAGTGGCATAAAATTCTTCTTTTGCCTCTTTGTACCCTCTCCCCCCTCTACCCTTTTAATCCACTGATCAATTATCTTCTCGGACCAGATGGCAATACATAATTAGGAGGTGCCTTGTTACTCCATATGCTTCAAGCTGAAATGGATAATTTAATTAGGGTCGGCTTATAAGAAACTACAGTTTTATCAGTTTTTATCAAATGACTAATCTATCGAGATTCGATTATATCAATAAGAGAAGATACTATGAGTTATAGTAGAACATCTTCTCGTCTATCTCTCTCTCTTTCTCTCTCTCTATATATTTATATATATATATATATATATAGTAATTTATAAAATATATATGGCGATTAAGCTACACTGAATATTCCTCGTTTTATCCACTCTAGGACTCTTCAGTGTAGCTTAATCGCCATATATATATTATAAATTACTAACTAGCTCTACCTACGTATTGAACACTTTTGAAGTAAATAAAGTTCACGCATAAATTTATACTTTCGTACATTAATTTTATGCGAGTAAATTAAGTATATATATATATATATATATATATATGGTCTATCTATCCATCTATATCTATATATATATGGCCTATCTATCTATCTATCTATCTATCTATCTATCTATATATCTATCTGTTATGGCTTGCAATAAGCCACAAATGAAAATAGAAAAACGGAACAGAGTTTAAACAATGTATTACTGGAACAACAACGACTGAAAAGAGTAGTAAACGTCACCGAGCAGGCGAGGGTCGCTCTGGTGTTTAATCCACACCTGGGATCAAAAGGTCTATGGTTTATATAATGGATAGAATAGTCCATTTGGAGAGTGATTCCCCCACAACACTATCTATCTATGGTATATCTATCTACCTACCAATCTATCTATGGTGTGTCTATTTATCTATCTATCTATCTATCTATCTATCTGGTCTGTTTATTTACAGAAACATTATAAGCTACATATATGCATACGTGTTTCTTTAGTGATCTCTATTTAGAGATCCTATGTCATTGTGACACTATATGCTGTAAATGCCATTGCGTTTTCACTCCCCACACCACATAGCCGGGAGCTGATTCGGTCACTCGCGAAGAGATCCAGAGAAGATACATGCAATTCGCCAGAACTCATTCTCTTTTTTTTCGACCAACAGCGTGGAGTAAGGACGCACAATTTTGTCTCTCCAAAAAGGGAGGGGGCACCAGCTATTCCCCAGTGCAATAAGTTAGTTAAGATTAGTTAAGCAGTTAAGCTCCTTAAAAGTTTAATGGTTATGAATTGTCTATTTTTACTTGTAATATATTGTAATATTTTTGTCAAATAAAAAAATAAGATTTTCTTATACATATTACAATCTATGTTGTGTGTTGTTTGATCTGCTTCAATATCAAAGCATTATCAGCCACCTTCCCAGCCGGAACCTAAAAGAAAGAAGTCATCCTCGAGGAATAAAGAACCCCCCGGAGAAAAAGCCAAACCCAATTCCAAGTATGCATTCACTCCTTAAAAAATCTTCCTTCTAACTGTTTGGCGGTCACACTAGTGACCGACCCATAGTGTTATATCATCAGACCCTCATATATATATATATATATATATATATATATATATATATATATATATATATATATATATATATGGGGACTCCACCTAAAAAAAAAAAACAGAGGACATTCAATGTTTTTTCTGAGCATTTTACAGTCAACGGAGAAAAAAGGGCCAAACACCCCAGTGTTTTGATTTGATGTTTTGAATATAATAAACTAGTTATGACCAAAGTTTCATTCCATTTGGACAAAACACTAAGAAACAGGGCCTAATTACAGTTGGGGCCCGTTTTTTTGGTCACCTAATATATATATATATATATATATATATATATATATATATATATTACTAGCAAAAGTACCCGCCGTGGACTGGGTTCAAAAACAGCCTACAGAAAATGGACTCTGATTTATGGAAGTATGATAGATTATGAAAAGAAAGAGTTGTAAAGAGATAGCTTCGAATTTGAGGGTATCAAAACCAAAGCAAAATATGATGAAAGTAAAAATAAAATAGATAAACCCCATAATTTATTATACCATACCTGTTCACACTGAAACACTTATCACAATATTCTGTGGATCTATATTAAAAAACCCTAAAAAATGTATTGATGGTGAAGCTTTGAAAACAGTATCATCTTTTACATACCTCGGCTCTATTGTGTCTGATGATGCTAAATTTGAAAAAGACATCCAATGTAGAATTAATAAAGCTAGCGAGGCATTTGATAGGTTGCGACACGGACTCTGAAACAGCCACGATGTGTCTCTAAAAGTAAAGGTGGCAGTCTACAAATCTGTTGTTCTGCCTACTCTTCTGTATGGTGCCGAAACATGGACCTTGTGCCGCAAGCTTATAAATCAGCTTGACTCCTTCCATATGAGATGCCTGCGTTTTATTTGCAATGTTAGATGGCAGGATTGTGTTCCGAATAGTGAATTACTGGAGAGATGTGAAATCACTGGTATTGAATCATTTTTGATCAGGATACAAATGTGGTGGTCAGGTCATCTTGTGAGAATGGATGACTCAAGAGTTCCTAAGCAACATTTTTATGGGCAACTGACAAATTTTTGCCGTCCAACAGGGCGTTCCCTGCTTCGTTACAAAAATAAACTAAAAGACAACCTGAAACGTTGTGGAATTTCTCTGAGTTCCTGGGAGATTGCAACAGGGGATCGCAGAAAATGGAGGAAGATGTGTTTCTTGGGGACCAAAGAATTTGAACATAACCGCCTTTGTCATAGGGACGCCCTTCGTGCAAATATGAAGGCAAAACACAAGAAATATCCACCTAAAAATAAATATGTATGTCATTGTGGGTCCAGAGCACGCAGCAAAGCAGGGTTATCTGTTCACTTGAAAAGGCATCTTTGACTGACGAGCATATGAAAGTTCACCATCTGCGGAGGAGTGTGCCGAACGTCTACAGGATTGCAATTACGCATGTGGTATCACAGAGCTTGAAAGCTGCTGAAGATTGCATACTGAACCCTCATTCATCGTCTTCGATGAGAGAATCCACTATATATATATATATATATATATATATATATATATATATATATATATATATAAATATTATTTTTAAAATGTAATTATGTGGGGGTACCAAATTGGTTAAAGGGAAAATTATTCCCAACTTGCATTTAGGTAAAAATGCACTTTCGTAAATAATTGCATTCATTCAAAACATATCGCTAAAACCAAAACAAGCAATATATATATATATATATATATATATATATATATATTCAAAAAGCACTTTGTGTGTGTATGAGTTCGTCCCTTATAGACTCCAAACCGACTGGACCGATTTTTAAAAATTTCACACACATGTAACTCATGTGCCTGGGAGTGTTTTAGATAGGTTTTGTACCGGAATACCTCTGATAAGTATCAAAAATCGATAATCGAATAAATATGATAAAAACCCAGTCCAATTTTGTTTAAAGTTAACACTTTTATGCAGCCTACCAACATAATTACATTCAAGAAGTTTTATCACTACACAAGCAGAATAGCTCTACCTATAAAATCAACAGTAGGTTCTTTGATAAGACAGAGGCGCATTCATTTTAGTATATAACTGGAGCATTGTACTTGACTTTTGCTTTTAAACTTAATTCAAGAGATTATATAAAATTAAAATAAGTTCATAAAACCAACAGTAGGTTCTCTTCATTGCAATGTAGATTACAATAAACTGTGGACTAAATCACTAAGGGAAAGCATGCGAAGCTTTCTTTCCAGTGTACAGCGGTGATTCCCTGACTAGAGCGGTCAATCAATTGATTTGATTAACGAATAGGCGATTTCACCGATTTGAATGACAATAAAAGTATTAGAAGTGTGCAACATTTGTTAACCATCTTTAAATCTCGAGCAAATTCCTGTTAGTATATATCAAATCCCCGAAACAGTGTTTAATGGTAAACAACTGTTCACCCCTTAAATTAACATTAGTAATATAGTGTGGTGTTTTATCGTGGAACGGAAGACAGAGCAAAACCTCTTTACTAGGCTTTACCGAACTAATTACACAGCCAATAATAAACGTAAAAGCAAATAGCAGGTAGCAGCAGTAAACGCAAGAACTGTTAGTAACAAAATGTTGAAGAAAAACAATCAGCTCTTTTTAAAAAGGAAAAGGAACGTGTGCAAAATCACGTGCCATAGAAACTTTTACTTCAACGGAAATATAACAATCTCCCCCCCCATTAGTAATAGAGATTGCAAGGTGTAGATTTTTTTTTTCGAAGTAGAAAGTTATCTTTGAAAGTGGCGATGTGTTTTATTTATAAGTCCAGTCGCTGGACTGGTTTACGGATTCGGCTAGACCGGCGTGGAAGCAGTTTAACATTCGAAGGACTGGCAGGTCTCTGCGAATTCTCTATATTTTCTGCATTAGGTGTATTGTCAACTGGATTTGTTTCAATCAAATGGGCCGGGTCTGCATTTGCAAGGTCGGGTCGAGTATTCTCAGCAGGAATCTGAGGTCCATCAAAGCGCGGAAAACGAGCCAAATGTTTTAGCGTCACTGAATCCTCCCGGCCATCATTATGCCGTATTCTCGCATGCGTAGGGTTGGTCTCGAGGAGTTCCACTACCTCGACGATCGGGTCGTACTTGCTCCTATTGCCAAACCGTTTTAATAGTACCTCCCCAGGTTCGCAGAGTCAAACAGGTAAGGCAGTACCAGTAGAAGAGCGCCTTTCAAATTTGAACAATCGTTCGTGGGGGTTGCATTCGTACTAGTGCATAGTAAGGAGCGAATAGAATTTAAAACATCGGGCAGAACGTCCTGCCAAGCACTAAGGAATAGCTGTTTAGATTCTAGGGCCAATAATATTGAGTACCAAATAACGCCATTATAGCGTTCACACTGACTGTTTCCTCTTGGGTTTTATGCAGTAGTGTTACTGCATCCAACCCCAAGTCGCGTCAGGAAATTTCTGAACTCCTCCGACACGAACGATGTTCCTCTATCAAAATGGATGAAAGCGGGGAGTCCAAAAATTGAAAAAATATTCGTCAGGCACTTGATTGTGGTCTGTGAAGAACAATCACGGCAAGGGAACGCAAAGGGAAATCGACTGTACTCATCCTCGATAGTAAATAGGTAACGACATCCTTTCAAAGATGCCGGGACATGCCCCTTGAAGTCTACGGACAGGCGCTGGAAGGGAGCAGTAGCGCGGATCAGTGTATTGTTGAAGAATTGAGACTTTATTTTTGGCACGTTGTACACTCGGATGTCACGCGCCGAACTTCATCAATTGAGTATGGCATATTTTGTGATCGTATAAAAAAAAACGCTGTACACCAGGGTGTATTAATGAACTGTGTATGACCCTTAGCTCCTCCAAGGAGAAAGTAGCAGCACCACACACTCTCGATAAAGCATTGACAACAATGTTTTCACTTCCGAGATGGTGTTTTATATCGTACGAGAATGGGAGAAGCTCCATTTTCCACCGAATGATTTTATCGTTTTTAATTTTTCCTCGATTAGCTGGCTTATGCACAAAAGATACGGCTTGCTGGTCTGTTACGATAGTGAAGTGCTTCCCAGCAAGGAGGTCCCTCCATTTTCGGACACATTCAACTATCGCGTAAGCCTCTTTTTCAACTATGTGTAGTCGTATTTCCGATGGGTTTAGTGAGCGAGAAAAAGAACGCTACAGGCCTATCAGCCTGTAAGAGGATGCTTCCGATAGCCTTTTCTGAGGCGTCGGTTTCGATAGTAATTGGTAGTTCGTCGTCGATAACCTTTACAGATGATTCGGCGACGTCCTTCTTTAGTTTCTCGAAAGAATTCACAACTATAGGCGGCATGGGAAATTGTTTATTTTTAACCAGGGGACGATTTTTGTGTGAATACTTAGGTATCCATTTCGCGTAGTAATAAAACATACCAAGGCACCCTTTTTACGAATTTGAATCCGAAGGCGGAGGCATTTGCAAATGGGTTTCAACCGCTCAGGATCAGGTTGGATAGTTCCCTCACAGATTTGGTATCTAAGCAAATTGATAGAGCGAAGCGAAAACTTTGATTTTATTCGGTTTATTTCGAGGTTGTATGTTGAGCCATCCTTTAAGAAACGTTCCAAGTTAGCGTCATGCTCCTCTTGAGTTTTACCGCAAATGGTAATATCATCAATGTAAAAAAAAGTTCCGAATAACTTATTTTCAGAAATAAAGGAATTCATAAATTGGTGAAAGGCAGAAACCCCATTAGTGACACCCATGGGTATTCGTTTGAATTGATACAAACGATTTCCAGCTTGAAAAGCAATGTAAGGCCGATCTTCGGGACAAATTTCAATTTGGTAGTAAGCCTTATACAAATCAATCGTACTAAAAATATGATACTGGGCAATTTAGTTTACGAGATCCTCAATCCGAGGCAATGGGTACGCGTCAAGTAGGGTGAAACGATTAATAGTTTGAGAAAAATTAACCACTAATCGTTTCTTTCTATTAGGCGACGAAGTTACGACAATTTGAGCACGCCACGATGAATAGCTGGTTTCTATGATGTCGTCCTTAAGCAGTTGAAGAATTTCCTTTTCAATAAATCGGGCATCCTCCGCACGGTAGTTTCAGAATTTTGTAGCAATAGGTCTGCAATCAGGAGTCAGGTTTCGGAACAATTTTACAGGGGCACAACTGATCTTGGTTAGCGCGCAGATTTTTAAGGCACCCTAAGATCCACCAAAAGAAATAGTAACGCCCCAGTGTAGTTTCAAAAATGGTACCCCGAGTATAATGTCCATACAGGAGTCAGGAAGTACAGTAAGGTTAATCTCTTTATATTCGCAACAATTGAAGAAAATGTTCTCGGTGCAATATTCAGACAGTTTAAGGGAAACGGCAGATGATGCCATAGACATTACGGAGTTCCGTTTTAAAGTGGGTAGTCTCATTGTTTTGACAATGCAGGCATTGATAGAATTATCAGAACTGCCGGTGTCTATAAGAGTAGTTAACCTTTTTCCTTTTAACTCCACAGTTTTGGTGATAGGAGGGCAACTATCACCACCTTTAGCGCGGGCCCTTATGATAGCAGAAGAAGAACGTGATGATGTCGTTAGAGTAGAACGACAAACTTTAGAAAAATGCCCGAGTTTACCACAGCTTCGACATACCTTATCGTGGGCAGGGCAAAGGCGGCGGTCATCCTTAAGGTGATGTCACCTTCCACAGTTGTAGCACTTACCACGAACAGGAAGGGCAGCAGAGAACTGTACAGAGTCAAACTCCATTCGAGAATCAGTTGGAACGAAATTTTTAGAAATACAAGTGACCTCCTCGGCAAAATCGGCCAGCACATTTTTAGTTCCCATAGTAGAAGTAACAGCGACTGCCCCCAATCTGGGAGGCATACGATTCCGCGCGAAAGTGAGCTTGTTCTTAAGCCCTAGCACATTGAGTAGCTTCTGTGAGAGTTAGAGTGTCTGTTTCAAGGAGCCTAGCACGTATCAATGAGGACCGGAGATCACGAATGAATGCATCACGGACAGATTCATCCCTGTAAATGGTGGCCGTTACGTCTTTAAAACAACAGTCAGCGGCAAGTCGATTCAAGGCCTGAAGGTATTGGTTGACAGACTCGCTTTCTTGTTGCAAACGCGTGGAAAGCAGATGTCTAGCGTGAATAACGCTTGGAGACTTGTCGTAAACGCCTTTCAATAATTTCACGGCATGTTCAAAACCAGAGCAACCTTCGATAACGTCAGCAACAGAGGGACCGATGTTTAAATAGAGAACTTCTAGATTATCAGGGTTTAACGAAGCGATAGTTCATAAGTAGTAATTAAAGTTGCGGAACCATAATTTCCAAAGCTTGTTGGCCTGAGGGTCTACCGAGGAAACATCAAATTTATCCAGGCGAATTATCTTCTTCATGAGGAAAATAAAAAAATTAGTTCGGTAAATTGTGGTGTTTTATCGTAGAACGGAAGACATACCAAAACCTCTTTACTAGGCTTTACCGAACTAATTTCACAGAAGAGCAAATAACAGGTAGCAGCAGTAAACGCAAGAACTGTTAGTAACGAAATGTTTAAGAAAGAAAAAAACTCACCCCTTTTAAAAAGGAAAAGGAACGTGTGCGAAATCACGTGCTATAGAAACTTTTACTTTAACGAAAATATAACAGATAGCGAATTCGAGAGAGCATGTTGATGCATTGATTGCAGGTGATTAAATGACTAAATAGTTTTCAAACTAAGAATAAAAAATATAAAAATTAAATAAGTTTTTTTCCATATAGTTTAAAGGTTAAAAAACTTCCAAGATATATATATATATATATATATATATATATACTAGCAGAAGTACCCGTCGTTGGCTGGGTTCAAAAAAAGCCTACAGAAAATGGACTGTGGTTGATGATAGTATGATAGGTTATGAAAAGGAGTAGATTGTAAAGACATAGGTTTTGATACTCAAAAATTTTACCCTAAGCAAAATATGATGAAAGTAAAGATAATTTTCGCGAAAACATATCTTTTATATTAACTTTGTTTCCATTCGTAGCCAAGAGTGACCAACAAAATGATGTTTCCTTACAAAAAGGAAATGTTATATATATAATAATATAAATATACAAGAAACAAATGTTACCATAGTCAATAAAAGTTACTTTTATGGTAGAAAAGTTTATTGGTTTGTATTTTTAAGTAGTTTGTAAAAAAAAAAAAAAATTTTAATTTACAAACCGATTTAAAAAAAATCACAATGGCAGCGACTTTGAAATGGAGAGCCCCGTTTTCAATTTGAAGGAGGGGCACCTGAGCATTCTATTTTATCAATTTAAGAGAGTTCCGTCAACGTAAGGAATGTTTATAAACATATTTTAATGTTTTCCGCTATTTTTTGCTTCAGGAATATTCGATTATGGCATGTATAGTTTATATAAATTTATTTAAGTAGTTATCGCCCCAAATTTCGTTTTACTTTCGGTTCGCTGAAATTATTTCAAGTAAAGAGCATTAAAAACTATTTCAAAACAAAAAAAAACATGAACTGAACTTTTATTGACTATGGTAACATTTATTTCTTGTATATTTATTTTTTGGGGTAGTCGTTTGTTGGCTTTTCTGCTAAACACTCTTACTAAATAATATCGACGAAATATCGAAAAACAAAGAAACAAAAACAGTTTTGAAAAATAATGAAGCTTTACTTACTTTAGTAAAATAATCCGAAACAGCAAAATTGCATATTAAAAAAGTAAACACGTAATTACTTTAGTTTTTTAAAGCAAAGAATTGATATAAATATGAATAAGAAGAAAATGGCGCTCTTTTCAAGCAGAACAGCTTCGTTTCAGTTTTACCGTATTGAACGGTGTAGTATTGCGCCGTCGGATTCAGGGTTGTACTATTGTAATGTAAAAAAACACACAGAAAGGGTTGTAATAAACTGAATTCCTTCTAGTACACTGACAAAAAAGCTTAAACAGATATATAAATAAAAATAAAAAGGCGATGTAAATGTTTTTAAAAAGACACGTAATCACGTGAGCAGGATTTTTCCTTCTTTTGACACGATAACATGTAACGTTCTTATTTTTTTTATTATTTATCTATTTATCTATTTTCGAAAGAGTGCCACGTGCAAGTGAAGAAGGAAAAAAACAGAGGTATGCAAAATTTGTGTCGAGAATTGTCTAAAGTTCCGACTTTTTTTTTTTGGCTTTCACTTTAATAAGAACGTGAATTCATAAGGTGAATTTATTCGAGACAATATGATTCAACTCAAAAAATAAGTGACCGTCTTCAGTGTCATGTCTGCTTGTGCGTGTGAATTTTGTCGGCAGGACTAAAGTCATTTTCGGCTCATGGACTTTCAGTACCTGAGGGAGTGGCACTCGTCTGACAAGACGTTGCAATCATCATGTATGCATGTGGTCATTATATGTCAGGTCATGTCATATGCTACTGGTACCATGTAACCCAGTACTTCCTGCCTCATGGTCGGGTCACCGGCGACTAAACTGGTTTCTCCACCAGACTTGTTTGGTGAGGAGGGTGGCTAGTCTTCCTGAAAGATAAAAAACAAGACCTTCCAAAGGGCGAATGAACCCTTTTTCGGGGTCAACGGTTAACTAACACTGTGTGTGTTTGTGTGTATTTATGTGTGTGTCTGTGTGTTGGGGTGGAGAGAGCTCCCGTAAACCGTGGTGAAGGCAACAGTTCTAGGAGAAGCAAATCTTTGATTTAAAAACCATAAACCGGGAGACCAGTATCCGCATTAAGTTGATTTGCAGTTTAACTTGTTGCTGGCTATCTTGCTCTTGCTTGTTGCTGGATCTCAACATTTTGAACCGAGAGAGAGACTTAGCTGTTGTACAGCTAAGACTCTAACATCATCTGTGTATAGATACTCCCTCAGGCATTTGTCTATTAAAATGGTCCCGTGGCGATGGAAGTCATTTCTGGGCTTTTTTTTTTTTACATGGGTGTCACCGCTTATCAAGGCCGAGAGGCCACTCGAGGATAAGGGTTAATTGGTATACATTAGTCATTGTGATTTTAGCATAGTAATCTGTGGGAATTTTGTAACTTGGATTACTTAGGGGGACGGTTCAATTAGAACTTGTTCACATTGGACGTTTTTTTTACATAGGCATCAACACATTATCAAGGCCAAGAGGCCACAAGGATAAGGGTTAAAGACTGTACAGTAGAAATTGGACAATATAATAATCATTAGTAATGAAAATTTGTAAAATTTGATAACTTATATGGAACGGCTCATCAAGAACTTATTTACGTTAGACTTGAAGACAACCATATTGTAGTCAGCCGGAAAGCAGGAAAACGGAAGACAATTCCACAGGCGTGCAGTTCTAAGAAAAAAGCTTTGTTCATGGAATCTACGTTTAGGTTTAGACACAGATAAAGAGTGGGGGGAATTATTGATAGTGTTTACAGCTAGACGAGTGTTTCTTGTGAAACTTTGGCGAGGGGGGACCATAGATTGAAGCTCAGTCGAACACTTTCCATGAAAATAACGATACATCAGAGACAGACTCGCAACATCTCTTCTGTGAGATAGAGGTTGCAAGGAAGAGAAAAGGACATCTTCTACCAGGCTACGAAGTCTATTTTGAACTCTATCAAGGCAGGACAAGTCCTTTCTAGCAGCTCCTGCCCAGATGTGGCAACAGTATTCCATCCTTGGACGTACCTGGCTCTTATATAGATATAGAATAGCATCAGCAGTGAGATATCTACCGGATCGATAGAAAGATCCCACCATTTTTCCAGCGGCCTTGGCAACAGATTTGATGTACTTGTTCCATTTAAGATCAGGAGTAATGGTCAAGCCCAGAAGCTTGTCGAAACTTGAGGCCTCATGAAGACGAGAGACATTCATTTCAATTGATGCCAGATGGGGATCAGAATGTTGATGATGTAAAGAGAGAAGCTTGGTTTTAGATGCATTAAAAGTAACCAACCACTCCTTTCCCCATTGTACTACGTGCTCAAGATCAGAGGAGAGAGAATTGGAGAGAACTTGGTCGTTTACTGTCTTAGATGTGCTACCATAAATGGTAGTGTCGTCAGCATAAATGTCTACAAATGATGTAAGGATATGATTTGGAAGATCATTAATGTAGATCAGGAAAAGAGTTGGGCCTAGGATGGACCCCTGAGGGACACCGGCATTAATACTGTGGGCTTCTAATTTTTGTCCCTCAACTACTACTCTTATGAACCTATCAGAAAGAAATGATTTAATAATTGAGAAGACATTTCCAGCTATACCATAGCTGGAGATCTTGTGAAGTAAACCTTTATGCCATATCCTATCAAAGGCCTTAGATATGTCAAGAACAATTGCCCTAGAAAGGTTGCCTCCGTCGAGAGATTTGCTAATCCTATGAGATATAACTATAAGCACATCTGCTATAGATCTAGCAGAACAGAAACCATATTGAGTGTCACTAAGAAGGTTATTTTTGTTGAGATGGTTGATTACTTCTGTATTTAACACAGATTCCAGCAACTTACTCATGACGTACAGGAGACTTATTGGCCTGTACTGAGAGGGGGATGAGCGATCACCTGAATTCTTAAACACAGGGTATACTGATGAAATTTTCCAGGGAGATGGGAAACTATTCTCCTTAAGACAACGTTTGAATAGTTTTGTAAGTATGGGCGCTAGTTCTGGTTGAAGTTTTTTGAGTACTATAATTGGAATACCGTCAGGGCCAGTTGCTTTACTGGAATCAAGGTTTTTGATTAGCTTGGCAACATCACGTACAGATATACGTATATCACATAGCGTGTTTTCTGATACAGGAGGAAATATTGGGGGTTGGCGGCCTTGATCACAAAGGGTAGAATTAGCTGCAAAGTTCTTGACAAAGAGTTTGGCTTTGTCTGATGCTGACGAGATTACCTCAGGTCCATTGATGATAGTTGGGATGGAGCACACGTTTCTGTTCAGAATTCTGTTTGCTATTTGCAAAAACTGGTGGGAACCAAGCCGCTGCTCAGCTACTTTGGACTTAACAGATTGGGCTCATGGACTTTAAGTGTCTGAGGAAGTGGCACTCGTCTGACAAGACGTTGCAATCATCATGTATGTGGTGGTCATGGTCTGGTGTGGACGTGTGTTAAAAGCACATCGTGACCACTGCCACGTAGACGGGGTTCTAATGAACGGCGAGTGTCCTGCGCCGTATAACTGGACCTCCACTGCCTTATGGGTCAAGGTTCTTTTCACCAAAGACTAAGGGTGAGGTAACCCTGACAGAAACCTCTAGAGAAGCTTAGGCCCTGTCAGCTGCAGCATACATGACCTATTGCCGTTTAGAGTAAGCTCTGGTGCCCAGCAACCTAAGTCATAGTCATGGATCAAATGGCATGGTGGGTGGAGAGGGCTCCCATAAGCCGTAGTGAAGGCAACCTCTCTATGAGAAGGAAAACTTTGATATGCAACCTGCGGCGACTGCTGCTTCCAATGATGTTGACTTGCTCTTCTTTTTTGGTTCAATGTGGTAGAGAGTGGGATTGTTTCAGTGCAAAGCTTTTCTTCACTATAAAAAGCTTCAATGCACAGGCATTACTTGATATGCAATGGAATACACATTTTGCAATCTCGATAACAAAAAGGCTGGTTAGTTGTGCCATGTTTGGGTCATTTGAGCCAGAGATATATTAAGTAATAGTAATACCCAAGAACGAGTTGCTGTCATCATGTATGTATGTACGTCCGCCTAAAACTTTCGACAGAGGCGACAAATATTCACGGATTTCATATTGATTTGAAGCTCGAACCTTCGGACGACAAATATCGAAAAATCGGCCAAAAACATTAATTCCTTCATCCTCAACTGGGCACTTTTCTACCGGAAGGGGTCGCTTTTATCGCCGATATTTTCGAAAGTCATCCCCTCAATTCGATTGGATCGCCTTAATTAAAGCTTTCGCCACTTCCGGTTTGGCGCTGGACGCAACGACAATGACGTCGATCCTTTTTTTTTCACGTTCTTTGCGTCTTTCACGGTACTGGTTCGAACCTGCCTGCCTACTACCACTTTTTTTGCTCAACACACACCTCCAAATACCCGGGCAGTTCTGGGCACCCAGACTAGTTTTAGATAAAACGAAGCCAGTCAAAAGGAGAGAGCACAACACTCTTTCTGACTCCCATTCAGTTACGAAGTTTGCAAAAGTTGGAACAAACAAAACTGCCATGAACTTCAATGCTACACATACTTACAAAATAAATCAATCATTTCGGAGACATTTTTACAGAAACTCATTATTTTTACTACACTCTATAACAGAAAATCTATTGGCATACACATAAAATAATAAAAATCACTGTGAACATCTCATGTGCGTCCATTGCATCGGTTGTGATTGCTTCAATTGTTGCCCGCGCTGCAACAAAGGGATACTCACCCCAAAACAAAAATAAAATATTCAATTTATATACAAACTAGCAGGGAGATTCGACGTTGCCCGGGAGAGAAGGATGATAAACGAATATTTCAAACTTTTATATTTTTATTGTCATCGAAATTAAGGAAATCAATAATTTTTCCATCAAATCGATCGATTGTCTGCTCTAGTCGAGAACCCATCGCAGTGCACCGGGAGGAAGCCTCACACGCCACCACACGCCAAAACATTGCAGTCTACAATTATTTTATATATAATGGCTTGAATTTAAGCTTAAACTGCAAAAGATAAGTATTTAATTGTGCTCTAAACAGAAACATGTAATTTCGAACGTATCCTATCATATGAAAGAACCTACTGTTGATTTTATATGCCTGGCCTTACTGTGTGTGCGGCGATTATGGCTTGAATTTAAGTTTAAAATGAAACATTCAAGTATCATGGTGCAATTATGCTTTAAACAGAACAATTAATTTCAAACTTGCGTCTGTCAAAGAACCTATTGTTGATTTTATATGTCAGATCTTTCGGCTTGAGTGGCAATAAAATTCTTCGAATGCACTTGTGATGTTAGACTTTGCAAAGTGTTAACTTTGGTCAAATTCGCATATTCCTTCTTTCATCGGATGATTTCGAATATTGACCACCGATATTTATTGACGACATTCCGATACAAACCTCATTTAAGAACACTGCCAGATACATAAAGTACCTTCGTGTGAAATTTCACAAAATCGGCGCAGCTGTTTTCGAGTCCATAGGGAACGAAGTCACACACACAAAGTTCCTTTTCTATAATAGTAAAGATAATGTTTATTTTTTGAATACTACAATGGTACAAGTTTTCCCAAAGTTGAATGGATGGTTTGCAGAATGAGGGTCTTTCTTCAATGCCGGCCAACTTAAAAGATTCATCCAACGTAACACAACAGAAAGCCAACTGCCTGACAGCTTTCAGGAAATTCAGTCGCCTGCCAGATCTCACGAAAACCAACTGCCCGCTTCAATCGTTCAACTTCAACTTTCTCTCTTGCTAATCTCCCCTCTCGGGTGCTGGCTATGGCCATCTCCCGTTTCCTATTTCCTAGGATTTCTTTACTCCTTATTGACTTTGGCCTTTTGCTGGCGGTCACGGTTGACCGCTCAGAGACATGCATTGAAGATAATATCTAGCTGATTTTCGTTTCTAAGCGTAGGGGTAGATAACGGTGGACATTGTTTTTTCTCACAAAGCAGATCGCAGCGAGATTTTTCCCACTCAATGAGAGTCTTATTTTCTTTAAACAAAGAGAATATTCCTTGGGTAGTCTGATTCTGACCAGAGATGTTTTCAGTTCTCTGAGTCCCTCTTCACCTCTTTTGATCAAGCATTTAATAATTGCATTCACGCGTATTACATAAAACATACTGCGTAGTACATGTTGACAATCACTATGATACGGAATAATCATATTGATAAATTCTTTTTTCGTAAGACCCCCGAAATTAAAAGACGTTTATCCTGGCCAGGTGACGATTTCAGTATACCATTCACTGCATGTAGGATGATGGCAAATTTTCTCGTCAAAAAGTATGCAAAATCACATTCGTTAAAATTAAATCGTCTGCGTTGGATACTCATGCGAATGAGTATCACTTGAGAATATAATATTCCCTAGAAACTTTCTCGTAAACAGGCTCTTGCCGCACCAGCACAGGACGAGGACTACAAAAATGGTGACGCCGACGTTAAGTATTGTTTTACTTTCCTCTTTTCATATGAGGCTTCATCTTTTCACAAACAAAAAATTAAATAAATGAATACACGCCCCTCTTTCGATCCCGAACAAAGTCAGGTTTTATTACTAGTTCTATGTAACAAATAAGACTTGAAATGCTCAGTACAAAATAAAAATAACTCGAATTGTATAAGTTACAATGTAACGCAGAACGAAAGAGATAAGAAGAAAAGCTTATCGAATATGCAGAGCGCCGTCCATTTTGATAACAAGATTTCTCGCAATGAAATAAAAGTCAAATGAATTTATATATTTTTGAAAGAATGGCAAACTGATTCAGATCCGAAGATTCAGAAAAAAAAAACATTAAAAACAACAGGGAAACCAAATAGTGATTTATACGTTTTTTTTTTATATGGATTTGGGATTTTTATTTTGTTTTTGTTTTAAAAATGTCAGAAAAGTAGAGCGAGGATGGTTGAGATTTTCTGTATTCGAAAGATAATTGGAATTCAAAAGGGACAACAGAAGAAGAAGAAGAAGAAGAAGAAAAAGAAGAAGAAGAAGAAGAAAAAGAAGAAGAAGAAGAAAAAGAAGAAGAAGAAGAAGAAGAAGAAAAAAAGAATAATAAGAAGAAAAGAATAAGAAGAAGAAGAAGAAGAAGAAGAAGAAGAAGAAGAAGAAGAAAAAAAAAACGATGCATAAAACTATGGCAGATTTTATCGGTGGATGCACATCCAGATCTGAATCGATTTGAGTCATCGTTTACGAAATAGTGATTGGATAAATACTGTATTTGCAATTTGCAAACAAAACAATGCGTCAACATCTGCGAAATAAATGACAGAGATATTTATTCTATTTTTATCATATACTATGACGCCGCTCGGCGTTTCCTGTTCGTAAAATACGCTCAAATATATTTCAATTTAAAAGAATTGAGTATCTATAAAGACCGTGTTCCGTCAGAAAAAAAAAATGAAACACTTTTTTTACGTCACATAATACCATAACAACTTACAAATAATTAAGGTTTTCCTAATTTTCTAATTACGTAGTAATATCAGATATATATATATATATATATATATATATATA
Source organism: Euprymna scolopes (assembly GCF_053919585.1). NCBI lineage: Eukaryota > Metazoa > Mollusca > Cephalopoda > Sepiida > Sepiolidae > Euprymna > Euprymna scolopes. The sequence goes on along the minus strand of NC_136504.1, from coordinate 97,832,648 downwards.
TATATGGGCATCACCACTTATCAAGGCCAAGAGGCCACTCGAGGATAAGGGTTAAAGAGTGTATAGTAGAAATTGGACAATATAGTAACCGTTAGTAATGGAGATTCGATAAATTTGTTAACTTATATGGAACGGCTCATCAAAAACTTGTTTACGTTAGACTTAAAGACAACCATATTGTAGTCAGCTGGAAAGCAGAAAAACAGAAGACAATTCCATAGGCGTGCAGTTCCAAGATAGAAGCTTTGCTCATGGAATCTACGCTTAGGTTTAGGCAGAGATAAAGAGTGGGGGGAAACACTTGTGATAGTGTTTTCTGTTAGACGGGTGTTTCTTGTGAAAGTCTGGTGAGGAGGGCCATAGAATGGAGCTCAGCCGAGCACCTGCCATGAATATATATATATATATATATATATATATATATATATATATCTCAAAATTTAGGTAAGTAAATTTTATGATTTGAAAATGTTAATCTTCAAATTTTTTTATTGTTTGAAAACAAAGAATACAATTGAATAAATATATTTCCTTAACCCATGAGTTTTCGATGCTAATTCGTCTTCTCAGAGGAAAAATATTAACAAATGTTTTTATTGCTTTGCACCTTATTTGCTAAAAGCAATAAACGTAGCAAATTAAAGTTAAAAATTTTTTTTAAACATTTTACGAACATAGAAAAAAAGGGAAATAGACATTGAGGCAGAAAAAGGATATTGTGCTTTGAATCAAAAATGAATACCAAATCTTGAAATGGGATATCCTGGTAGTAAAGAGGTAAAGAGATCCAACGCATCTTGTAATCCTTCCAATGTACTAGGTAACAATAACAAACATATTTATTTGCTCTATCTTGTATATTGAGCAATTTATTTAGCTGGGATTGTCTTATATAAAATACTACATCTAATAATATTTTGTAAAAAAAATAAAATCACTGGATTTGCATACCAGTAGATATATTTCATTTCATTATTCTGAAGTATATATATATATATATATATATATATATATATATATATATATATATATATATATATATATATACAGGGTGTTCCAAAAGTCTTGGGCACATTCCAAGTCCGCATAACCGCTTAATTGTGAATGGTAGTAAGATGAAAGCGGTGCCATTTTAAAGCTAAATGCATTAAGTTGTTTGTAAGGCTATACCAAAATATACCTGATATACCAGATGTGTTTTTTAGTTCTAGAGATATTCAATGTCAAAATGTGCCCAAGACTTTTGGAACACCCTGTATATATATATATATATATATATATATATATATATATATATATATATATATGTGTGTGTGTGTGTGTGTGTGTGTGTGTGTGTTCCCTGATATTTGTATTTATATTTAGTTATCTTCACCTTCTTAGCTCTGTTTAAGCCAGCATCATTGGAGGTTCTTATTTTCTCCCTATTGTTCCAGTATACGTATATCACTATATTAAGTTAACAGCTCTGTTTTCTCTGTATGTAACTGTAGGGATTGCATAATCATAGTTGATAATGTATGACTTATTTCCAGTGTTTTTTTTTTCTGAAATGTGTCCTCAAGATTTGCTGTTACACGGAAGATTCAATTTTCGTTTTACATATTTGTCCAGTGTTAAAGTTTACACACTCCATAGTGTCAAATTGTACCGTAATAGTCCTCATGCGTAACCTAACAACTGGCTCATACTCTATCTCTGTGTAATAGAACCCGCATTCGGCATCATTACTGAGACCACTTACCTTCTTAAAAGCATTGGTCCTCAAGCATTGATCTTGGCCATCCATTATCAACCTCTCCTTATCGTAGCGAAGCGATCGTTTTTTTTTAGCCAATTTACAGAGCCTTCCTTAATTATATTTACTGGAGATAGTTCACCCAGAAAATATTTGGCACGTAGGTAGTTAGTTAGTTCCTACAGTTTTTTTTTATCATGAAATGTTTTGGTGTATTTTGGCGTCTCTTCTGGGGTATTTATGTGTTTGTTATATGTTTCCATCTTATTTGTACAATACTCTTATTATAACTAGCATTTCAGCCCGGTGTTGCCCGGGTATTTGGAGGTGTATGTTAAGCAAAAAAAAAAAAAAGAAAAAAAGTCAATTTTTTTAAACTTTGACCCCTATTATGAACCCTTAACATTTATCGTTTTAGGCACAAATTAAGTTATTAAGTTAGATCCATGTCCAATGAACCTGTATCTAAAATTTCAAGTGTTTAGACACAAAATTGTCGGAGGAGTTTGGGAGAGTTCTCAAATGTCACATCGTTAAACTTTGGCCCCTTAACAGCCAAATTTCTGGTCGCAAACCGATCACATAGATTTTTCCAAATCTCAATACCCTGTATATCAAATTTCGAGTCCGTAGACTGAAAATTGACAGAATTATTGCGTAGGGAAATTTATACACACAGACACATACAAATACACAGACAGTTTACTTTTATATATATATATATATATATATATATATATATATAAAAGTGAACTGTCTGTGTATCTGTGTGTGTCTGTGTGTATACATTTCCCTACACAATAATTCTGTCAATTTTCAGTCTAGATTATTCAGAATAATGAAATACAATAAATCTACTGATGTGCAAATCCAGTGATTATCGGTCTTACAAAATATTATTGGATGTAATATTTTATATAAGACAATCCCAGCTAAATAAAATTGTTCAATATACTAAATAGAGCAAATAAATCATAATTTAGGAATTTGTGATTTGAAAAAGTTAAATTTCAAATATAGAAATTTTATTGTATGCAAGACAAAGAATACAGTATAGTAAAATATATTTCCTTTTTCGATGTTTATATATCTCCTCGGGGGAAAAATATTAGCAAATATTATAAAAGGTTTTAACCTAATTTTCTTAAGGTAATAAACATAGAAATGTGGGTATGTATATGTATGTATATTGTAATAAATCCAAGGAAGTAACTGGTAACGATCCGATACATATTTCCACAGTTTTTCTTTAGTTTGATTGGATATCCGGCAAATCTTTGATTATATCAATTCGGTAAAAGATTTTTCATACATCAGTTTCAAAATTCACTTCAAGTTTTCAATCAATTTGTGAATAAAAACCAAAAGATATCCGTAGACAGGCAAATAAAATTAAATTAAAATTAAATAAAAATGAAAATAATTAAATAAAAGAATTGCTTATCAAACCACAGTAAAGTAGTCTTTAAAAATCAGATGACGTTTTTGTTATCTAGATTATATTTGTAAGTCGGCACAAGTGAAAATATTATAATCTTATAATATTATTAAAATCGCAAAATTTAAATTCTATCTTCTAATAATAAGGAAGTGGTAGGAGAATTTAACTTGAAGAGAGGGGGGAGAAACTTATTAATCTTGAATGTGAAATGTCAAGACAGAATTTGACACGATTCAAAAAATAGGTCAAGGTTCATGCTAATAGTTAAACGGCGGGAAAGAAAAGAAAAGAAAAAGAAAAAGAAAGAAAAAGCCTAGTAACGTTAAAAAAGAAAAAAGAAAGGGAGAAAAAGGAGAAAAAACCCCTACATCTGTTTGCTTGCTCTTAACATATAATGCTGAAATTTATAGAGAAAAATCCAACGTATATACTTAATTATAATAATATTAAATCGAAATCTTAGAGTTCGATTAATCCGTGAAAATATTGCCTATATTAACATAAAAAGATATAATAATAATAATACCAATAATAATAAAATAATAAAAATAATCATGATACCAATAATATTAGTAACTTAAAAAAATATTAATAAAATAAATAAAATAAAAATAATAATAAGTATTATTATAATATTACTACTACTACTACTACTACTACTACTAATAATAATAGTAGCATTAATAATAACAATAATAATAATGATTATTTTAATAATAATATAATGTAATATTAGTGTAAAAACGATGATAATAATATTAATGGTAAATGATGATAATAATAATGACAATATAATTATTATTAATAATAATACTCATTACAATATTATATTTGTATAATAGTACCACTACTACCAATGCTACCACTAAGACAATAATAAAAAATAACACTGATAATAACAAAATATAATAGTATTAATAATAATAATAATAATAATAATGGTAAAAAATAACGATAATAATGATAGTGATATTATTGATAATATAATTAATAATAATAATAAATAATAAAAGTCATGACGATAAGTGTATATCTGTATGATACTACTACCACTACCGTCAATGCAACAATAAACAATCATAAAATAATTACAATGTATATACATACATATGCAAACATACACAAACACACACACACACACACATATATATATATATATATATATACATATACATACATACACACATGCACATATATGCATACATGTATATATATATATATACACATATACATACACATACATACCCACACTTCTATGTTTATTACCTTTAGCAAATTAGGTTCAACGCTTTTATAATATTTGCTAATTTTTTTCCTCCGAGGAGATGTATAAACATCGAAAACTCATGGGTTAAGGGAATGTATTTTACTATACTGTATTCTTTGGCTTGCATACAACAAGATTTAGATAACTTTTTCAAATCACAAATTTTTAATTCCTAAATTATGATATATATATATATATTTTTTTGAAATATATACATTTTTTTCTGTGAAAATATACTTTATTTCCTTATAATATATACTAATCCTTATTTAAGAAGCTCAATGTAATTACAGAGCAATATAATGAATGAATGACAAACGTCTATATTCCAAAGTTCATGATTTTCACCATCTTATAATTTATTCCTTTAATAATTCAAATCCTTGTTCAACCTTGTTATATTTTCGGAATTGCGTGGATGAATTTGTTAAGGACATTACCGTCACCAGTAAACACACACACACACACACATTTTTTTCTGGCGCGCTCTCTCCCTCATATAGCGACAGTATATAGACGTTTATATAGATTAAAACGGCTGCCTTTCGATTTGAAAGCCTGTTTCAACAAATTATTGGTACGATGCTTTCAAGGCTGGAGGATGCAACGGAATATTTAGACACAACATTAATAAAGAATGAAAATTTCGAAGAACACAAAAGTCTATACATTATATATATTAATTTATTTTTTATTTCGGACTATTATTCTTATCTGTATTAGTTGTTGTTTTCATCTTTATTGGTTGTTGTCTTTCACGTTTTTCAAAACGTGGTGAGACGACAACAACTACGGATGGCAGTGATTGCTGAGAATGTAGTTAGGAGATTCGAAGTTCCTATCCGTCGCGGTTACCACCTGACGAAGGCTACAGGAATAGTTGGCCGAAACGTGATGAAAAACAACAACCAATAAAGATGAAAACAGCAACTAATAAAGATGAGAATAATAGTCCGAAATAAAAAATAAATTGACACAACGAGAAGTTTTGAAAAGAACTGATTGGCTTGAAAAGTACGGTTGGACTTGAAAAGTGCGAATTTTGCATAAAGAATAGAATATTTTGATCAGATAATTGAACGAAGAAGACCGAACCCCAAAAAAACGGAAGCCATAAAATATTCCTATTCCGAATGACGTAACTGAACTACAATAGTTTATGTGGTTAGCAAATTACTACAATTTATATATTTCTAATATTCACGAATTGAGAGCGCCATTGAATAAATTATTGATTAAAAATAAAGAAGTGTTTAATATCAGATTTAGCGTTAGTACACTAGGATAAAAAAGGAATTAATTGTGGTTTCAGACGCAAGTGAATATGACATAGGGGCCTTGGTGCTACACAAATTTGAAGATCGAGTTAGAAAACCGATTACTCATGCTGAAAGAGTTTTACTACCTGCAAAGAGAAACTATAATCAAATTAAGGATGGACTCGCATTAACGTATGCTGTAAAAAAAATTCATAGATTTATTCATGGGCGAACATTGGTTTTATAAGCCGACCATAAACCAATGTGGTCGATATTTGAGTCGAAAAAAGGGGTTCCTACCCATTCCGAAAATAGGTTACAAATATAGAGGGTGATTTTATTAAATTACAACTTCTAAAATACAATATTTGCCATCCAAGAAGATCGCACACGCGGATTGTTTTTCTAGACTAATCCCGGACAACGCTGAACTGTTGGAAGAAACAGTGATTGTAGCACTGAAACAAGAACAAGAACTAACGAAAGTATTGATCAACATCGTTAGCGAATCACCATTTACGCTTGAAGAAATTAAAAAAAGCCGCTAAAACAGACGAGTGCATAATTAGCACGAGTAAACGAATAAAAGGGAACGAGGAGAGTAAAAACTAAAAGTATTGCCATTGTCAATATGTGACGAGACGTTGATGTACGCGCAAAAGAGTAGTAATATAACAGGTTCTACGAAAAACGTTTTGATAGAATTTCATTTAGGTCATTCTAGTATATCCAAAATGAAATCATTAATGAGAAGTTTAACTGAAAATGGACCAATACATTGAGGATTTGGTAACACATTGTAAAGTAAACTAGTAGCTAAATCACCAAGAGTAAGAAATCAACTCTGGTTAAAGACTCATTCATATGGACTACACAGCACCATTAAATGGATACTATTATTTAGTGATCGTAGATAGCTATTCTAAATAGCCAGAGATTTTCAAATGTAAACACCCAACTGCGGCAAATATGATAGGAGTGCTAAACAAAGTGTTTAGTCGGTTGGGAGTACCTAATATTATAGTAAGTAACAATAATACGATGTTCACCGAAAGTGAAAATAAAGTTTATTGTGATTCGAACAAACAACAACAGCAACGTATAATCCTCGATCTAACAGATAGGCAGAGAGGTAAATTTAAACGGGCATTAAAAAAAACGATACTGAAGCTAAAAACACATTCAAACGTTTCTGATAGTCCCCAGAATAACGCCAACTCAGAGAAATTAATCGCCTACCGAGATCATGTGTGTAAGGAAAATACGTTCTATATTCGACAGGTTGTTGGCAAATAGATAGAAGAATTATACGAAAATAAAGACAAACTATAAATCGTATAAAGAAGGAAATAAAGTCAACTTTAGGAACTATCGGACTGAATAATGTTTTGGTAAGATAATATTGGAACTAGAAAAATCGGGACAGTTATTTACATAATTCAAGGAGCAAAGTTTGTCTGTAAGAGACATATCAATCAAATGAGATCCAGATAGAGAGAAATGTTAAAGACATTTCTATGTAGGTATTATATGACTCCTGTCAAATAAAACTACCCATCAACGCGGGAATGCTGATAGAAACAAGAACGAAACCAAAAGCAAACTACTGGTTCTTTTAAATGTGAAAGTACAAATAATAGTAGAAAAAGGAAGAGGACTAAACGCCGACGTCTTAATCCGGAAAGAAAGCAAAACTCGAGAGAAGGTGATATAGTGGAATATCCTGACACCCTCTGAAAATTGATTACTGAGTCCATAAAAGGCGATAACAAACGGGAGAGAGTAAGCTAATTTTGATACTCCGGCATTCAATGTTATTAAGCACTATCTTGTAAACTGGTAAACAATGGAGTTAAATTAGATAAACATCCAAGGCCTACGGGTCAAGTTCAAAGTGTAGTATCTGTTCTTCAGATTCTGCACTTCAATTTCTTGTTCTTTGTCAGTGGAGCAGAAATCCTTCACGACTGAGACAATTTTTATTTTTGTCCTTTTCTCCACATTAAAAAACGACCCTGGTATCTAACTCTGTCTTGTGGGGAGGCATTGTAAATAAGAACAATACAATATATTTTTTTTTCTGTGGGAATATTCTTTATTTACTTTTATTTCCTTTATATATATATCAATCCTTATTTAAAAAGCTCAATGTAATTACAGAGCATATAATAAATAAATGACAAAAGTCTATATTCCAAATTTCATGATGTTAATTAGCTTATAATTTATTCCTTCAATTCAGTTGATACTTACAATTCTTGACAGTGTCTGTTTTCGTAGCACAAAATAATTATTATATCAATCAGTGAATCTATTTTGCTCCTAACACATCAGACAAAATAACAAAAATCAATCTACCAAAAGGAAATACAATGTGTTTGGACATGATTAATAAATCCGAAAATTGGAAGAGAAGCTGCAAATACCTTAGAGTTTGCTTAGATCACGCCATTTTGAACTTAGAAATAAAGTTATTAAAACCCACATATTCGTATTAATGAATTACATTAATTTAGGTATATTCTGTCAGAAATGTTCTATTTAGTAATTAGTAAATTTATTATTTATAATGAATATATTTAATTTAGACTATCGATATAGAAAACTCATTAATAAATACTATTGTATATTGAAATGGTTTTTAATGCAGACGTTTTATATTCAATGTATGGGTTAATTAATATATTGTATACATTGAATTAATTAATGAACAATATCAAATGAATGACATTTGAACTGTATAAATAGTATTAGAAAAAAAAAGAAAGCGGAAGGGATAAGGGAAGATAAAGAAAAAAAATAAAGAGAGGATAAAAAAAATCGGAGAAGATATATTTGAGGTTTTGCTCAAAGGGAAATTACTCTGTTTCTTTTAAAATTAAGAAGTTGAATTATTAATATTTTCGCTTGAGGTAAACAATTATGTTAACGGATTACGTAACGAATTCATAAATTTAAAAATAAATAAAATTATAGTTTTTAGACTTAAAGAGAATTATAATTTATGTAATAATAAATTTAATTACAATAGTCATTTGGCCAAGATCAAAGTGTAGTATCTGTTCTTCAGATGCGGCACTTCCATTTCTCGTTCTATTTCGGTGGAGGAGAAGTCCTTCACGACTGAGACCATTTTTATTTTTGTACCTTTTCTCCACGTTAAAAAATGACCCTGGTGTCTAACTCTGTCCCGTGGGGAGGCATAGTAAATAGGTACAATAGTAATAAGAACTTAATTTTGTAGAGATTAAAATTCAAATTAATAAATAATTTAATAAAATCGGAAATTGAAAATAGTTTTTTTTTAAACGTTTCGTATAAATGGAGTAGGTGTGTAAGCATGCGTAATATATTATAATTATTGATGTTATTTGGAAAATATGGATATATTAATTATAAATAAGAAATTTATTAATTACTAATCATGAAATTTGGAATACAGACTTTTGTTATTTATTCATTATATATATATATATATATATATATATATATATATAGATAGATAGATAGATAGAGAGAGAGAGAGAGAGAGAGAGAGAGAGAGAGAGAGAGAAAATAAAAAGCACTATTAAACAACGTGGAGGTTTCTATAACATAGCGCCATTAATAAGTAAACTTTTATTAAAAGAACATAATTTAACTGTAGACACAGGTTAACTTTCTCACACCATTCAAACACCCCCTGTTATAATTAACATATAATCTCAATCAATAAATTACATAACACCCATTTCATTTCTGTTACAAACTTATATTTGAATTTCAACAGATATATCTTTTTCCTAATAAGAATATTATCTTGCGTTCATAGTTTTAAAATTACATCAACGACTATATGACGTCACTAAAATTTCCTTCTCTTTAATAGCGCCAGCCCTCCCCCTCCTTTTTGAATTTCCAACATCTTTTTTCCGTTTCTCTGAAATAGAACTGCGTCACACTGTGCACGTGAAACATTTTCAAATATTTTGTACTGGTATTTTTTGTTTCTCAATCTCATTCATCCAGAGGAAGTCTCGAAATAAAGATGAAACGTTGATGAACACATAATACGGTTTGTTCCTTTTTATTTTCTCTATTTTGTCGGAATACTATTTCCATCATTTTCATCATCATATATATATATATATATATATATATATATATATATATATATATATATATCGCTTGTATAGTTTGGTTTCTTAGGTGTAGATCCATTGAGTGTTTATTAATGAGTGCCCAACGGAGGCCAAGGCAGGTACATTGTATATTTATTATACAAACATTGTCGCTTACATATGTGCAGACATGTTTCAGTGTAATCTCAATTTAGAGAGATCCATTCAGACCTAAAAAAGAAGCGACAATGAAACGAAAATCAAGGATCATTCATTAATAAAATAATTATTAAAAATCATTTATTAATAAAATAAAAACATAAATTAATTAAGTTTATCAGTAAAATAAGGAGATAAATAATGCGTCAAAGTGAACACAGAAATAGACGGGGAGACTATAATGAAGAAACGACCAGAATAGAAAAATACCTCAAAACTACTTCAGATCAAAGTGATAGACACTTAATTCCTAAAACCAGAATATAGACGTAACCCCACCCCCGCTGCGATGCCTTTCTCTTCCTCCCCTCTCACTTTCTTTCTCCCCCCTCTCTTTCTAATCCCTGTCTTTGCCGCATCTTTACCCCCTAACCCCACCTACCCGCACTCACGAACTAAACATCCTCCATTTGTAAGTCAAATCCATTATGTTTTTTATATAAAAAATAAATGAATCACGATTTTCGTGTGAGTATCGCTTCTTTTTTCGGTCTGATGAGGTGGGTATCTTTTAATTGCGATTTCACTAAAACATTTACGCACATATGTAACCAATAATGTTTTTTTTTTACACAGTAAACACCACTTATCAAGGCCCGGAAGCCACGCAGGGATAAGGGTTATTGCAAGTACATTACGCCAGTGTGGAGATTTGATGAAGTGTTTAATTAAGGGGGCAGTTCATCAGGAACTGTATAATAAGAATACTATGCACACACATATATACAATTTTCTTCGTTTGTAATGCGAAAAAACTTCCAACGAAACATAGCTGTTAGAATAAAAACAAAAATGCGATTATGATATAAAAAGAATATTTTGTTATTTTGCAAACGAAACATAGATGTTACCAATCAAACGTGTGTGATGCGTTCATGAAATATACTATTTTTTTTATAAACTCATGCTATGTAATAAGTTTTGTCGGGAATGTGGTGTGAAAATTGTTAATCCGGATCTAAATTCAAATTTTGTTCTATTAATATAAGTTTTCTGACGAAGGAAGATAAATTGTAAACGCCATGACCTTGTTTAATTGTGTTGTAAGTGAAAATCATTAATTTAATAATTCTAACTTGTTCAGAGTTAAGACCTATGATCATACAATGCATTTAAGAAATTATTATTTCGTTGTATCTCTATTATGGTCACCAAGCCTTCACGTTGAGTCTCACATACATATTTTCGATGGATATTATTGTTATGGTATATATATATATATATATATATATATATATATATATATATATTTATATATATATATATGATTGTTACTTTGTAACAGAAGTTTGCCATCTCTTCTGTTAAGCGTTGTGCGGCTGTGTTCACGAATGTGACTTTTTAATCCAGCTTTAGTCCTACATAAAAGTACACATATGTGACATAAAAACTTTCCTTATTGTAAAGTTGATCGCATAATAATATTGCGAATCTTCTAATTTTGTAATACATATCTTTTTAATTTTTGCGATCATCATCTGTCTGGATGTCTGCTGACCATTTGGCCCAATACTAGTTCTTCATTGACGAGTCTTACACTGCACTTTTAATTTTTCTTCTTTATACAGTTTTTCTGCAGTTATTTCAGCTGATCCATTAGAACACGAACATATCTCATGAGCCTTTTTCTTCTCTTCCAAAAAAGTGGTGATTATAGACTCATTTTCATCAGACAAATCTTTATGTTTGGTTTTCTTAAAGCAAAGAATTTCAGCTCCTTTGCTATATACTTGTTCCCAAGTTCCGTCAAATCAGATATTAATAAATGAGGCCCTAAGAGTTTCACACGCTTTCTTGTTTTCTAACTTGGAGACATTGATGCGTTTCGGCACTTTTATTCTATTGGTTCTGACCGTTTCCCTTATACGCAACTTAAGTTTAGCACGAACAATTTTGTGATCAGTCTGCACCCCGCACAACTCTTACAATACACATATACTGAAGATTATGCTTACAATACACAAATACTGAAGATTATGCTTACAATACACAAATACTGAAGATTATGCTTACAATACACATATACTGAAGATTATGCTTACAATACACAAATACTGAAGATTATGCTTACAATACACAAATACTGAAGATTATGCTTACAATACACATATACTGAAGATTATGCTTACAATACACAAATACTGAAGATTATGCTTACAATACACAAATACTGAAGATTATGCTTACAATACACATATACTGAAGATTATGCTTACAATACACAAATACTGAAGATTATGCTTACGCATGATGACATGATCCAGAATATGACCATGTTTTTATCTAGGGTGTATATAAGTTAACTTGTGAATGGGGTTTTCTTGGTGGAAGGTGTTACATGCTGCAAGATTATGTTCACTGCAAAACTGCAAAAGAAGAATCCCTTGCCAAAGCCATATTTTCCTAACACACCCCAGTTGTGGTGATCACTTCCAACCCGTGCATTAAAGTCTCCAAGCAGCAAAATCTTATCTGCTTTTGGTATCCCTTTGATAAAATTTCCCAGATCTTGATAAAACCCCATTTTGACATACTGTCTACCATCCACAGAAGGCGCATGTACTGAGATTACTGACACGTGTCGATCACAAGGAAAAGATACCCCCAGTAACATGATTCGATCACTAATTCGACAAGGTTATTCTAACTGAGATCTGATCTTTCTTCTGATAGCAAAACCAACTCCTACTTCCCTTTTTACTCCCTTGGGATTGCCTTTCCAGAAAAATGTATAATCTGCGCTTTTTTTTCAGTAAGTTGATCTTCATCACTAAAACGGCTTTCAGACGATTTTAAGATCACCTTTTTAAGAACTCTCCCATGATTTGGGTGAGCAGCGCTGTCCTTTAAAAGGACTACTCAATTGCAAAAAGCACCTGTTCTTGTCCTCAAAACCTGCAGCGATGTTAAGATAAGCTCTAAGCCGCCTGTACGCAGATTTGTGACTATATACCTTCTAACTTATAAGGTCTGTACACGTCGCCTCGCTTCTATCGCCACAGAACTTGTAAAGAAGAGATATCTGTACAAAATGATCTCAATGATAAATGCTTGTACGACACATGTATCACTCTCTTAGCATCCACAGTCAGAATCCAATAACAAGCAAGATAACTGGTAATTGTATCAACCGAAGGCTTGCATTGTAAATTAAAAGATTGTTTACAACATTCACCCTGTTGCTGATGACGACGATGATGATGACGATGATGACAACGATGATGATGACGCATCTCACAGTTTATTTTAAAAATGAATAAACAAATAAATCCAACGAAGACAGAATTCACCAGGTTTGCGTTGAAAACGGCTCAATTATTTTAAATAAAAAGCTTGTTAACAACACACACACACACACACACACACACATAGATATATATAGTGTAGTATAGTGATTTTCCAAGTTTTAAATATCAAGTTTCCTCAGTTGGTCATTTATTATTTTTTAAAAGGTATCCATTAAAATATTGTTTTGCATTGCGATTAACAAGTCTACAAAATTATGTTATTGCTACATATTTAGTCACGCACTATTCAAGTGTTTACCTTAAAAAATTATAACAACACTATTTGTGAAAACTTACACGGTTCATTTAACCCATTATGATTGGTATATACAAATAGAGAATGTTTCAAGTAAATAATTAACACACACACATATGTATCTGCGTTAAATGTGTGTTTTTTTGGGAAAATGTTTTGTTTTTAATATTTGTTTTATAGTCTGTGATGTAGTTCGTATTGTATAACGTTATACTTTATTTAGCGTGTTGTAAATGATTCTAGTATTGGCGTGGGTAAGTAAACGCAAGTATTTTTTTTTTCTAATACAAGTATCTTCTGTATATGTTTTTGTTTATTGTTTCTGGAAAACATTTGCATAACTTTTTTTCCTTGCCTTTAACATGAAATATATGAGTTCTTGCAATATTTTGAAGAAATTTTTAATGGAATGGTAATTCTTCGCCATGAATGCTCGCACAAACAAACTGTTATCATGTTTGTCTTGATTTTCGTATTGTATTGCTAAAAACTCACCAAATACTTTCAAATATTTGTGTTATTTCTTCGAATCAACCATCTTAAGAAAGTCTTGAAATGAATATAAAAAGATGCTGAATATATAAATGATGTTTTTTTCCCTCCTTTTTTATTTACCATAAAATTGTGATATTATTTTCATAACTTTCGTTAGGTTCGATTCCTAACTCGGGATGAGTGCTAATCTAGCCGCAGTGAAAAAGTGAAAAGCTATGATACAGCGAAACAGTCTGTCTGTGGATAACTATATAAGCCCCCTTTTCTCACGTAGAGCATTTTCGTTAAATTCTATCGCCTGCTACTTACTTAGCGTAATGCAAAGCTCTTTGTTTGAAAATAAACAAATGGACAATGTTGATATAAAGACATTGTAGATATGATTTGCGAGCGCTGATATGGAGGTTAAGGTGTAGAACTGCCGACTATTAACTATTATTAGATCGTTGTAGCTTGGAATCCTGGCTGGGGATAGGTACTAGTCTAGTCGGACCGAAGAACTGTGATACAGCGATACAGTTTGTCTTCGGATGACTTTATATATATATATATATATATATATATATATATATATATATATATATACATATAAAGTGAAAGTGTCAGTCTGTGTACATTTCTCTACGCAATAACCCTGTCAATTTTTAGTCTACAGACTTAAAATTTGATATACAGGGCATTGAGATTTGGGAAAATCTTGATAATCCGTTATCGGCCAAAAATTTGGCTGTTAAGGGGTCAACCTTCAACGATTTGACCTTTGAGAACTCTACCAAACTCCTACGCCAATTTCGGGTATAAACAATTGAAATTTTAGATATAGGTTCCTTGGAGATGGCTCTTACTTAATAACTTGATTTGATCCCAAAACAATAAATGTTAAGGGGTCATATTAGCAGTAAAAGTTAAAAAAAAAGACTGACCTCTGCGGTCCCTACTCAGACAATTTCTGGTCTAAACATATGACATTTTACATAAAGGGTATTCCGAGATAGGGCAAGCTTTTTAATCGGTTTGGATCGAAAATTTGGGCAAATGTATGTATGTATGTTTGCATGCCTGCCTAAAACTTTCGACAGAGCGACGGATTTTCACAAGATCGGTATCATTTTGAAGCTCGACCCTTTAGATGAAAAATACCGAAAAATTTGCTTAAAACATTAATTTCTGCACCCTCAACTGGGCACTTTTCTACAGGGAGGGGGTCACTTTTTTCGCCGATATTTTCGAAAGTCATCTCTCTTTTCGATTGTCTAGCCTTAATTTAAACCTACGTCACTTCCGGTTTGGCGGTGGTCGTAACAACAAAGACGTCACGTTTTTCCCCGCTCTTTTCCTCCTTCACGGTAAGGGTTTGAGCCTGCCTTCCTACTACCACTTTTTTTTGCTCAACATACACCTCCGGGAAACACTGGGCACCCATGCTAGTATATATATATATATATATATATATATATATATGATGGACTCTTCTGCTGATTTTGACGCATGAGGTTCCGTTACAAAAACTAAGTTGCTCGGAAATCCACACAGACGAGTTATTTATAGTGGTGAAGGTTCTGTGTAGAACCAACCACATATTTTAGAATTACTGCTTACCTTCGTCGGTGCAGATGACTGCCACAGCACAGCGTATAGAGTAGACCGCAGGTTTTTACATAAGAGTTTTCTTCTCTTAGATGCACGTCTTAACAAAGACTGGGAGTACATCACTCCCAGTGAATTAATGCGCCTCCACATACCAACCTGGAAATTTCTAGGACTCGGCGCGATACATACAGCGCCTAAGCTTCCGAAATGGTCATCTATCTGGTACTGGCCAGGCTCAACGTTGCTTAACTTCGACGATCTGGTGAGAACCGGAGTGTCAACAGTGATAGCACATAACACAAACACATACATAACACACACACACACATATGTGTGTGTGTTACATGTACTATCACTATTGAGCAGTATAGTAAGTGAAATTGCCATCTATATCAATAATAATACAAAGCGCTTTGGTGACTGATAGTGTTTATATAAATATGAAGATTTCACTTCCGGTTTGTTGCAAATGTACTCCTGGTTAGAATCGGCGACTATCGGAAACATATTAAAGATTCGGTTCCCTCTTGAAGCACTTTCTTCTCTAGCTACACGAAAGACCTGTAACACAGCGAAACAGTAGTCTGCAGATGACTTAATATATGACTTCTGTTAGTGGTTTTAGCACCATGGTCAATTAAATCACCAGCTACCATTAGCGATAATGCAAAGCGCTGCATACAAACAAACGATGATAGTGTTTAAATAAGCCTTCGGATTTCACTTCTTCATAGGTTTTCGAGGGTGGATTGATATCGCTGACTATAAAAAATACGATCGCGTGGATGTTGATTTAAAAAAAATGTTGATTTAAAAAAATGTTGATTTAAAAAAATGTTGATTTAAAAGAAATGTTGATTTAAAAAATGTTGATTTAAAAGAAATGTTGATTTAAAAGAAATGTTGATTTAAAAAATGTTGATTTAAAAAAATGTTGATTTAAAAAATATTGATTTAAAAGAAATGTTGATTTAAAAAATGTTGATTTAAAAGAAATGTTGATTTAAAAAATGTTGATTTAAAAGAAATGTTGATTTAAAACATGTTGATTTAAAAGAAATGTTGATTTAAAAAATGTTGATTTAATAAAAATGTTGGTTTAAAAGAAATGTTGATTTAAAAAAATGTTGATTTAAAAGAAATGTTGATTTAAAAAATGTTGATTTAAAAGAAATGTTGATTTAAAAAATGTTGATTTAAAAGAAATGTTGATTTAAAAGAAATGTTGATTTAAAAAATGTTGATTTAAAAGAAATGTTGATTTAAATAATATTGATTTAAAAGAAATGTTGATTTAAAAAATGTTGATTTAAAAGAAATGTTGATTTAAAAGAAATGTTGATTTAAAAAATGTTGATTTAAAAAAATGTTGATTAAAAAGAAATGTTGATTTAAAAGAAATGTTGATTTAAAAAATGTTGATTTAAAAGAAATGTTGATTTAAAAACTGTTGATTTAAAAGAAATGTTGATTTAAAACATGTTGATTTAAAATAAATGTTGATTTAAAAAATGTTGATTTAAAAAATGTTGATTTAAAAGAAATGTTGATTTAAAAGAAATGTTGATTTAAAAGAAATGTTGATTTAAAAGAAATGTTGATTTAAAAGAAATGTTGATTTAAAAGAAATGTTGATTTAAAAGAAATGTTGATTTAAAAAAGTTGATTTAAAAGAAATGTTGATTTAAAAAATGTTGATTTAAAAGAAATGTTGATTTAAAAGAAATGTTTATTTAAAAGAAATGTTGATTTAAAAAAATGTTGATTTAAAAGAAATGTTGATTTAAAAAATGTTGATTTAAAAGAAATGTTGATTTAAAAGAAATGTTGATTTAAAAAAATGTTGATTTAAAAGAAATGTTGATTTAAAAAATGTTGATTTAAAAAAATGTTGATTTAAAAAAATGTTGATTTAAAAGAAATGTTGATTTAAAATAAGTGTTGATTTAAAAAAAATGTTGATTTAAAAAAATGTTGATTTTAAAAAAATGTTGATTTAAAAGAAATGTTGATTTAAAAGAAATGTTGATTTAAAAAAATGTTGATTTAAAAAATGTTGATTTAAAATAAATTTTGATTTAAAAAATGTTGATTTAAAAAATGTTGATTTAAAAGAAATGTTGATTTAAAATAAATTTTGATTTAAAAAATGTTGATTTAAAAAATGTTGATTTAAAAGAAATGTTGATTTAAAAAAATGTTGATTTAAAAGAAATGTTGATTTAAAAGAAATGTTGATTTAAAAAATGTTGATTTAAAAGAAATGTTGATTTAAATAATGTTGATTTAAAAAAATGTTGATTTAAAAGAAATGTTGATTTAAAAAAATGTTGATTTAAAAAATGTTGATTTAAAATAAATTTTGATTTAAAAAATGTTGATTTAAAAAATGTTGATTTAAAAGAAATGTTGATTTAAAAGAAATGTTCATTTAAAGTAAATGTTGATTCAAAATAAATGTTGATTTAAAAAAATGTTGGTTTAAAAGAAATGTTGATTTAAAAAAATGTTGATTTAAAAGAAATGTTGATTTAAAAAATGTTGATTTAAAAGAAATGTTGATTTAAAAAATGTTGATTTAAAAGAAATGTTGATTTAAAAAATGTTGATTTAAAAAAATGTTGATTTAAAAAATGTTGATTTAAAAGAAATGTTGATTTAAAATAAGTGTTGATTTAAAAAAAATGTTGATTTAAAAAAATGTTGATTTAAAAGAAATGTTGATTTAAAAGAAGTGTTGATTTAAAAGAAATGTTGATTTAAAAAAATGTTGATTTAAAAAATGTTGATTTAAAAGAAATGTTGATTTAAAAAATGTTGATTTAAAAAATGTTGATTTAAAAAATGTTGATTCAAAATAAGTGTTGATTTAAAAAAAATGTTGATTTAAAAAAATGTTGATTTAAAAGAAATGTTGATTTAAAAGAAATGTTGATTTAAAAGAAATGTTGATTTAAAAAAATGTTGATTTAAAAAATGTTGATTTAAAAGAAATGTTGATTTAAAAAATGTTGATTTAAAAAATGTTGATTTAAAAAATGTTGATTTAAAAGAAATGTTGATTTAAAAGAAATGTTGATTTAAAAAAATGTTGATTTAAAAGAAATGTTGATTTAAAAAATGTTGATTTAAAAGAAATGTTGATTTAAAAAAATGTTGATTTAAAAAATGTTGATTTAAAAAATATTGATTTAAAAGAAATGTTGATTAAAAAAATGTTGATTTAAAAGAAATGTTGATTTAAAAGAAATGTTGATTTAAAATAAATGTTGATTTAAAAGAAATGTTGATTTAAAAAATGTTGATTTAAAAGAAATGTTGATTTAAAAAAATGTTGATTTAAAAAATGTTGATTTAAAAAATATTGATTTAAAAGAAATGTTGATTAAAAAATGTTGATTTAAAAGAAATGTTGATTTAAAAAAATGTTGATTTAAAAGAAATGTTGATTTAAAAGAAATGTTGATTTAAAAGAAATGTTGATTTAAAGTAAATGTTGATTTAAAATAAATGTTGATTTAAAAAAATGTTGGTTTAAAAGAAATGTTGATTTAAAAGAAATGTTGATTTAAAAGAAATGTTGATGTAAAATAAATGTTGATTTAAAATAAATGTTGATTTAAAATAAATGTTGATTTAAAAAATGTTGATTTAAAAGAATGTTGATTTAAAAAAATGTTGGTTTAAAAGATAACATAACAACAGAAAGCATCAGAATGACGGGTTACTTGTATACGTGTGTGTGTGTGAGAGAGAGAGAGAGAAGGACAGATATATGGCGGTAACTATAATGTAACTCCTATTGGGTAGGTCACCATTTCGGCGCGCCCCCCTTTTGGGGAGTCGTCGAAATTAATAAGAAGACAGGAGTGTTGGAACGGTCTAGAAACCGACCTGGGAATAATAATCAAGAAACAAAGGCATTTCAAAAAGAAACGGTTTTATATACATTTCAGCGTACAAGTGGCGTCGGGTTATAGAAAGTTCGGGATTTGTATTTGTGCCCTGACGCTGGAACAACTCGTCTCTCAGTCTTTTTGCTTCGAAAACTTTTTTGTATTTCCTCCTTTCCCACCAGAACTGTTCTCCGTCCTAATTTGCGACAACCTCTGGTCACATAGAGAGCAAAGAAGGAAAGAAAGAATGAAAAAGTAGAGAGAAAGAGAAATGTAATAGAGAAGTAGTAGTCTTGGCTTCACTACAGATAGACTGATAGCGCGTCTCGCTACATCCAGTTATACTATACGCGATGGCCCAGTTAAGAAGAGCGCCTTTGTTGTATAATGGAGTACCATATCACCATACAGGATATATGCGTGTAATGATATACCAACCAACATCATACCGTGACGAACGGTTCTTGATGTGCATACGTGTCACTAAATGGCTATGGTGGTTCTTTACTATATGAACCCTAAGTTATGTTGCTGCTGTCTATGTTCCAATGCTATGATCGTCTAAATGTTCATATGCGGGGGAGGGGGGGGTCATACATGTATTTTCAACATACCTTATTTTCATGCGTCGTTGATCTTGGTTCACCTGGAATTCATCTTGTTCTTGGAAGGGGAGGCTGGAACCTGTTTGAACGGATATTCATTCACTTCCAAGAACGCTGATTGTATTTTATATAGTTTTTATACACTTTCCAGGTGTCGATCGCAGAAGAATGGAAAGTGAATATCTTTGCTAAAGTGCTTAATTCTAGGTCTCCATTCTAAGATATGTCAGTTCCCTCCCCGGTGAAGGGGTTACGATCTGTTAAACCGCCCACCCTGCTCAACGTCCAATTTCCAACTCCAACGTGATATCCAGCTAACCTGATCACGTGGTAACATACAGGTAGTTCCATCAGGTGATCAGATGCTTCCGATGACTTATCTATGATATGATTTTATTATATTTTGACACTTTTATCAATATTTTTCATATTTATCTCTTGTTTATCTCTCCAGTTAGACGGATGGATCCATATAGATAGATACAGAAATAAACAGATAAACAGATCGAGAGATATATTGATAATACACATAGATAAATAGGTAGATCGACGGACAGATAAATAACTAAAAAATACTTTCTTGTGTTCGACCGACTACATAACACCTTAAAATCTACCAAGCAACGAAACATAAAATCATCGCCCCTCACAAATCATTTGATTTCCGTTCTGGGGTCACCTGTGGTCCTAAGTGTCAACCAAACTTTCCCATTCGAACGTGGTTCTCGTAATTCAACATTTGTACTCTACCCTTATATGCTTGCCTGTTCATCGTAAAGTGTTGCGCAAAGCGGGAAAATGCGAGAACATCATTTGATATACATGGAAAATACATGCTGACACGTGTATTATAAAGGAAATAAAAATATTTTTAAAAAATTGCAATATCTGTCAACTCCGCGAACACAAGAATTACGATTTTCATAAGTCAATTTTTCTATATCTTTATGTATATATCCCGGAACTCGAAAACAGTTTTTCCCTTTTTATCTATATTTCTTCTGGATCCCTTCTTTCTCTCTTTATTTCCCCTCTCTCTTCATCACATCTCCCTTCCCTCTTTTCTCACACTTCTTTCATCTCTCTATCTCTTTAACATCCTCATTTCTCGCTGTCCGTCTTTGCTAATGCCTTTCTCTCTTTCTTCTGCCTATATACGCTCTTTTCCACTTTCCTCTTGCCCCTCCCTATTTTCTCGCTCTCATCTTCCATCCTTTCTTACCCCATTTATCGTTGTTCTATTAATCATATACTTAACTATAAACCAACATTCGTGAAGACATCCTTTCAGCGTGCGCTCGTTGCATATCCACATAGAATAATAATTTACGTACATATCGATATGGGGACAGCTCTGAAAACGAGCGTGACTATTCCTAGACCTTGAAATGCAACGTGCCAACGTATCACGATCAGTTTCACTGAAATAATGAGGCCAAATTTACCTTTACCTCTAAGGAGACTATTTATTTAAGGATTTTCTAAAGCTAGAATGCGCAGGTCCTATGGGGGGGGGAAGGGCTGACTTTAAACTGATTGCTAGCATTATTCCGCAAAGATCAGATCTATTTTCTAACACAATTCAAAGCCTGCCTTGTTCTTCTGATAACCTTTCCCCTCTACACTATGTCACGCCAAACCGACTGTATAATAATAATAATAATAATAATAATAATAATAATAATAATAATAATAATAACTAGTGGGACATGTGGAAATACCACCGGCGACTCATTCAGATGTAATATATTGAATTTGACATTCTGTAGATGTTCAGATAAAGAGACGCTTTGATATTATTGTACCTATTTACTATGCCTCCCCACGGGACAGAGTTAGACACCAGGGTCGTTTTTTAACGTGGAGAAAAGGTACAACAATAAAAATGGTCTCAGTCGTGAAGGATTTCTCCTCCACCGAAAGAAAACAAGAAATAGAAGTGCAGCATCTGAAGAACAGATACTACACTTTGATATTATTGTAGCTTTTTTGTTAAAACTGCAAAAGTATTTATCTAAGCGAACACGAACGCCCGGCAAAACCCGTTCGTAAAGTACGCTTAAATATGATATTTTAATTCGTGTAGATTTCATATATATTATTAAAGAGTTAATGTCCTATCGATTTTTATCTAATATATAAAATAATTGCTAAGGGTTTCATATAGGGTTCAAACTTGAAAGCAATAACACCTTGACGAACGTAGCGCAATGGCGTCATTATGCGCATGCGTTACATCGAGTAAAAGAGAAATGTATTTATTAAGATATTTCACAACGTTTTCGAAGCGATTGTCTCTTTGATGCAACGGCTTATGTGACCGATTACTGGCACAAGTGTCGCGGTTTCGCTCCCCATCATTTCTTTCTTTTTTTTTTTACATTCCGATATACTTGATTTTTAATGAATACACAATAACACTTTTATTTTAAAAAATACAGAGGAATATTTTTGATTTACGTAACGAAAATGTCATATTCAAATAAATATATGATATATCGGCTTATTTGTTACATTAAAAAATCACGTAAATATATCAAGTAATGGCATTTGCACTGGATTTACTCCTAAACTAATTAATCGATCATTAAGAATATTAATTATGTGTATATGTTTATATATTTCTATATCTTGAATTCACTCCTAAACTAATTGACAGGTCATTATGAATTTTAAATATGTTTATACGATTATATATTTGTATGTATTGGATCCACTCCTAAACTAATTAACCGATCATACTGAATGTTAATTATGTGTATATATTTATATATTTTTTATGTATTGGATACACTCCTAAACTAAGTAACTAATCATTATAAATTTAAATTATGTGTATATATTTATATATTTTTATGTATAGGATCCACTCCTAAACTAATTAACCGATCATTATGGATTTTAATTACGTGTATATGTTTATATATTTTTATGTATTGGATCCACTCCTAAACTAATTAACCGATTATTATAAATTTTAATTATGTGTATATATATATTTATATATTTTTTATGCATTGGATCCACTCCTAAACTAATTAACCGATCATTATCAATTTTAATTATGTGTATATGTTTATATATTTTTATGTAGTGTAATAACTCCTATACTAATTAACCGATCATTATTAATTTTAATTATGTGTATATGTTTATATATTTGTATGTATTGTAATCACTCCTATACTAATTAACCGATCATTATTAATTTTAATTATGTGTATATGTTTATATATTTGTATGTATTGTAATCACTCCTATACTAATTAACCGATCATTATTAATTTTAATTATGTGTATATGTTTATATATTTGCATGTAGTTTAATCACTCCTATACTAATTAACCGATCAGTATTAATTTTAATTATATGTATATGTTTATATAATTTTATCTAGTGTAATCACTCCTATACTAATTAACCGATCATTATTAATTTTAATTATGTGCATATCGTTATATTTGTATGTATTCGATTCACTCCTAAACTAATTAACCGATCATTGTACATTATAATTATGTTTATATATTTCTATGGGTTCATTCCTAAACTAATTAAACGATCATTATGCATGATTACTATGCGTATATACTTATATATTTGTATGTATTGGATTCACTCCTATACTAATTAACTGATCATTATAAATTTAATGTTTATATGTCTGTATATTTGTATAGTCATATTCTCAAAATCACATACAATGATCACCTTTTCATGTATTTATGTGTACAAGAAATTCTATCAAAGTAATAAGGTACTTGTGTAGTATAGTACTCATGAAAAAACAAAGAAAATCTTACAGGTGACATACATGAAAGTTATCAAAACCGAAAATCCCGTTTAATATTCGAGTAGTATGACTTACTCTAATAAGGTGCTTCTTCACTATAGCACCTGGATACCAAAATAAAACAAAATTCTTACCCCTGGCATACAGAAATAATAATACAACAGGAAATTACATAAACGTATCGTGTTATTTCATTTTTACATTAGAAAAAAGGTATCTTGTACAGTGTCCCAACCGAGAAATAAGGTACTTGTACAGTATAATACCCATATGAAACACAAAGAAAATCTTACCAGTGCGTACATAAAAGTAATCCAAACCGAAAATTATATAATATATTCGTGTAGTATGGCAGTTATATAAGAAATAAGGTGCTTCTTTATTATAGCACTCTATTATAAAAACAAACTCACCTATGACATACGGAAAAGTTCTCACAACAGAAAATTATGTAAAGTCATCGAGTAGTTTCATCTATATATTATAAAATGGTACTTGCACATTATCCTACCCAAGAAATAAGGTACTTGTGTAGTATAGTACTCACATGAAAAACAAATAAAATCCTACCTATGACGTGCATAAAAGTCATTAAAACCGAAAATCACGTTATATAATTGAATAGCATGACTTTTAAATGAGAAATACGTGCTTCTTCACTATAGCAATAGATGAAAAACAAACAAATTCTTACTCTAGATGCACAGAAAATTTAGCACAACAGAAAATTACTTAAAAGTATCGAGATTTTACATTTTTAAATTAGAAAAAAATGGTACTACTACAGTATCCTACCCAGGAAATAAGGTACTTGTAACAGTGAAGTACCCATATGAAAAACAAAGAACTTCTTATCTGTGACGTAATAAGTTATCAAAATCGAAAATCATGTAATATATTCGAGTAGTATAACATTCATATAAAAAGTCCGGTGCTTCTCCACTATAGCACTCTGATGTAAAAACAAACACACTCTTACTTGTGATATACCGAAAATTTAGCACAACAGAAACTTATGGTAATAATTTTTAATGTGTTGTATATTACCCGCACTAGGTAAGGAAATTTTTTCCACATACGTGCCGTGAATTTTCTGTCCAATGAAGGTACAATTATTCCATACATATGTTGTGCAATACCCGTCCTAGGGGTAGGTAACATATTCTTTTGGTCAGGATGGCAAATGATACATAAACATAAAATTTTCCTCTATTCTAAGAATAACAGATATGTTCAAAATTGTTCTCATTGTCTTATACGGTCCCGAGCAACGTCAGGTGGACTTGCTAGTATATAATAAAGTTGCAATTTCAAATTAAAAAAAAAATATATTGAATCGAAACCGAAATAAAAACTCATGAAAAAAAATGTATATATATATATATATATATATATATATATATATATATATATATATATATATATATATATATATATATAACTTGAGTTTCTTTAGCGATAACTGAAACCAAAACTTGTGCAGAATTGTTGATAAAATTATTTATACAAAAAATAGATTATTGAAGGCCTATCAGCTATAATCGAATCCGAAACCAAAACTTAAGAATAATTCTTGATAAAATTATTCATGACAAGAAATGGAAAGGCATAACAATTAAACGACCCGGATGTAAACGTGACAAAGAAAATGACACACACACTATCGTATTAAATATAGATTATTATTATTATTATTATTATTATTATTATTATTTCAACCACCACCACCACCACCACCACCACCACCACCACCACCACCACCACCACCACCACCACCACCACCAATAATAGATAAGCCAAATAGCGAGCGATTAAAACCAGTTCCTCATAACATGTCAAGATTTCAGTGAGCCAGGTTTGCGTATTACTCCCAGCATTATAATTATGCGGCAGTGTGGTAGCCCTCTTTTTCGAAATTCAATAACATAAACATTTGTAAATAGAATTCCCAGTACATGTTTGTCTTTAATATCTTTCAAAATTTCCGGTAGATGTGCATGATACACTCATGATATTAAGTCGGGTCGATTTTATATAAGTTCTGATGGTCCTAAGTTGTTTATTATTTAAGAGCATCTTGGATTACACATGGAAAGAATAGGTCTGGTTTTCCGTATTTACAGAAAACTACTTCTGTACAAATTGCTTTGTAATAATTTCAACATGACATGTAAGTAGGTAATGTTTTCACCTGAAATGCCTTGGTTTAAAAGATCCCTAATCAACAAAAGCATTACATGATTTTACTTATTTCGACACGACACTTAAGTAGGTAATGTTTTCACCTGAAATGTGAAGGTTTTTTTATTTTTATTTTTTTTTTACACAGTGATCACCACTTATCAAGGCCCGGAAGCCACTCAGGGATAAGGGTTATTGCAAGTACATTACGTTAGTGTGGAGATTTGATGAAGTGTTTACTTAAGGGGGCGGTTCATTAGGAATTTGTTGACGTTGGACTTGAAGTCATTCAAGTTGTAGTCCGGTGGGAAGCAGGCAGACGGAACAGAGTTCCACAGGTGTGCAGTTCTAAGAAAGAAGCTTTGTTCATGGAATCCACGTTTTGATTTAGGCACAAATAAAGAGTGGGGGAAATTTTTCGCAGTGGATTCAGATAGACGGGTGTTTTTTTGTGAAAGATTGGCGAGGGGGGACCAGAGATTGGAGTTCAGACGAGCACCTGCCATGAAAATAACGATAAAACAAGGATAGGCTCGCAACGTCTCTTCTGTGGGAGAGAGGTTGCAGGGTAGAGAAAAGGGCATCCACCACTAAGCCACGAAGTCTATTTTGTACTCTGTCAAGGCAGGATAGGCTGTTTTTAGCAGCTCCTGCCCAGATATTGCAACAGTATTTCATCCTTGGACGTACTTGGCTTTTATATAGATAGAGAATTGCATCAGTAGTGAGATATCTTCTGGAGCGGTAGAAGGATCCCACCATCTTTCCAGCGACCTTGGCAACAGACTTGATGTACGTGTTCCATTTCAGATCAGGAGTAAAGGTTAAACCCAGAAGCTTGTCAAAACACGGAGCCTCACCCAGACGAGAGCCATCCGTCCCAATTTATGCCAGATGGGGATCAGAGCGTTGATGATGTAAGGATAGGAGTTTGGTTTTGGATGCATTAAAGGTAACCATCCACGTCTTCCCCCACTGAACCACGCGCTCGAGATCAGAGGAGAGAGAATCAGAGAGAACTTTGTCATTTACAGCCTTTGATGTGTTGCCGTAGATGGTCGTGTCATCAGCATAGATGTCAACGAATGATTTAAGTATGTGTTTAGGGAGGTCATTGATGTAGATCAGGAAGAGAGTTGGACTCAGGATTTACCCCTGAGGGACTCCAGCATTTATATTGCAGGCCTCCGATTTTTGTCCATCTACCACTACTCTTATGAGCCTATCGGAGAGAAATGATTTAATGATTGAGAAAACATTTCCAGTTATACCGTAGCTGGAAATCTTGTGAAGTAGACCCTTATGCCATACCTTGTCGAAGGCCTTTGATATGTCAAGAGCAATTGCCCTAGAAAGGAAGCCTTTGTCAAGAGATTCACTAATCATGTGGGATATAACCATCAGCACATCTGCGGTAGATCTTGCAGAGCGGAAACCATATTGTGTGTCACTAAGAAGGTTGTTCCTGCTGAAATGGTTGACTATTTCTCTATTTAATATGGATTCCAGCAACTTACTCATAACACACAGGTTGAAAAGATCTTTAATCAACAAAAGAACCCTATGATTGTAAATATTTCGACACGACACTGTAATCAGTAATAATGTTTTCACCTGAAATGCGTTGGAATTTGTACTAATTTCAACATGACATATAATAATTTATATCAGTTTGAAATCAGTTAAACCTAAAAAAAAATAATATTCGAAGTAATGAGCAAAGCTTATTTCTAAGAACTCCGTAGTACAAGATGAGTGACTATTTGGGTATTCTGGGCATTATATGTGCTTCCGTTTATCTCCACTTGCCACTGATATTTAACAACGTCGAATCAGGAGAAATGTGGTTGGAATTGCGCAACTCTTACCCCCTCCAAAAAAATCCACACACAGGCACCTTTACAGTCGGTATCCATAGTGTGTCAAGACTGAATATATATATATATATATATATATATATATATATATATATATATATATATATATATAATATATATATATATATATATATTTCTTACCTATTCTATTCCTACTTGTGAAGCATCAGCTTGTTCGAGAGGAAGTATGTTCGTTCCACTGTCGGATTTCGCCGCGGTTCGCTTGATCTGTGTTAGTTAATCGACTTTCTTGTGTGTAGTGCATCTGCTCAGTTGATAGAGCGGTCGCCTCGTATGCGAGAGGCTCGGGTTCCGAATTCCGACTTCGGATTTATCTAACTGATGAGCCCAAATGAGGGCGAAATTCGAGTATTGTACTTCCGGTTTGTTGACTGTCCTGGCTCTTGTGAGATTCGACGTTATCTGGCTGTGGAAATAATTATATTTCTCGCACATTCTGAACGTTCCATATATATATATATATATATATATATATATATATATATATATATATATACTGTATTAACAAAACCAAGACTTCAAAAGAAGAATTGATAGCAACCAAAAGTGTATTTCATTGTTAGTTACAATTGTACAAATTCAAACATTATGGCGTCTGAAAATTTTCAGATAACCAGCCCCTCTTTAGACTCATTGAATAAAAAAAACACTTTAACAATAGAACAATATGTAAAGACATTTCCCTTAAAGGAAATAAAGCATGCGAAAACATTTATCCCGGACGCATATTCCGAGGGATATAAGACCTAATTATAAAAGAAAAAAACATTTTTTAACGTTTATGATTAAAATTGAAGTAATGAAAATGGATCATTTGCTTAAAAACTTGATATGCGAACCGAATTTTATCATTGACTCATTTTTCATCCTGTCATGCTCATTCGAAATATCATTTGAAGCTACGATCGTTTTTAAACGACCCTTTCTTTGTAATGATATAAAGTGTTTCTTAGGTTTCGACGCGATTAGTCTCTGTTGTACATATACCAGAACGCTGATTTCATTTTAAATGTACATAGTTACTCTCATTTAATGTTTGTTTTGTTTTTCCAATTATAATAAACTACCCCGATACTCATCTGATTGAGTGTGGGCGAATATACGCAAAAGGTCTAGCTAATTTGCATATTCTTTTAAACATTCATCTATTATCTTAATACGCTTGTCGCTACGACTGTTATTACATTCTGATTGGATGATGAAACTCCTAGATACATCCTGATTGGATAAAAGAAGCTTGCTTACCAATGATAATTAAAAAAAAAACCCCAAAAACATGTCGGTTGGCTTAAATGGCGTTAATAATGTATATATTAACATTTATTCATAAAAAACGTATAAAAATAACTCAAACTATTTCGATGAGGATTTTATTCTCTAAGTTTTAACTGAATGTAATAGAGTCTTTTAAAAATTGAAAATTATTTGTTTGTAAATAAAATTGGAAGAAAAAACTTTTGTATGTTACTGCGCTATTTTTAAAAAAAAGTATTTACATTTTTAGGTTTTATGTATAGTTTTTATTATTTATTTATTTTCGGATTAGAGTTTTGACAATGAACTATAATGCTGGACTTTAATCATAAGCAGAAATTGGCAGTTTAAATACTTCAAAATTCCCTTTAAATGACTAATAAACATGTTTTCTGCATTATTATTAAGAAGCCAGACGCTGACTTATTTACAGTATTTGACAGTTTAAATACTTCAAAATTTTAATTACACACATGTATATATATATATATATATATATATATATATATATATATATATATATATATACACACGCATACATAAATATATATAGTAAGAGGTTTGTGCTTACTATAACATTTTACGTAAGTATAAATTATGTTGAATATCTGCATGAATATGATTACACGTAATAGTTAACTAAAGATGATCACCCTATAAAAAACAAACAAGCAATAAAAAAAAAATGGAATTAATTAAAATGAATGTTTAAAAGAATATGCAAATTAACTACGTCTTTTGCAGATGAATGCAATTCAACAATCCATAAATAACACAGTTGTATTTTCTTTTTAAATACATAGAAAAATAGGGGGGGTTAATATGAATATCAACACACACGCATACATGCACACACAAACAACAACAACAAAAAATTATAAGAGTATAGGTATAAATAACGCAAGGATTATTTTACTAGATTTGTTTTCGAAAATTCAAAGTAATCGGTATTATACGTTCCCCTTTTCATGAGACAAATATTTATCCTCTGATTGATGAAGAGAAGTTCATTTCTTCTGACCCCCATTCCAACACCGTTTTCCATCACGTGACATATAACCTCGTCACTTATCAATAACGCATGTACTATTCAATTCTTTATTTTCTTATAGCCACTTACTTACTTACTATCTATCTATCTATCTATCTATCTATCTATCTATCTGTCTATCCACGGTGAAACACACAATTTGTTATTCTCCGGCGATTCGAAACCAGAATTGGATAGTACACCGTCTAATAACCCGGGGAGCGTGCGAAACGATGAATATCGTATACAAAAAATAACTTATCTTTTTAAAGTAATATTTAGCTCTGCCCGAGAAAGCGTAAGGCACTGTAAGCGCATATCAAAACTCTAAA
Source organism: Euprymna scolopes (assembly GCF_053919585.1). Classification (NCBI taxonomy): domain Eukaryota; kingdom Metazoa; phylum Mollusca; class Cephalopoda; order Sepiida; family Sepiolidae; genus Euprymna; species Euprymna scolopes. The sequence goes on along the minus strand of NC_136504.1, from coordinate 97,802,006 downwards.
CTCGCTAAAAGAGCGCGGACTCGCGTATACAAATACCGAGTCGTATACGAAATGACGCCACATTAAAGAAAAAGACCATAAAAATGAGACGATCTCGCTCAAGACGATCACGCTAGAGACGTGGATGACGTAACTGCCGTAACGAGAAGTAACGCGTGGCGAGAGAATGAGAAAATAAATGTCGTTGTTACAATTGTGCTCTAAATTGAAACATTTATTTTGAACGAGTCCCTGTCTTATATATATATATATATATATATATATATATATATATATATATATATATATATATATATATATATAAGCTACTGTTGATTTTATACGCCGGGCCCTTCTGCTTGTGCGGGGATAAAAACTTCTCAATGGAACTTGTGATGTTAGATTGCATAGGGGATTAATTTTTGGTAAAAATCGAATCATCGCTTTTTTAATCGGATTTTTTTCATTATAGATTTTCGATACTTATCGGAGGCATTCCGATACAAAACCTATCTAAGAACACTTTCAGACACATAAAGTACAATTGTGTGAAATTTAAAGAAAAATTAACCCAGCCGTTTCGGAGTCCATAGGAAATCTTCTCTCTCACACACATAAACAAAATATCTTTATATATATATATATATATATATATATATATATATATATACATACACATATATATATATATATATATATATATATATATATATATATATAAGTCGGATAAATCTCGACAGGGTCAAGCCGTTGACATTAGTAATATATGAGTAGGAACTCCTTCTTTCGAAGTAGTAAATAGGACTTGTTCGACCGAAAATAATTTTAATGTTGCTCCATGTGAAGCAATGTTATGTAAAACTTGTAATATTCTTATAACATCGAAAGAATATAAATCAAATGTGACTAAATAACTTTATCCAGTTATCAATCGTTCTAAAGAAGATTTGTCATGTAGGTCACAAAATTTAGTCTACCTGTTGTCCTATAAAAATTATAATCTACAATACGTAGGGAAACTGCAATGCGTCTAAATAAACGTATGAATTTGCATAGAACTAGTACTAAGGGATGTATTCATGTTGTTAAACACTTTAAAGAAACCTTTCCGTACAAATTATTGAAAAATGTAAATGTAATGGATATAATAGGAAATGTAGATAACGATATCCTAAAGATGCATCAGGATAAGGAAGACGAAATAATTTAAAAAAAATGCGAGTAATTTACCCATATGGTTTGAATATTAAACTTAAAAAAAATAACCTACAAGATTCCGAGAATGTAGGTCGATTATATCCAACTTTGCCTCGCTACGGTTTTAGAGATAGAAATTATGTTAATAGAAATAATAGAGAATCGGCTATTTCATGCGAGGACTTTTTAGTAAAATTAAAGATATTATGATTAATCAAATTTCTGAGTCGTTCATATATCCATTTTGAATTTGGAAACAGATGAGTCTCACAGGTAAGAAATTCATTTTTATAACATGAATAAGCTAGTCAAATTAATTATGAATAGGAAACTAGATCTAATATCTGTAACATGCTTTATTCTTAAGATTAAGGGAGGTGGTGTTTAATCAACACTGCTGGAGAGCCATGATGTAATATACTGTTTTGTTTTTAAATCCCCGAAACAGTGTTTCATGGTAAAACAGCGTTTCATGATGATCCCTTAGATTACCATTAGATTAGATTATAGTGAATTCGAGAGATCCAGTTGATTCAGTAATTGCAGGTTATTAAATGACTTACTGACTAAATAGTTTTCTCACGAATGATAAAAAAAATAAAAATTAAATAGTTTTTTTTGTATAGTTTTAAAGGTTAAAAAACTTACAAGACTATATATATATATATATATATATATATATATATATATATATATATATATATATATATATATGTTTTATTTTTTATTACCGTATCTTTCTGTTAAGTTACATTATTGTTTCGGCTACACGACCGTGTAGCCGAAACAATAATGTAACTTAACTGAAAGATACGGCAATACAAAATAAAACGCATATTTACCCTACAACAGTATTGACCACTTTCTTCAGTTTTTATTAATTACCATCTCCACTATATATATATATATATATATATATATATATATATATATATATATATATATATATATCATATAACTTACCGCTTTACAAGGAATAGACGCTGATTTATTTAAAGACGTTCGGTTTTATTAGTAACACGCGCGTTGGATTGTTTCGGTCCATAGATGGTATATAAGTATGTAATTATTCTTTATTGTAATTATACCAGCTAAGGACAGCTCATCAGCGTGAAAAAGGCCAATTTTCTAATTATCTACAATGTACAACCTCTCTTATCAACCGGTAGTCCGGTATTTACGATTTATTTTATATGCTTAACATATATGCGTCTTATATACATATAGTTTTCCATTATGATCTATGTATTAATACGATAGCTTTTTTCTTCCAGGTGACCGTCGTTCAATTGTTATGACCTTCCATTTCTTGTAATAAATAATTTTACCAAGAATTCTTTATAAGTTTTGGTTTCAGGACTAACTCAAGTTTATATATTTTAAAAATATAATATATATATATATATATATATATATATATATATATATATATTATATTTTAAAATATAATTATCCACTGACACGTGTTTCGTCATCTACGACTCATCAGAGTGGCCAAATCTAGCGAGATTTGAAATCGGGAACCCATGGTAAGAAGCCTAAACCCTTACTCCTCGTCCACCTCGCTGACTGTTCGAATATATCGCGATTTACGTATATGTTATTTGTTTTTTTTTTGTGAAACGTCTTGAATGAATTCAATTAATTACGAAAGTGCTTTTTTACCTAAATGCACGTTGGGAATAATTTTCCCTTTTAACCAATTTGGTACCCTCACTTGGGGAGCGGTATATATACTATTTTTTAAAATATAATTATCCACTGACACGTGTTTCGTCGTGTACGATATATATATATATATATATATATATATATATATATATATATATATATATATATATATATTCTTAGTAAGTTTTTGCTTCGGTTTGATTCATCCAAGTTAAATTTTCAATTTTTTAAATCACACTTTCATAATATATAAGAAAACATAGAAAATTTACTCTATAATAATATATACGAAATCTGCATGAATTATATCATATTTAAGCGTATTATAAGACTGGGCTATGCCGGGCGTCCCTGCTAGCTTAGATAAATACTTTTGCAGTTTTAACAAAAGAGCTACAATAATACCAGGTCGTCTTCATTTCCGCTAAACATTCACAGAATGCCAACAACAACATATTATATATGAAAGTGTCCGCTGTGGAATTTCCCCAGATCCCGCTAGGTTTTCATCAATATTTTATGATATTGTAAAGTACACTTACCTTATCCTTTTTGGCGCTTGAATGAGTACAATCATTTTTATACGCTTGTTTAACTCTGTTCAGTTTTCCTGCTTTCCAAGTGACTACAATATGGCTGTCTTCAAGTCCAACGTGAAAAAATTCTTGATGAGCTATCCTATTAAGTAAACCAATTTACCAAATTTCCATTACTAACAATTACTACGACATGTTCCCTTTGACTACTGCACACTCATTAACCTTTATCCTCAAGTGCCCTCCGGGTCTTCATAAGTGGTGACTCCTTTGTAAAAAATAAAAATAGTACTTTTTATTATTCTATTTCAAACTAGAACGAACATTAATTTTCATTAATCAAATTTCAGTATTTGTACTTCCCTTGCCTGAGAACTATCTAAAATCCCTACAGAGCGAGTTGTCCTCGCTTCTTTGGGACAAAGGGAAACGTTGGGTTGGCAGACAGGTCTGTGTCCAACGTCCGTATGAGGAAAGTTTAGGAATGCCCAACTTGAGATGTCATCGAGACGTCGAGAGGCTGTGGCCTTCCTGAGTCAAACCTTGACAGAAGAGTCTGTGTGGAACCCCACGGTCGAAGCCGCTTTTCCTAATCTCATCCTCGACACAAAGTCAAGGCGCGTCGAAAACTATGGAGTGACACGCAGTTCTTGAGAGAGTGTAGGGTCCAGCAACTTTTTACGGCTGCCTAGAAAGGAACTATATAAGGAACTAGTGAGGGGGACCGCCGACAACCCGCTCATCGAGCCTCTGGGATGTTCAAGGAGGAGATCTGCTCCTGGTGGAGCTGGGCGCCGGGTTCAATCATCTCAACAACTCTGAGTTTCCCTCGACCTGGCGATTGGCTCGAAAGGCGTGATCCCTCAACTGGACTAGTGTGATCGTCAGAATGTCTCCATTGCATAACCTCAGCCGAGGAAATGTCAGAACAAGCATTCTTCGATTGCAGCGGACTTATACGGTACTGGGTGCATGTCAAGCGTTTAGACTAGGTTCTTAGCTAGCCGAGTGAATGGCGCCCTCCATCCCTGATAGGAAACCTCCAAGATACCACCTCGATCCTTTCTTTTTCGTCCGCGGCTACCTCAAGATGCAATCGGAGAAACTTTACATTCCCCCACCCCAGTTTCTTTGCTCCTGCCTAGAATTTCAGCCCCATATAGAGAGCGACTTTCTTATTTTCGGTCAACACCAAGCCGGGAAACAGTGGACCTTCTACCACCTAGAGAGGGTTGGGAGTGTCTCAATAACATTTTTTTTTTTTTAATATTTTTTGGATTTTTTTCTCCATCCCAAGGCATTGAAATAAAATTAAGCAAACGACCTTTTATAATATTTTATTGTAAACGAATTTATGTTATAGTTTATTATAAAAAAACGAAGAAAAAAGAAAACACACACACACACACACACAATATGATTCGGGAATCTTAGATAGGACGTCCCCCTTTGTGCTTGAGGTATTGTGGTGAATAAGAACTTTATCTAGGATCAAGCAAAGACAAGCAAAGATACAGGAATGAGGATGACCATAGACACCCCCCTCCCCAATTTTTGAGTGGCCTTGTGACTAATTTTTTGTTTATTACTGTTTTCTTGTAAATTTTTCGGAGTAAATAAAAATACATAACTCAAAGTGTAGTATCTGTTTTGATGCAACACTTGAATTTTTTATTCTCGATTAGTGGAGGAGGAATCCTTCATTACTGAGAGAGTTTTTTAAAATTAATTTTTGTTCTTTTCTCCAAATTAAAAAGCAACCCTGGTATCTAAATCTACTTTCGTAGGGAGGCAAAGTAAATAGGAACTCTCCCCAGCAAACGATCCTAGCATAACGCATTCTAAAAATCCATTGTCAATATTAGTTCAACGAAATATAGTTTAATTCAATTGGATTGGTTTTGGTACGAACAATCTTGTAATGTATTGCATCACTTAAGTTCATTATGTTATTTATACAATGAGTTACGTTGGTTATACTTAGAGTAATACATGTTTAAAGTACAATTTTGTATCATGCTATTCCACTTCAGGTTTTACAATTTTATACGGTTAATTTAAAGAAGTATATTATATTATATTATATTTATTCTGCAATAAAGTTTTGTATTCTCCTTAAGTTGCTTATCACTAGGACTATGACAACAACATATTCTTTTTCTTTTTTTGATTTTTAGGTATATATCCATTGATATCTCATGCGTTTTTATGTATAGATTAATGTGGTTCTCGGTTGGTTAATTGTGTCTGTGTCGGATATATACTCGAGAGTTAAAACAATGAAACGAATATGCGGTTGCCATAGCCGTACTTATCTCTAGGGCTATAACAGGAGAATATGTTTTTCATTATTTCGACTCTCGAGTATATATCAGTTAATATATTATATTTCTTTTAGATAGAGTGATGTGGTTCTCGATTGATTAACTGTGTCTGTGTCGGATATATAGTCGAGGGTCGAATCAATGATAAGAATATTATCTTGTCCTAGTTATCACTCTTGTCCTTGTTATAATTCTTGTCCTTGTTATCACTCTAGTCCTAGTTACAAATCTTGTCCTCGTTATCACTCTTGCCCCGTTATAATTCTTGTTCTTGTTATCACTCTTGTCCTAGTTACCACTCTTGTCCTAGTTATCATTCTTGTCCTAGTTATCACTTTTATCCTAGTTACCACTCTTGTCCTAGTTATCACTGTTGCTCTAGTTATCACTCTTGTCCTAGTTATCACTGTTGCTCTAGTTATCACTCTTGCCCTCGTTATCACTCTTGTCCTCGTTATCACTGTTGTCCTAGTTATCACTGTTGCCCTAGTTATCACTGTTGCTCTAGTTATCACTCTTGTCCTAGTTATCACTGTTGTCCTAGTTACCACTCTTGCCCTAGTTATCACTCTTGTCCTAGTTACCACTCTTACCACTTTTCATCATACAATCTTGTCTTTGTCATCACTCTTGTCTTAGTTATCACTTATCATTTATACCAAACCTTTAATATGTTGTAGCAATTTTTTTTTCATATTTATAATATTCTCCTGTAACACTGTATAAATAAAGCGGGTACCACATGGACACTATTAATATTTAACTCAGTATAATTCTTATCACCATGTATTTTATAGTAATAAATTTATACTAATTATTTAACTTTAAGAATACCTTTTTCGTATACTAATCGCATTTGTCTTTCAACATTTAATTATTGTTAAGTTCTTAATCACCCGTTTACTATTAAAATTTATGTCCTTTCTCCCTCCTACTCATGGATGAGTTATTACGTTGTCCCTAAAGGCTGACAGAATTTCCGGTCCCTGCTGCTTTAGAGGTCATGTGAGGTAGCTTATAAATACCCTCACATGAGTGTGCTAGGTCTCTGTTTCGACCCCCTTTTTATTTGATTCACCACCAGAACACGGATGAGGCTTGGTGACACATGCCCGAGACCGCACAGAAAACCAGTCTCCTTCCTATTATTACTGACCTTAACTGAAGACTATTTTTGACAAACCTGAGACGGCAGTTACAAGTAAACCATCATTTATCACTGAATTCCTGCTCGGATTGCATAAAGTCCGATACAAAAAGACCTAGAATTCAGGAACACAAACGCACAAGTTGTTACCTAAACTTTCCATTCACAGATAAGTTTTTCGCAACTTCTTTTCTGAACAATAGACATTTTCTTGTATCATATCCATTTGTTCACACAGTAAAATTGATTTAAATACTGTACACATTTGTCATGTTCATTCTCACAAACCAACTACAGCCATATTCTTTCTCAGAGCTTATCCTCGATTTGTTGCCGTATTCTCACGTGTAAGAATTGAATTTGTTTCCGGGGTAAAATTAATCCGAATATTACTTCTTTATTTATTTAGTAACTAACAGGGGTATCTGGCGTTTCCCGGATGTGTCGAGGTGGTGTAGGAAGGAACCATGATAAAAAAGTAGTAGCAGCAGAGGGATCAAAACAGTAGGCAGACCCGGTGGAGAGAGTTGTTAAAAAGTGGTAGTAGGCACGCAGGCAGGCTCGAACCCGTAACACAAAGAAGAAAAAGAAGGTTAAAAAACATAACGTCTTAGCTGATGCATCCATGGAAAAACCGGAAGTCGCGTACGTTGAAATTAAGGCTAGTCAATGGAAAGGAGACGATGACTCGCGAAAATGTCGTCGAAAAAAGCGGTTCCTCCTTGTAGAAAACTACCCAGTTGAGGGTGAAGAAATTAATGTTTTCAGCCAATTTTAACAATATTTGTCGTCCGAAGGATCAAAGTGTAAAACGATACAGGTTTAGTTATGTTCCGGTGTGTCTGTCAGAAGTTTTTGCGAGACATACAAACACACACACACACACACATTTTGCCCTTTATATATATACTAGCCTGGACGCCCGGCGTTGCCCAGGTGTTTGGGGGGGGGAGTGAGCAAAAAATAAGTGGTAGTAGTAAGGAAGGCTCGAACCCGTACCGTGAAGGAGGAAAATAACGGGGGAAAAAACGAGACGTCTTTGCTGTTACGACCACCGGCAAACCGGAAGTGACGTAAGCTTAAATTAAAGCTAGACAATCGAAAAGAGGAGATGACTTTCGAAAATATCGGCGAAAAAAGCGACCCCTCCCTGTTGAAAAGTGCCCAGAGGGTGAAGAAATTAATGTTTTTAGTCAATATTACGGTATTTATCATCTGAAGGGTCGAGCCTCAAAATGATACTGATCTTGTGAAAATCCGTCGCCTCTGTCGAAAGTTTTAGGCAAACATACATACATACATACATACATTTATATATTGGTAGCTCACAGTTTCGATCCAAACCGATTAAAAAGCTTGCCCTATCCCTGAATACCCTTTATGTAAAACTTCAAATGTTTAAACCAGTCATTTGGTAGAGACTACAGAAGTCAAATTTTTTAAAACTTTGACCCCTATTATGACCCCTTAAAATTTATTGTTTTGGGCTCAAATCAAGTTATTAGGTTAAATCCATGTCCAAAGAACCTATATCTAAAATTTCAATTGTTTAGACCCAAAATTGTCGGAGGAGGTTGGTAGAGTTCTCAAATGTCAAATCGTTGAACATTGACCCCTTAACAGACAAATTTCTGACCGAAAACCGATCACAAAGATTTTTCCAAATCTCAGTACCCTGTATATCAAATTGCGAGTCTGTAGACTGAAAATTGACAGAGTTATTGCGAAGGAAAATGTACACAGACACATAGACAGACAGACACACACACACGCACACACAAACGTGCTACGTTAACCATTGAGTCACGGCGACAGACAAAGTTAAGCAGGTTATTTAACTATAAAAACAGGCGTGCGCAATAAAAGTTAACTCTGCTGCTTCCATTTGACCTAATTAAGAAGGTCAAATAGAAGTCACGCAGCGTTTGGGTTTGTTTACTCAAATTTAACTGTTTCTTCCCCCAACAGATGTTGGGGAGGAGGAAAGCAGCTCCCAATTGTCCAGATTGAATAGCAACTGATCAAAGCTGATTGCTTCTGGACATTTTTCCCGGCGCAATGCTGAAGACGTCGTTTGAGTTTAGTTTCACTTTATTCATACTAAAAAGCCCAATCAACACGCGAGAAGCCAAAATAGCAATAATTTTGTAAAAATCGACGTAAATAAATCTATACGCTACGCGGTTTCCTAATTCCTAGATATTATCATATAAGACCTATATACACAGTTTTAAGCGGTAGTAACGACCTCGGGAGCGTGTGCGAGAAAAGCCTTTTGAAGACATACACGAAATGGTCACACACATTTTGCCTTTTATAGATATAGATATATAGACTAGCCTGGGTGCCAGGCATTGCCGGGGTGTTTGGATGTGTGTGTGTTGAGCAAACGCAAAGGAGGAAAACAACGTGAAAAAAAAGTCTTTGCCGTTGCATCCATCGCCAAACTGGAAGTGACGACTGTTTAAATTAAGGCTAAACAATCGAAAAGAGGGGGTGACTTTCGAAAATATCGGCGAAAAAAATGCGACCCTTTCCTGTAGAAAAGTGCCCAGTTCAGGGTGAAAAATTAATGCTTTTACCCAATATATCGATATTTGTCGCCCGAAGGGCCAACCTTCAAAATAATACCAATCTCGTGAAAATCCGTCGCCTTTGTCGAGAGTTACATACATACATACATACATACATACATACATACATACATACATACATACATACATACATGCATACATACATACATACATACATACATACATACATGCATGCATTTAAACAGACAGGTGAGATTTTTATTATAGATGAACTTGATTTTTTAGGCTACTCGTGATTTCACTATATGTTTTTCTTTCTTTATTATGTATAGTAGTTACTCAGTGCTTATTTAGAATTACACTTATTCAATAAAACAAAAGTACAGAAAAACATACATAATTTAGCGTACTTAAGATGTCATATTCCAAAAATCACAAAGTGTTGATTCGAAAAGAAACAGAGAAAAATATTCTTATCTAACCTTTCCATACATCCATTTGCTTTTTCATTTTTCTTTTTAATTGTTACCATTATCTTATTTCATGCTAATATATACTTATTTATTATTTACTATTGACATACGTTTATATGTCAATAGTAACTGTATTTATATGTCAATATATGTTTCAAGTGCACTTGATGCGTATTTTATTCACATCAAACCAACCTATCTATTGAACTCTCATTCTTGACGTTATTCTCGCGTTACCTACGCACAGTTCAAACATTTCAAAATACAACCGCCAGATACAACGCGCAGCTCTATACAAACAGACTTCTTGCTCCAAATTTACAACATGGCAAGGAAGAAGAAAAGACATAAAAGAAGAAACAAAACAACACACTGAAGATGGAGTCTACCTCCGAAATATATTTGTGATAAATTTCAAACAAGTAAAATATTTGTTTATTTTCCTAATATTACGTTGTGATTTGGTTTCAAGCGCACTTGATGTGTATTTTATTTTATATATTTATATATTTCTTTATATCTTTCGATTGTTTTTATTTTCTAAATATATTTTAATTTCTAATTTAAATGCTCTTAAGCTGTTTTTTTCGTTTATATCTTGATATTTGTATAATGCTGGCTTTTCTCCTCTTCCGATGAGAAACATTTAGCTTCGAAATGACATAAAAAGTTATTTCATTTTCTTCTTTTTTTTCCTTATTAATCTGATGATAAAAGAAAGTTCTATGTAACTTTTATTTCTCATCTTTTATTCAATATATAAGTTGCTCTACTTAATCGTGTTGAGCTCTAACTATCCTGATAAGTTTGCTTTGTTAAAGATTATGTCTGTATCACTCTCGCACGAAGAATTCCACCATGCGGCCAAGAAAAAGAAAACAGGAAAAAACAGACTCTACATTGATAAGGATGTTTAGCATCGAAATATATCTGATATAAGCAAATAAATTTGTTTTTATATTTAAAAAATACGTTGTTTTTAGCTTTTAAAACGTATTCATTTATATACGTAATTATTTTATATATATATATATATATACGTGGTTAATAGTCTACTTACCTAATGAATCATTTTTTATTATTTAATTTCACGAATTGATGTTTTCATTAGACAATAGTAGAGCTTCTCTTAAACAAAGTTTCAACTGATATTGCAATTTTTGTTTTGTTCGAAAATTTGTTCAAATGTGGAACTTCTTTCTGACTCTCAGTATGGATTTAAACTATTACGTTCTACTTAGGATATCAGAATGGTTATATATATATATATATATATATATATATTTTAATCTCTACGATATTTTAACTTTTAGACGTAATCCACTACACTAGTTTACTCTAATTTATTTTTCCTCTCATAAAATGTATATATATGTATATATGATATCTAATTTACATAAGGGAAATGTGTGAATGTGTGTGTGTGTGTGTGTGTGATATAAGACGTTTTCCCCAGTTTGTCTTTAATCCAATTATTTCTTTGGGTACGTGGGTGTCTATAAACTATTACAAATATGCTTTAAATTTATTTTCTTCGCTAAATCCTCTTTCATTTTCGTTCCAACAGTTGTTTTGAGGAATAGATCATTTGTCTAGTGGTTTTCCGCTATTCAACATTAAAACATTAAAAGATAAATAAAAAACTAATGATAAATATGATGATTTTTTGGTCAATCTACCATTCAACGAAACGTGTGTAAGACGTTCTGTGCAACCAATAAGATAATATGAATGTTATATAATTATAATTGTGATATTGGAATTGTCACACACACACACATACACACACACATATATATATATATATATATATATATATATATATATATATATATATATATACAATAAAAATCTTGATATTGAAAATATTCAAATTTTCAAAAACCTTTATAAATCTCTAAGGAAGGTATAAAAAATTTTAAATATTCGACAAAGAGTACAAATATTTTCTAACATATTATATTATATTATTATATTTTAAACAATATATATGGCGCTCCCTATTTAGATGTACCAAATTGGTAAATGGGAAAATTATTCCAAACTCGCATTTAGGTAAAAATGCACTTACGTTTAAATAATCGAATTCATCCAAATAGCATCGCGAACAAAAACTCTCTCTCTCTCTCTCTCTCTCTCTCTCTCTCTCTCTCTGTATATATATATATGGACGGACTTCAACTATTATCGTCAATCCTCTCATTATTGTCCACCTGATAGACTCATGAATACTCATCTTTGCGTGGCCGTCGGAACTTGATAAGAATTAGTACAATAAAATTAGATTCAAAATGGCTGCTGTCAGCACATTTGCGTCCGGTACGTCCGCTGATGTACGTTTTATGGAAGAGGTTTGACCACATGACGCGTTTGACCGATGAACGACATCTCTATCATATACACTGGATGTCTTTTCGCACACGTCAATCGGTCAAATCCCCTTTGCCCAATAGTTCCTTGTTGGACTGACTGGTCGTACAAGTGCTGATGGTCACCAGGTTTGCCATCACAGGAAGTCATTAAAGGTGGCCAGAGGATAAAATGAAGCAACGTTGATGGAATTGAAGCGGAAGGGCGCTAGAGAAAATACCAACATCTCGAACGTGACCTCTCATCTTCGTCGAACACGGGCAACACGTATGAACGATGATGGCTTGCGGGAAGCCTAAAATAGATTGCAGATTAAGTAGAAACATTTGAAAATGATTAAGCGGGAAAGCAATTTCGCTCCTTCGCAAAGAAAAAAGTGCACGAATTGAATGTACATTGGCGTTAGTTGCTAGCGGTGTTAGTAACCAAGCTATTCCCTGTGCACTCACGCATATGTATTTTTTATTAGTTATATGAAGGAAAGTTGTTTGTGTGTCTATCTGTCTTTTTTATAGTACCCTTTACTTATAATTCAAACCCCCTCTCTCTGCCTATATATATATATAAATATATATATATATATATATATATATATATATATTTATATATATATATATATATATATATATATATATATATATATCATCGTATAACGATTAGATCACTCTCTGACTGACGTAAATGAACATTTAAAATGAAAATGTTTAAATTCGACGTTATTTCACGCGGTTAATGGTAGCCGAATGGATTAGGTCTTCGCTAGATCGAGCAAGAGATGTCTCGTGATGCGGAGTTTGAATCGTTCGACTGGTATTAATCGTAACACCCTGCACTGAAGATTCCCGAAAGGATGAAACACTAGTGTCTGTAGGTATTTAATAATTATTATAGTAAAAAAATAATTATGACAGCCCCTTTAAGAAATTCGTTTCTTATCGTTGAGCACTTTCAGTCGAATTAAAGTCGGTCAATTTAGTTCTTGTGCATAGATCATCGTATAACGATTAGATCACTCTCTGACTGACGTAAATGAACATTTAAAATTAAAATGTTTAAATTCGACGTTATTTCACGCGGTTAATGGTAGCCGAATGGATTAGGTCTTCGCTAGCTCGAACCAGAGAGGACTCGTGATGCGGGGTTTGAATCGTTTGACTGGTATTAATCGTAACACCCTGCACTGAAAATTCCCGAAAGGATGAAACACTAGTGTCTGTAGGTATTTAATAATTATTATAGTAAAGAATAATTATATATATATATATATATATATATATATATATATATATATATATATATATATATATATATAGTGTTATAATGGAATAATTCCAGAGGAAATCCGGGTATGAGAGCTCAATGTGGTAAACAGAGCAATAATATAAAAATATAACACGGAAATTACATAATTGTCGATGCAATAATTTATTTCAACCTTATGGTATTTTCAAGCATCTAAACTAGACAATTACATTTTTGATACTGAAATAAAGAAAGAAAAAGGAATCGGGCCTCGACCGTCAAAAAACCAGAGGGGGTGATAGTAGCAATCCACTTAATACATTTTATAGAGAGGGTGGGAGGGATTATTAAAAAACAAAACAAAAAAAAATCCCCCAAAAACTTTATGACACTTATAAACGGCAGCTCGATGTAACCACAGATACACACACACACACACACACACGCCCCTATATATGCACATTCTTACACGTAAATGCCTTGACATGCGTTTACTAACCTAGGAAGAAGAGGGGGAAATATACGGATATAGAGAGAAGGAAATAGAATAAACAGCGCGTAATGGAAAAAGAAGAAGAAAGAGAACAGGAGAGAGAGTGACCATCCGCTGCCTGTCATATGGTTTTATTAGTCTAGAATCTCTGAGAAAGAGAAGGGAAAGAAAATGGAGATTATACTCGCGTCCTAGAGTTAATTGAGTCATGGAAAGTAAGTCTAATAAAAGATAAATAAAAAAAGAAAAAAAGAAAAATTTATATACAAAGTTTTAAAACTATCTGTATGTTATCATGTTATAATTAGTTAGAAATAAAATCTTATAATACATTTAAATATTGTATTTGTAATATATTACTATGAATTCAAAAAATTGAGTCTTATGTAGTTAATATTTTATATATTTTTATGTAATTAATTTTATTGGTGATTATAGCGGTCGTTATAATTTTTCTCACTAATATTTCACTTCTTAATTGATTAAGATGCAAAAAATTGCATTATAAGTCGCCCCCAATTCCATAGGACGTATATAGTTTCGGTTAATATATACTTTTATTCATTCCGTACACAAAAGTACTTTCATGCACGCATAAATAAATAAATAAATAGTTATTATTTTATAGTTTTGTGTTAAATTATATTAAATCTAATGTCTAGTGGTAGTATTTGATCTTTTTGACTTAACTCAGTTTAATAACTAATGTATTATCTGCAGAAAAAAAAATTTTCTTAAAGCTATATCATTTATTTATAAGTAATTTGGATAAACAGGTACTTCGGAAAAAGTACACTCAACTTAGATTTCTGACAACAAGTCATCAAGTAATTATTATCGAGTATATATCGGACAGCACTATAATTGCCAGTTGGGTGGGGTGGGAGGGGTTATCGTAATAATCTAGTGGTGTTAAATTCGGTCTCTTTACCGTTATAGAATTATCTGTTCGTCGGATCTGGAGTTATTGGTTATTTTAAATTTACATTTATATCTACATCTGCCCATCAGTTCATCTCGTTTATTTAAGAGATTATTGTGTTCGTACTTCAGGATTCTTATTTTTTCCTCGAGGCATAAACTGCATCTCTGCCTAAAGCCGTTTGGAACATCCGAATAACATAGGATTGACCATGAAACCACTGGGGATCAGTTCTCATTTTTTAATAACCACCATTGTTTAGCTAACTCATAATAGTAAAATAGCACTCATAATAGTAAAATATTAAAAAAACTCTAATAAAAATAAGGTTACAGTAGACAAATGTAACTGCCAAGTGAAAAATAACTGCCCACTGGACGGTAATTGTAAAGTTGAGTGCGTGGTTTATAAGGCAACGATCCACCCAGAAGATAATAACAGGGACAAAAAAGTTTACTTCGGTATCTCCGCCGGAAACTGGAAACAGCGTTTTCATGACCATAAACATTCTTTCAATAACCCAGAACTTAAGAACAAAACCGAGTTAGCTAAACAATGGTGGTTATTAAAAAATGAGAACCGATCCCCAGTGGTTTCATGGTCAATCCTATGTTATTCGGATGTTCCAAACGGCTTTAAGCAGCGATGCAGTTTATGTCTCGAGGAAAAAATAAGAATCCTGAAGTACGAACACAATAATCTCTTAAATAAACGAGATGAACTGATGGGCAGATGTAGACATAAATGTAAATTTAAAATAACCAATAACTCCAGATCCGACGAACAGATAATTCTATAACGGTAAAGAGACCGAATTTAACACCACTAGATTATTTACGATAAACCCTCCCACCCCACCCAACTGGCAATTATAGTGCTGTCCGGTATATACTCGATAATAATTACTTGATGACTTGTTGTCAGAAATCTAAGTTGAGTGTACTTTTTCCGAAGTACCTGTTTATCCAAATTACTTATAAATAAATAATATAGCTTTAAGAAAATATTTTTTTTCTGCAGATAATACATTAGTTATTAAACTGAGTTAAGTCAAAAAGATCAAATACTACCACTAGACATAATTAGATTTAATATAATTTAACACAAAACTGTAAAATAATAACTATTTTATTTATTTATGCGTGCATGAAAGTACTTTTGTATACGGAATGAATAAAAGTATATATTAACCGAAACTATATACGTCCTATGGAATTGGGGGCGACTTATAATGCAATTTTCTGCATCTTAATCAATTAAGAAGTGAAATATTAGTGAGCAAAATTATAACGACCGCTATAATCACCAATAAAATTAATTACATAAAAATATATAAAATATTAACTACATAAGACTCAATTTTTTGAATTCATAGTAATATATTACAAATACAATATTTAAATGTATTATAAGATTTTATTTCTAACTAATTATAACATGATAACATACAGATAGTTTTAAAACTTTGTATATAATTTTTTTCTTTTTTTATTTTTTTATTTATCTTTTATTAGACTTACTTTCCATGACTCAATTAACTCTAGGACGCGAGTATAATCTCCATTTTCTTTCCCTTCTCTTTCTCAGAGATTCAAGACTAATGAAACCATATGACAGGCAGCGGATGGTCACTCTCTCTCCTGTTCTCTTTCTTCTTCTTTTTCCATTACGCGCTGTTTATTCTATTTCCTTCTCTCTATATCCGTATATTTCCCCCTCTTCTTCCTAGGTTAGTAAACGCGTGTCAAGGCATTTACGTGTAAGAACGTGCATATTTAAGGGTGTGTGTGTGTGTATCTGTGGTTACATCGAGCTGCCGTTTATAAGTGTCATAATGTTTTTTTTTGATTTTTTTGTTGTTGTTTTCTTTTAAATAATCCCTCCCACCCTCTCTATAAAATGTATTAAGTGGATTGCTACTATCACCCCCTCTGGTTTTTTGACGGTCGAGGCCCGATTCCTTTTTCTGTCTTTATTTCAGTATCAAAAATGTAATTGTCTAGTTTAGATGCTTGAAAATACCATAAGGTTGAAATAAATTATTGCATCGACAATTATGTAATTTCCGTGTTATGTATATATATATATATATATATATATATATATATATATATATATATAGAGAGAGAGAGAGAGAGAGAGAGAGAAAATAAAAGGGAACAAACCTAGTTATGTGTTCGACAAAGTTTCGTCTTTATTTCGAGACATCCTCTGGATGAAATAAAGACGAAACATTGATGAACACCTAACTAGGTTTGTTCCTTTTTATTTCTCTATTTTGTCGGAATACTATTTCCATTACATTCATCATATATATATATATATATATATATATATATATATATATATATATATATATATATATATAGTAATTTATAAAATATATATGGCGATTAAGCTACACCGATTATTCAATGTATCTTAATCGCCATATATATTTTATAAATTACTAACTAGCTCTACCTACGTATTGAGCACTTTTGAAGTAAATACTTAAAGTTTACGCATAAATTTATACTTTCGTATATTAATTTTATGTGAGTAAATGAACTAGTTATATATATATATATATGTTACAAGAAAAGTCTGTCCCTTTTCCTGTAAATAAGAACATTAGATAAATGGAAAATGAGATTAGGATAAGCCAAGACTTGAACCTTGTCAGCAAGGTTCAGAGATAGATTCAGAAAATGGAATGTTAGAATTTAGCTATTGTTTTGGAAATAGATATTGTTTGTATTATAAAAAGTATTTTATTGTTCGTTCTTTTATGAAAACTGAATTAAAAAATAGGTTAGTTTAGAATTCTTTGTTGTAGAAAGTGTGTTTAGAGAACGTGGTCTGATCCACGTGAATTGTTCACGTTTTGGCACCACACATCTGACGTCATAGCAAAAAGGGAATTCTTAATAATAGGAGATAGGATTAGCAGATTAGAAGGTTCGACAGTCGGCAGTCGAGCAGAGGAGGCAGAACAGTTGAGTCTGCTAGTCAGAGAGAAAGTTGAAATCAGGGTCCTTTGGAAGCGAAGGAAAGAACATTAAACTATGTAGATCCCGAATTTAAATTCTTGACGTCATCATCATTTCAACCGATCGTAAGTAGACTCAGCAATAACTTAAGCGATGAAAATGTATGTAACAGATCAACCAATATCTATGAAACAGCCCTAAAAATAATGGATGCAAAAATATTGATATCAAATATAGGCAACAAAACACTAATAACTATAATACAATTTAAAATTGAAGAAAAACATATAATCTGGTATACGGCGCCATACAAACAAATGTTAAAAACAAAACTTGGCAAGAAATTTCTTGATCTTATCGAAAAGCACTTCCCCGCAACCAATCCCTTACACAAAAGTTTTCAATAAAAATAACCTATAGTTATCATACAGCTGCTGCGAAAATTTAGAGGTGATAATTAAAGCTCATAATAACAAAATATTAAATAAAAGCAATGAAAACAACAACAAAATAAACAATAAAAAAGTTGACACCATGTCAACAGTAGAACTAACATAAAGGACACATATGTATCTAGTAGAAATAATAATAATAATAATAATAATAATAATAATAATAATAATAATAATAATAATAAACCAACCTCGGACAACGACATGCATACTAGAAATAAAAATAAAAATACTAATAACGAACAAGATAAATGCAACTGTAGATATAGCACACTTTGCCAACTTCAAAATAAATGTCTAACTGAAAGCATAGTTTACCAGGCCACAATATTTGCGTAAGAAAACCCGAATAACAAGAAATATTACGTAGGTATGGCTTCCTTAGATTTCAAAACTCGATATTATGACCACAAAAGTACATTCAATAATGAAAAATACCGAATAAAAACTCTAGCAAACAAATACTGGGAACTCAAGGAAAGCGGATGTTCGCCGGTAGTCGAATGGAAAATAGTAAGACAAGCAAACACATGTAGAGACCTAGACGATCCATGTAGATTATGCCTTCATGAAAAATTTGCTATTCTATACTTTAAAGAACCCCAGCATCTATTAAACTGTAGGAGAGAAATAGCGAATTCACAGGATAAAATTTACTCTAGGATAGAGATACAAAATAATTTTAAAACAATAATAATAGAAATAAACAAATAAAAATAAAATAAATAAACACACATATACATAAACTATCACACACACATTATATATATATATATATATATATATATATATATATATATATATATATATATATATATAACTAGCAAAACAACATTTAACCAAAATTTAAAAACGGTCAGGACACTAGATATCTATGCTCTCCGGCAAAATAGCACACGCAAAGGAACGAGACAACCGGAGGTCAACTGGACCTTTGTCCTGTAAGTGTCTACTCATTGGCTGATTAGGAAAGGTGCGGTGGAAACTAGAAAGCTGATTGGCTAACTAAAAACTCAATAGAAGGTGCGTACATACAAACACGAGACAGCCACAAAATTCTCACATAAGCCTGATGAATCCTAGCATGGATGAAACGCGGAATATTCTGTGTAGCTTAATCGCCATATATATATATATATATATATATATATATATATATATATATATATATATATATATATAATACAAAGCTGAACGTCTGTGTGTGTGTCTGGTCACTAATAGGCTCCTATATGGTTGACTATTATAGAAAACTGATCACATATAATGATAGACGATGTATCGAGACACAGGAATTGGTATGTTTGATCTGGCATAATGATGATTCATTAAAATTGTGAGGTCTGTGTACGCGCCTGGTTCACAAAGTATAGAAAAAAAATTAAAAAATTAAAAGAAAAGCGTTTACAAGTGTTTTTGATATAGATGTACATAATAATATTTTGATAAGTATGTTTTAACTTAAATAGGGATGGTATAATAAAATTGTGGGGTCTGCGTTCGCTCCTGGCCTTCATAGAATGTAAATAGGCACAAACTTTAATAAAGACTTTTAATATCTATCTGTAAGTATACTTTGATAATTATGTTTCAGTTTGCAGAAATATGGTATAATAAAATTATGGAGTGTTTGTTCGTGCCTGACCTCCATAGAATGGAAATATGTCACAAAGTTTAACAAGGTTCTTTAATATAGATCCACAGAATATTGTGATAAGTGTTTCAGTGTGAACAGGTATAGTATAATAAATTATGAGTTTATCTATTTTATTTTTACTTTTATCATATTTTGCTTTGGCTTTGATACCCCCAAATTCGGAGCTATCTTTTTACAATCCTTCCTTTTCATAACGTATCATATTTTCATAAATCAGAGTTCATTTTCTGTAGGCTGTTTTTGAACCCAGTCAACGACGGGTACTTTTGCTAGTATATATATATATATATATATATATATATATATATATATATATATATATATATATATATATATATATATATATATATATATATATATATATATATATATATATAGTACGGCATAATCACGTTGACGCACCGTTTCCCGCTGGATCACCGAAGTTAAGCAATATTGAATCTGGTCAGTACCAAATGGGTAACCATTGGGGGCTTCCAGGTGCTGTATTTGCTCTCTGCTTATCTCGGCATTGTTTCCAGTCGCCCTGAACTTGTCCTAGCCACTGGACTCAAACTGTGTCGATTGTGTGTTGTTGGACATTGCGCAACCCCTGCTACACAATTACTTGCGTAGCTGCCCTTACAGGGGGTATCCGATTATGAGTATCTTCAGGATAAAATAATTTTTATAAACTGTGAAATTTACTTCATGTATGAAAATCAATGAGGGGAGATACAACATATGATAAATATTTGGAATCAAGTCTCCCCTTGCTGTTATTTCAGATCATTTGAAACTATAGCAGCAAGTTTTAGTCTCCCTTCCCCCATCAAGGCCAGGAGTTTTGGGAACTATAAGATATTTAGTAATTCATATGCAAATGTAGAAAAAACAAGTGACTATGATTGAAACATTGGTAAAGGTGCAGTATCTTTCCACCACCAAAAAATCATTTAAAATTACAACTATTATAGGGGTTCGACGGTGCTGAAAACGAAAATAACGTTTAAAATTCCAGGAAACGAATAGTTTTCAAGATATGAAGAAATTATTGTTTTAAAATATGGGAGATCACTTTTCTATATTAATTTAACGTAAAAATGGACACCATCTTTATAGCTACATTTGTGAAGGGGAAGAGAGAGTCTGTTTTTTTTTTAATGTTTAGTATTTATTTGGTAATTATGGCCTGGTATACCAACACAAAACCTACCAAAAAAGCTTGTTTTCTATAGGTTTTGAATGTGCTGAAAACGAATACCGCATTCAAATTTTCCGCAAATAAGTATTTTTCCAGTTATTAAGCAATATAATTCTTTATGTTATAAGTGGTGGCTATTGTTGTGCACACACACACACACACACACACACACACACACACACACACACACACACACACACACACACACACACACACACACACATATATATATATATATATATATATAGAGAGAGAGAGAGAGAGATGGCTTTAAATTTATTTGTTATGATGCAACTTCGTGTAGTTTTTAATCAGCAAATGTACAATTTTCTAACCTTTATAAATTTTCCTTATTTTTCGTCGCGAAATCCTGGTATGGGGGTGAGTTAGCGTGAAAGGTTTGAGTCTGGCAGGGTTAATGAGAAACGAGAGACGCGTTGTTATTTCGTTTTCTTTTTAATCACGTCTACATTCATCTACTTTTTCGACACACTTTAACACCTCTTTGAACTTACCGCAATGAGCAGGTGATTTAAATTAGGCAATACCTTATCTTCGTCGTTGGATTGATTGAACTGTTTCCACCATCCAATTCCATTCGGTTCGAAATCGCAAAGTGATTTTCGAGACATTGCCAAGTCATGAAAGTACTCGACAAAAGAAAACGACACACACACACACACACACACACACACTTACACACACACTTACACACACACACACTTACACACACACTTACACACACACACACACACACACACACACACACACACACACACACACACACACACACACACACCATTCTACAAAATAGATTAAAATGATACATAACGAATTACATTCATCTCAATTAAATTTATACAAATCTAATATCGAACCATGTATGGAGTATTATTGTCATATTTTGGCTGGTGAATCTGTGTTCCATTTCAAGGTTCTTCATAAATTGCACATACGTATCTGTAATTTAATTGGCCACACACTTTCGTATTCATTGCAACCTCTCTCTCAAAGACGTGATATTTCTAGTCTCAGTCTTTTCTACAAGTACTATTATAGCATGTGTTCCTCAGAATTCTCTGATTTATCCCCTACTTCTTTGTTCCAGCTCGTTTGACTTGTTGGTCTAGAGGTCTCCATCAATTCGTTGTTTTAATACATCATTGTAATACTACGTTCTATTCCAGTAACTTTATTCCAAGGACTGCGAGGCTGTGGAGTTCTCTTCCTGCTCACTGTTTTCCTTTTACTTACAGTCTTGGTCTTTTCAAGACTAAGGTCAATAGTTATCTCCTGTCTTTGTAATACTCATTTTTCGTTCTTGTAAGCATCTTACATCAAGTAGCTTTATGCTCTGTCTCGAGCGATTTCTATAAAAAAAGAAGAACCTCTTGGCGTAAGGGTTGGCTTTATCATAAACACGTTGATATACCGGTTCCCGTTAGATCATTAAAATTAAGCAACGTTGAACCTAGCCAGTACTAAAATGGGTGACCATTGATGGAATACTAGATGTTTTGTGTGCTATTCATTATTTCCGGGCATCCAAGTCTTCTCCTTGCCACTGGAATCAGGCCAGGAAGACTCAAAACTACACACACAGTCTAGGGTATCCATTGTCTCTCGAAATTGAACAGAGGTCATGATGATTACTTGTTTAATTTCGACCTGTACAAGATCTTTGATTTCTACTGGCTATTTATTTGTTTCCCACGGAACAAAAATGTGACACAAGGTCGGTTTAATGTGGAAGATAACCAGCTCCCTTCAAAAGGAGATTGTGCAAAAATAAAAATAAAATTGCCTTAGTATAGAAGGGTTTCCCCCTCTATTAACTAAGGACGAATTATTTGAATGCAACATCTAAGCAGCCACCACACTTCAGCTACCAGTCCAGTCTGAATACCGGGTATCGATTTTGGTTTGTATTGCTCATATTTATTTAGTCATATTTCGTCTATTGGATGCTGTTATCTGAAATAAAAAAGGAATAACATTCGCAGGATGCTGATCTGGTCTCCCATGTTGATTATAAAAAGAAACTTTGCAGATGATTACGCTCAGATGTTGTTTTTTGATCCCCACAACTTGTAAAGTATTTTATGCCAATTTTTCGTTTGTTTGTTTGTTTGTTTGTGTGGGAACACAGCACACATCCTTATTTTAGGTTAGGTTGTTTTGTTTTACGGCATATCACCCCTTTTTCGGGCTATTTAATACCGAATCGAGTAATTTTAGAAAAGATTTTTATGTTTCAAGTTACTGATATCTTTAAATATTTATTCATAGTATTTGATTTCGTTGCTTTCTTTTACGGCATATCAACCTATGTTTGTTACGTAATGCCCAGTTCGGCCATTCTAATAAAAGTTTTATGCTTCAAGTTCTTTATATCTTCGAATATTTATTCATGGTGCTTGTGTTGGTCGTTTTGTAGATGAAAAATTGTGTTTTTTTTTTGAGTTTGCAGAACATAATTAATTTGGGCCAAGGGAAAAGAAAATAAACATCAATGTTTGGCTGATTTTAAGCCAGGAAACCAGTATCTTCAGACAGCCTTCTTTTGTAGCACTGCCTTTTTATTTTACGTGTGATCTGATCACAGTGGAAACGTTCATGTATCGTATTTATAAAGAAAAAAAAACAGTACGCGTTCGCATGTATCATGTTGGGTGTTCACTGAAAAGAATGCTCATCAGTATAAGTTCAATAGTTTGGAAACAAATATGAGGATGATGAGAATAGTAGTCCGAATAATCAAAATAATACACATTACCGATCCTTACCTAAAAGATTTCAAAACGTTTGATTTTTATCGGAAATGCTGTTGAGGTTTACATGCGAAAGAACTATTCAAAATTACGCTTTATTCAAACGTCAGCAGGTGAATATCCGATTTCGTCTCTTAAATGTTATTATTATACCTAGACTTGTGCATCTACCACTAGTCTCTCCCTCGTTGACAAAATTCCCTCACCCCCCAAAAAAAACGTCTCCAATCTAATAGTACCCATACCATCAACAAAACTTCAACCTTTGTCTCATCACTGCAGCGTTACATTCCTCTGCATGTTTTAAGGAATTTTTACTGACGAACACTTTTTTGTTTACATAAGAATCACCACTCGGGAGGCCACTCGAGGATAAGGGGTATTGAGCATACAGTAATCAATGGGATAATATCGTAGTAATTGTTAGTAATGGACATTTGGTAGATTGGATTACTTAAGGGGGTGGTTCACAAAGAATTTGTTTATGTTGGACTTGAAGACATCCAAGTTGTAGTCAGGTGGGAAGCAGGCAAACAGAACAGAGTTCTACAGGCGCGCACTTCTAAGAAAGAAGCTCTGTTCATGGAATCTACGTTTTTACTTAGACACAGTCAAAGAGGTGGGAAAACTATTGACAGCGGTTTCAGCTAGATGGGTATTTTTCGTGAAAGATTGGCGAGTGGGGACCAAAGATTAAAGCTCAGACGAGCACTTGCCATGGAAATAACGATAAAACAAAGACATGCTGGCAACGTCTCTTCTGTGGGAGAGAGGTTACAGGGAAGAGAAAAAACCATCCCCTACGAAGCTACGAAGTCTATTTTGTACGCTGTCAAGGCATGATGTGGCAACAACACTCCGTCCTTGAACGGACTTGACTTTTATATAGATAGAGAACTGCATTAGCAGTAAAATATCTACTGAAGCGGTAGAAGGATCCCATCATTTTTCCAGAGACCTTGGCAGCAGACGATGTACGTGCTCCATTTCATATCAGGAATAAAGCTTGTCAAAAGAAGCTTGTAACCTCCCCAAAATGAGAGCCATTCATTTCAATTGATGCCAGATGGGAATCAGACTGTTGATGATGTAAAGATAGGAGATTGGTTTCAGATGCATTAAAAGTAACCAGAACTGGTAACACTCGTATTTCCAGCTCGTAAATACATCCGAATAACTCTACAAGCAGCAAAATTCCACCTCTTCACTGTAAAGGTCATTATATGCCGAAAAGCCTTCTGCTATCATAGTTTGTTTTCATTAAAATGTCAAACTTCGAAATTTCCTTCCTGTTTCTTGTTTAAATTTAAATATAATGCTAAAAGATATCTCGCTTCCTTTCATATAGTGTTCGTGTAGAAATGATTCAAAGAAATTTGGAGTCAATGAGAAAAGTAAAAAAAAAAGAATTCTTGTTTGTAGCATTTGTGTTCTACCGGTATCGTTATGACGTCGATCCGCATTCTCAATAGGACTTTCTGAAAATTTGTTAAAATTAATGAATCAACTTTAGTATATATTTACAAAAATATATGTAATCGTATTTTTTTTTGTAAATATAACTTTAAGGAAATATAAGCGTCGTAATGTCGTACAATCTATTAATCTTTTAAATATTGTATTTCCTTTGGGTTTCTCTCTGTTTAAAACGATTTTTTTTAAATATTAAATTGAAAAGCTGAATCCCAGAATAACCCATAATCTGTAAAATCTTTCTTAACGTCTTGTCGCCAGATTTGGCCAGTCCGAAAGTTTAATAAGAAAAGGATTTACTTATATTCATAGAAATGTTTGGTTTGCCTTTAAATTCGCCTCATATATTTCTTTCTTTTCTGAGAAAACGAGAGAGAGAGCGAGAGAGAGAGAAAGAGAGGAAGAGAGGAGGAGAGAGAGTGGAAGAGAAAGAGAGAGAGAGAGAGAGAGTGTGTGTATGTGTGAAAGAAAGCTAGAAGAAGGGAAGAAGTAACATCTATTGGTAAATTCACTTGAATCAAGGAATATACTTCCTTAATGAAAAGTTATCTCTCTTTCATCTATCTATCTATCTATCTATCTATCTATCTATCACTTGTAATGCGTATCTTGCCTAGTAGCCACGGCGTTCACTTAATGACGTAAACAAAATGATGATCTCACTAAAGAATGACGTCATCCAATACAGAAGAAGGATAACTGTGTGGAAGATGCCACAGAATGATGACGTCAACCATCAAAATAGAGAGAGAGAGAGAGAGAGAGAGAGAGAGAGAGAGAGAGATAAAAGTTTCGTTATATAAACAAACGAACATCTAGACCGTGCGGTTTAGTATATTACTAAAACTATCTCTCTGTCTCTCTCTCTCTCCCTTTCTGTGAATGTTGTTTTCTTGTTTGTCCCCGTACACACGATGTCATCAGCAAAATTTATGACGTCAATAAATTGTTTTTGTAATCCAGACCACACTTCATGCTGCTGTCAAATAGCGGACGTCATCATTTTATGATATTGAAGAAAGTGTTGCTCTTGGAATCTACATTTAGGTTTAGGCACAGATAAACAGTGTAGGAAACTATTGACAGTGGTTTCGGGCAGACGAGTGTTTTTCGTGAAAGTTTGGCGAGGGGGATCATAGATTAAAGCTCAAATTAGCACATGCTATGAAAAAACGATAAAGCAGAGACAGGCTCGCAACATCTCTTCTGTAGGAAAGGTTGCAGAGAAGAGAAAGGGCCTTTCCCACTAAGCTACGAAGTCTATTTTGAACTCTGTCAAAGCAGGATAAGCTACTTCTAGCAGCGCCTGCCCAGATGTGTCAACGGTACTCCATCGTTTGCCATACCTGGCTTTTATATTATATAGGTAGAGAATTGCATCAGGAGTGAGATATCTACTGGAGTGGTAGAAGGATCCCACCATTTTCTAGCGACCTTGGCAATAGATTTGTCTTACGCACGTTTCTTGGCCTTTCTTTATTTGGATGCTTTTCTGATATAGACGACACTATATATATATAGTCAAAAACATAAAATCCAAATGCGGTATCTATACACTTTTCATTCATCTCTAACCCTTTTAAGGATTACTCGAACGCTTAGACCAATGTTGATTTATGGAACATACGTTATATTTAAAAACAGAAGAACAGTTTCAGAAAACACCAGAGCTACGAACTACTTGTGCATACATGAGGTAGAAGACATGTAGACAGACATACCATTATACGCGTCAGCCTCTTCCTCTCCCGGTACACACAACATTGGCAACAACAACTGAGACATTCACTCGAGCACGTCCATTACATTGAAATCTTATCAGTAAAAAAAAAAATTGCTTGGAAATAACATGGATTCCGTACTTCCGTATATAATCCCCAGAAGGTGTTGCTACCATTGCGCACAGAAATCACTTTTTCCATTGCTTCCAACGTAACAGATGTACTAAGACTATAGCCGCTTTCAGGACTGCCAGCAACCACTGTAAAAGAGTAACGAAGAACGCGAGATAGTTGTATGCTAAGTCTATCAAGTCCAAAGTGGCTGAGCAGAGGCTTGGTTCCCACCAAAACAACAAACAGGATCCTAAACAGAAGCGTGTGTTCTACCCCAACTATCATCAATGGACCTGAGGTAATCTCGTCGGCATCAGACAAAGCCAAACTCTTTGCCAAGAACTTTGCAGCTAATTCTACCTCATGCGAATACGGCCACCAATCCCCTGTATTTCATCATATATAAAAAAATACGCTATGTGACATACATATATCTGTGTGTGATGTTGCCAAGCTAATCAGAAACCCTTATTCTAGTGAAGCAACGGACCTTCCAAATATAGTGCTAAAAAACATCAACCAAAACTAGCTCCCATACATACAAAGCTTTTTAAGCGTTGTCTCAAGGAAGATTGCTTCGTAACACCCTGGAAAATCTCATCGGTGTGCCCTGTATTTCAGGTGATCGGTCATCTCCCTCTCAGTACAGACCTATAAGTCTTCTGCTTGTCATGAGTAAGTTGCTGGAATCTGTGTTAAATAGAGAAGTAGTCAACCACCTTTGCAAAAATTACCTTTTTAGTGACATGCAATATGGTTTCCGTTCTGCCAGATCTACAGCAGATGTACTTACGGTTATATCTCATAGGATTAGCAAATCTCTCGACGGAGGCTACCTTTCTAGGGAATTGCTTTTGACATATAAAAGGCCTTTGATAGAGTATGGCATAAAGGTCTACTTCACAAGATCTCCAGCTCTGGTATAGCTGAAAATGTCTTCTCAATTATTAAATCATAAGTAGTTGATGGGAAGAAATCAGACGCTCATAGTATTAATGCTAAAATCCCCCAGGGGTCCATCCTGGACCTAACTTTTTCCTGATCTACATGAATGATTTCCCAAATCACATTCTTTCGTAGGCATTTATGCTGATGACACTACCATCTATGGCAGCACATCAAAGGCCGTAAAGGACCAAGTTCTCTCTGATTCTCTCTCTTCTGATCTTGAGCACGTGGTACAATGAGGAAACAAGTGACTGGTGACTGTTAATGCATCTAAACCCAAGCTTCTATCTTTACATCATCATTGCTCGGACCCCATCTGGCATCAATTGAAATGAATGGCTCTCGTCTTGGGGAGGCTCTATGTTTTGACAAGCTCCTGATCTGAAATGGAACACGTATATCAAATACGTTGCCAAGGTCGCTGGTAAAATGGTGAGATTCTTCTATTGATCGAGTAAATATCTCACTGCTGATGCAATTTTATGCCTATAGAAGAGCCAGGTACATCCAAAGATGGAGTATTGTTGCCACATATGTGCAGGAGCTGCTAGAAAGACCTTATCCTACCTTGACAATGTTCAAAATAGACTTCGTAGCCTTGTAGGAGAAGCCCTATTCTCTTCCCGCAATCTTCTTCTCACAGAAGAGACGTTGTGAGTCTTTCCAGCTAATTACAATATGGTTGTCTTCAAGTCCAACGTAAACAAGTTCTTGATGAGCCGTTCCCCTTAACTAATTCAATTTGCCAAATTTCCACTACTAAGAATTTCTATGATATTGCTTCTATTGACTACTGTGACTCTGTAACCCTTATCCTCGAGTGGCCCCTGGGACTTGATAACTGGTGAATCCTATGTCAATAAAACATCACCTATGAACCTTAAGTGTCACTCAAACTTTTCCACTCAAAAATGGATTTTGTTCCGAAAGGGATAGCGCAGTCCTAGCATTTAACGACTTTAACCTATAAAATCGTTCAAATATCCAATGTTTTTGTAAAGAAAATCTAGCAACGAGAAGGTTATCATTCAAACACAGTAGTGTTTGAATATATGGTTAAGTGGCAGCTTTAGTCATTCAGAACAGCGTTAAAGCTTCACCGCTCACTCGTTTTTCGATTAAATTTCAAACAATTATTACAGTTTATAGATCACCTTCTCAGCTATATTGTGAAAAAAAAAAGAATCAATTTCCGTTTAGTAAGACAAAAGTTATGATGAATTTTCTGGTGTTCAAAATCATAAAAATATGTAAGAAGGTAAGCGACGGGTTTTATGACTGATTTCCATAGCAACCACGTCGATTCAGCGACTACTGTTGCTACTAATTCACTGCTGTCTCGAAAATAGAAGTAATAAGTGAAACAGAAAGAATGAAAGCATGAAAGGGAGATAATTGGCGGATTTTATTAATAGCAGACGAGTTCCGTACATTGTTATTACATATGTGTTTATGGTGAAAAAAAAAATAAGACTGAAATTAAACAAAGAACGTGTGAATTTATTGGAAGCCTGGAAAAATCCTGGATTACAATAGAAAAATGCGAGCATGAAAAGTAATTTGGTTAAGCTTAAACATGGAAAAGTAAAGGAGTAGTTTTTCAAACTAGAAAAGAAAAGGACAAGATATTCTAGCAAAAAAATATAATAAATTTATAACTTAAGATGTTGCAGCATTAAGAATCTTTTTTAAAATTCAATTTATAGCATTATATAATCAATTTTAATTCTGCAATATTTAAGTTATAAATTTATTATTATTTTTACTAGAATATCTTGTCCTTTTCTTTTCCAGTTTTAACAACTACTCCTTTACTTTTCCACGTTTAAGCTTAACCCTATTACTTTTCATGCTCGCATTTTTCTATCGTAATTAATAATTAATATATGTATAGATGAAATCGAGACACAAAGTGACCACACTCATGAGTCACAAAACTGCTAGCAGTATTTCTTAAGCTGAAGTCATGGCGAAAACACATAAAGTTCAAATAAGGTATAGTTTTCGGGGTATCAACTTTAAGGACATTTATTTAATTACAAGTACGTAATAACTCTGGGTTTAAAAAGCTCTCCCACATTTGTAGCGAAATTGTAAAGACACGAGAATGGATAGAATAAGGATATGATTCGATTATTGGATTTAACCTCCGGTAATCTTAAATGGACGCCCATAGACAGAAAAATGGCGTCATGTGTTAAAGACGAGCCTATATGCTCGTGAACAAATCGCAACATATTTAATATGATGAAATTCAGATCGTGCTGATTTGGGTTTGTTCTGAGACTAGCGGGGGTACCCGGCGTTGCCCCAGTGTGATGAGGTGTGTGGGGTGAATAAATCAAAGCAAAATGGAAAATAAAGAATAAGCGAAGGTAATAACTCTTTTTCAATATTATAACATTTTTTTAACATCGGAAAAAAAGCAAAAAAAAAAAAAAAACCAACGCGATGCAAAATAAAGAATAAGCGAACGAAAAAAAAATCGCATAAATAACCCTGTTTAAATGTTAAAACGTCTTAAAAAATCGGAAAAACAAAAACAAAAAAAATCAGCGAACGTGATGGAAAAAAAAGGAACGAACGAAAAATGACATAAATAACATTGTTTCAATATTAAATCTTTAAAAATCAAAAAAAGATCACATCCAATATCTCGGCTCGAATGCGCAATCTTAATATAACGATACTACTACTTTAACCACTGGTCTACAATCGCGTGAGCGAATGCACGTGTTTTTTTAAATTTAAACTAAATCAAGAAAGAACGTTTATTTGCGCGTTTTTTGGCTAAAACCGATACACACACATATATTCAGCCATTATATATATATATATATATATATATATATATATGTGTGTGTGTGTGTGTGTGTGTGTGTTTGTGTGTGTGTGTACCAAGCTTAACCACACGAAATTACGAAATATCTATACCAAGCTTAACCACACGAAATTACACTTCCTCCTTCCTTTACCACACCTCTCTCCAAAGCCCCTACTGCTTACATTCACAAAGTATCCACCCACTTTCTTCCAGAACGTTAACCACACCTAAATAGCTGATAAAACAAATGTAATTTTGACCCCTCTTTCAATATCGATTCTTTTTTGGTCTGACGAAGTGTTATCTTTGAATTGGGATTCCACTGAAACGTGTATGCACATATGTAACCAAGAATATTTGTATAGTAAACAGACTGCACACCATCTCTATCCTGCATTTAGTACTCTTTAATAATGAGTTTCATTGGATTTACATCTAGGAAACCAATCGATAAGACCATTATATAAATACATACATATACTAGGCTGGCGCAAAAATAATGTAGTTTTTTGACGTTCAAATATATATAACAAAAACGACATTACTTTGCACCAAGCTAATATATAGATTTATGGCTGGGTTCGAATCCCCGACCAGCATGAAACACTAGTGTCTGTAGACATAAAAGTAATTCTTAATATTATCTGAAAAATATAGTTAGAAATCCTTCTAAGAAATTAAATGTTGAGCCGCCATTACATAATTAAAAAAGAACCGTCAACTTTGGCGAAAATGACCGATTCCGACTTCATAGTCGTTTCATACTCTCGCTGACTGCTTACTGTAAACGCCCACCAAAATAGGTATTTAATTTCCTTCTATTCATGTGTTAATTGCCGGTGGTCTGGAAGTAAGATGCTTGCCTCTGAAATCAAGGGCGATTTTGTGACTGTGTTCGAACCTCACGACCAGCAGCCATTTTTACGGCCTACATTACTAATTCTATAAGCACGAAACACTAGTATATATAATATTTTATATTATATTATATATATATATATATATATATATATATATATATATATATATGTGTGTGTGTGTGTGTGTGTGTGTGTGTGCGTACATGTTTCGTGCTAATGCAATTAGTAATATATATATATCTTATAAATTTGTTTTTTTTTGTGTGTTGATATTAATATAAAACCCCTTTTTTCTATTTATTTAAAAAGAAAATACAACTTTGTTATATATGTGCCGTGGCATTGCATTCATCTGCAAAATATCTAGCTTATTTTTATATTTATATAAACATTCGTTTTAATTAATTCCTTATTAGTTTTTTCGGTTTTCTTATGGGATGCTCATCTTTAGTTAATTATTACGTGTAATTATATTCATGCAGATATTCTACATGATTTATACTAATATTTGCGTAAAAATTTATAGTAAATACAAACCTCTTTCTATATATATTTATGCATGCGTATGTATATTTGTTAAAAAATTTGCCTACCAAACTCCTCTGTCAGTTTTTGATCTACAGGCATGAAACTTAATATATAGGGTATTCAAACCCATGTGAAACATTATATTTGGGGACAAAAATCAGTGCAAAAGTGTGAAAAACAAAACAAAACACGGAATTTGGCAGGTGAAGGTCGAACGACGGCGTTAGGAATATGCATGCGTGACGTAATAGCTATTAGTTTCTGTTTTAATTTTTAGCCTTGCAGCGAAGATGTCTTCATAGTGCAGGCATTTACGTCAAAGAAAAAAGTAAATCATAAGCTCAAAGTTTTGGTTTCGATGGTCGGTGGTGGCGCACGAGTCACTTTAAAAAAAAATATTTAAATCTATTTGTTGGGTCCAATCTTCTTCTATATAATAATTTGATCGCAGAAATTCCCCTCGCGACCAAATTACGACAGGTTTGCAATAACAGATGCCACATACGAATTTATTTCGTCTAAACTGTTAGCCACCATCTTATGTAACATATGAACGCCGTTACAGACACATTTATAAGATATAATAAAATCTTATCTTATTTCCTACGAGCGACATCATCATCATTGCCAAGACCTAAAAACGAAGTAGTTCTCATTTCCCCCTGTAACTGAAAAATCCTCTCACTCACCTAAACAGGACCGGGTATTTCTATAACCATTATAACTATATTGACCTGGCATCGTTATTAACTGGATTGTACACTCATACACTTACAACTACCAGTACACTTTGCTATTCGAAAATACTGTTTTTCCCCCACAACAGTCCGCCTATTGTTGTTGGCTGCAATCATGCCATTCTATTATTCTGGAATATGCACAAACATACAAAAATCGAACACTGCAGCCCTAATTCAATATGGCAGTTCAATCGTCAAACATTGTTATACATTATCTATTACATTAAAACTGGCACATGCTATCACGTATTGCTATAAATCATTTAATCACTTCAAAGTTGCACATGCCATTCCCCATTACTTACATTACAGTTATTTACATATTGCTAGATTTAAAACAATTACGTCATATCCGGTTTTAGCGTCTTGTACTTAGCTCAATTACATTTTAGCCAACTAGAAAACATTAAAAAATAATTAGCAACACATAAAATATACTCCACACTTCTTGGAATTTACATTACGTTATATACTTTTCTTACATCTGGAAGGGAGGGAGGGAGGAAGATGGGGTTCAATATTTATAAATGTACGCTAATGTGCTTTCCTTTTCTCCGTTTATAAAACTTTCGCTTTCTGATTAAAACAGTTAAATTTTTTTTTTTGGGCTTTTTGATTGTTTCTTATCAAATGGAAACAAAAACATTTATTTCGTTTTTGGAGTGTTTTCTTTTTTGTGGGGGTTATTTTATACAGTGTCACATTTAAACAATTACTTCACAGTTTTCTTTACATCATATCAGGTTTTACCGGCCTATATTTAGCTCACTTACATTTTAACCAACTAGAAAGCTTTCAAAAATAATTAGCAAGACAAAATATATAATCCACATTTCTAGTATTTTTCCTTTCTTTCTTTTGGAGGAGGGAGGGGAGGGGAAAGGTGGGAATAAATACTGATAAATGTATGCTAAAGTGTTTTTCTTTTTTTCCGTTTTAAAACATAGCGAATTCAGCAAGGTTCGCAAAAAATCGTTACTTCGCTAACCACGCATGTGCGTCTCGCGTTCTTTCTTGATTTGGTTTAAATAGTAATAAGGCCTATAGCCATTAGTCGCGTGCTCTCGTGTAATGAATGAATGCGTGAATGTAGGATTGACATGAAATCCTTAAAGATAAATTAAATAACCGAAAATGGGCTGAAATGACTTAAATAAATAAAAAGTAAATGACTTAGAATGACTTTAATGAACTTAAGGATGAATTGAATGACCTTCAGAATGACTTGAATGCTTACAAAATAACTGGAATCCTTCAAAAGCAACTTGAATGATCTGGAGAATGACTTGAATGGCTTTGAGACTGACTGGTTGTAAAGTGGGTGATCATTTTACATTAAATTTATACAGAAAAGTGATCCCCCACTTTATATCACAAAGTTACAAACATAAGTACAGCATGTAGTAAGAATAGATACTACACTTTGATCTTGGCCAAAAGTCCAAGAAAAGGGTATTTATTTGCCCCCCCCCCGAGCAAATTAGGCATAAGGCCGATTTTTAATGTGAGGAGTGAAGGGGAAATGGGGACCAGCTCCCCGGGGAGTAGGGGAGCTGGATAGTGACAATTGGTATGAAGGGTTGCCCCTACATTGACCAAGGTCTTATATGTGGGTTTGCCCCCACATATGGTCTTTGCTTTGATCTTAACCAAAAAGGCCAAGCACAAAAGTGTTACGGACAGACGGACCGACTTATAGAGTCGCTTGCACGCGACAAAAAAAAAAAAAAAACGAAAAAAAAAACAAACAAAACAAAAAACACGACGTTATTTCGATTTCATCACTGTGGATAAAGGAGCGGAGTCGAAATATAGGGGCTTCAGGTTCGCGCTAATGTAACATAGTCTTTTTTGTGGAGAAAGTTTTAACATTTAAAGATGTTTGTTTATGTGCTTTGTTTACGTCCTTCATTTTCTTACGTATACCTCTATTTTTTTTATTTTGGGCCAATGTAATAGGTGTTAATGCAACACCTATACACACCTAGGCAACGCCAGGCACCCCCGCTAAATAACATGTTTCCTTATTTTAATTACGTGGAACATTTTCTTCTTTTTTTTTTAGCTTTTATTTGTTTTTTTTTTATCAAAATGAAACGGAAAAACTTTATTTGGTTTTGGGGTGTTTCTTTTTTTTTTGGTTTATTTTTATTTTTTATTGTGGTTTTATTTTTTGGTTACGGTGATAAGTGAAATTATTGCAGTAATTAATGAAAACAATCATCAGAGATAAATACACGAAAGAAGTTTTGTTTCATTCCATTAGGATAGGATTACATGCTTCCGTTCTGAAATGAAATTTCTGCTTCTTAATAAAACGTTGAGACGAACTATTTTTAAGCGCGGAGGCTGGTAATTAACAAGTCAATATTACCACAGCTTTAACGACTAAATAGATGTTTTTTTTTGTTTTTCTTTTTTCTCTCTCCACCCGGCATGCCTACTGCATCATTTTTTCTTTTTCCTCTCGTTGCTATTTTTTATTTTTTACAGCTGGGGGTTGATCAATACTCTCTCCACCCGATCCTGACATTCCGATAGCCGTTCTTACCATGACGAGTTGGGGGTGTCTATTCCGAAAGGCGTTCGTAACATGAGGAGGTTAGGGGTTGGGCAGCAGCTGCAGGAACCACCACCACCACTGTACCATAACATTTTTCGAGGAGGGGCATGCTTCCACCGAGCAACGCTGGTTAGAAGGTACTGCTAGTATAATATAATTATAAATACTAAATCTGCTTTAATCAAATTATCACATTTAAACGCATTTTACGACCGGGTAATGCCGGGCGACCAGCTAGTATATATATATATATATATATATATATATATATATATATATATATATATATATATATGATTACATTTTTTGGAAAAAAATCCAGCAGAATGCTCAATTAAAGGGGAATCCGAAATTTAAGAGCGTATTTATATTTTGTGTACAGAAAGTTGTTAGACGAGGCAAGTCATTGGTACCATCGGTTTCAAGCCCGATAATAAGGACCGTTTAAGATATCCTTATCAAGCTCTAGAATATTGGCTGAAGAGAGCTTGATAAGGATATCTTAAACGGTCCTTATTATCAGGCTTGAAACCGACGGTACCAATAACTTGTCTCATCTAACAACTTTCTGTACACAATATATGTATATATATATATATATATATATACGATTGGTACAAAAATAATGCATTTTTATATATATAAAACCGACATTATTCTTGCACCAAACTATATATATATATATATATATATATATATATATATATATATATATATATATATATGTTGCGCAGGAAGTAACACCATTCTTCAGTAATAGCATTTATATTTTATTTTTTGTAGTTACAGACATTCGTTAGTCTGTGATTATTAATTGTGTTATTGCTTTTCACTGCGTTTTATTATATTGCCTATTTATAATTCTTTCCAGGTTGTCGGTTCAGCTATAATGCAATTTGGCAGAGTCACCTTTAAAAAAATTCTGTACATTTTAAACATTGAAGCTATTTTAAAGGGCTCTGGACTATATGGGGAATAACTGCTATTTATGTGTCAAACGAGCCAACAGGTACTTACTTCCATTAAGCCAGTGTTCAACAAGAAGACCCCCCCCCCCCGTAAATTTATAGCCTAGATTTGGCGCATTCTATTACATATATAATATTATTCAATAAATTTAAAATATTTTTATACATACGGACACTAGTGGTTCATACTTACTCAATCATCAGTGCGGGAAATGCTAATTACTGCTTGTCGCGAGATTTAAACCCAACAGACAAAATAAACTTTGGTTTTGAAGACAAGCGTTCGATCAATCGGCCACTAGCAATTAATATTTAAATGAAAACGAGTTACGAAACTTATGAAACCATGAATGCTGGCTTGAGATAATGCAACATCTATAAGCCTATTCAAAAATGAAGTTTATAATGAGGTAAGTAGATAAGTGATAGCTTTATTCTTAATTAACTAAATAGAACTCATTATCTTAAAAGTGCTTAGAACTATAATATATATATATATATATATATATATATATATATATATATATATATATATATATAAAATAATGCTGAATGTCTGTGTGTGTGTGTGTGTCTGATCACGAATAGGCTCCTATATGGTTGACTATTTAAAAACAACTGATTACATATAATGATAGAAGATGTATTGAGACACAGGAATGGGTATATTTGATCTGACAGAACAGTGGTTCATCAAAATTGTGGGGTCTGCTTCTGCGCCTGATCCACAAAGTATGGAAATAAAAAATTAAAAAAAAACAAAAACGTTTTTTAACAGCCAAATTTCTGGCCGAAAAGGGATCACATAGATTTTCCCAAATCCTAGTACCCTGTATATCAAATTTCGAGTCTGTAGACCTAAAATTGACAGTTATTGCGTTGAGAAATATACACAGACAGACAGACAGACAGACACACACACACATACGGACACACAGACACGTTCACTTTTATAAATATATAGATAGATATTCATATATATAGTCATCTACATTCAGTACTTTTTCACTGTATCACAACTCATCAGTACGGCTAGAGTAGCTCTTTCTCTTAGACAGGATTAAACCTAAAAACATCAAGTTTATAATCGGCAGTTTTAACTTCCGGCCGATCGGATTGGTGCTCGTAAACGGTCTCATCTAATGTCCCTTTATATAGATACCCGTCCACTGCTTTTATAGAGCTCGACTTGCTTACAAACAAAAGCAGAGAGCTTCGCATTTAAGAGTAAATAAAACCAAAACATATTACAGTTTCTTTTTAAGATCCGTTAAGTTTAAGAGCCAAATATAAGATATTTTTTAGAATCAGAACCTGCTCAATATCAAATATTTCGATATTAGTTTTCGTAACTGCCGCCGAAATGTTATGTTTTAGGAATTAATGGGACAGGAAAGGAAGTACAATCTTATTAAAATCACCGCCTCGATACGAGTCCAGAACTGGAAGCATGCCTTTTCCACAAGCGTTGGTGGGAGCAAAGCGAATACTCGGCGGATGGTGGTGATCAGGCTGCCTTTGATGCTGTGCGAGGTTTTATTGGTGATGTTCTCCACGTGTTACACAACTAAGTAGTCCAGCGGGTTATGATCAGGGAGGAGGGGTCCAGTGAGAAAAGGGTACAAAGTCGTAGCACTCCTTATGAAGCCAAACCTCGGTCACTTTAAACTTGTGAGCTGGCGGTGAGTCTTGTTGCCACACCCGGGGTCTGCCACCGGCCACCTGATCGCACCAGGGGATCACCACT
Source organism: Euprymna scolopes (assembly GCF_053919585.1). NCBI lineage: Eukaryota > Metazoa > Mollusca > Cephalopoda > Sepiida > Sepiolidae > Euprymna > Euprymna scolopes. The sequence continues at coordinate 97,763,597 of NC_136504.1, read as the reverse complement.
CTCTTCAGCACATCCAAGTACACTAGTGTTGACTATCAACCCGACTTCGAAGATATGAGGTGGAATGATGTGGTCCTCACTTGAAACCACACCAAATTCATAACAATAGCTAGAAACTTTGTTTTCATCACCCTGTGCACGTCCCTGTTATTCATGGCAATCCAGTGATGCATTTTGAGGATGCTGGCAATGGTCCTGTGTCATAACTTGGATCGGTAAAGAGCATGGGTTGTACAGCGACTCATCCCCGATCTTGCTAGTTGAACGTTGTGCTACATTTAGACATGATAGAAATCTCTTATCGTTATTGGGAGGTTTACACAACTGGACAACTAATAGATTGCCTGCATCCCCCCGCCCTCCCCCCCAAAAAAACAAAGAACAAGACACAAAAAATATTAAAATGGAATCTTTACTTTGGCGACAATTTTATTGTTCAACCCTGTATGTGTATGTATATATATATATATATATATATATATATATATATATATATATATATATATAATTATAAAATTCAAATGACATTTTAACGGGTGTTGTAACCCAACATCCGGTTTACGACTTCCAGTTGCGCATACGTACATAAACTCATAACAGCGTAAACAAATAAACACAAATCGCTGGACCGGTTTCGTTCGAACAAACGGACGTCCTTAGAAAAACGAATATCTTAAATTTATTGAATAAAAAAACCTCCAGATATGGGAAGCAAACGCAAAACGTGATTACAAATAATGCGTTATAATAATCGACCTGCATCATATATACGATATATATTATACTAAATAATCAACGCGACAATAAAACGTATTGTTTTACTGTGTACGTTTTCAACGTCCTAATTTTTGTCGCCTTTAAATTATCCAAATAAATAATTGTTAATATTTTCTGCCTTTTTTTACACCGTTCATTTCGGTATTACGTTGAAGTTATTTTAACGCAATTTTCTTACAAATAAATCTATTTTAATCTGTTGACAACCATAAGAGCATTTTACAATGGCGATTTACCCACCGCCTTCCTCTTTTTAAAATTTATTCTCCATTTTTTAACATACCTTTCTTAAAAAACGTTCATGCATTTTTTCTACACTACCAACGTAAATAAATAACCCCGAAAATATGTTTTTTTTTTAAATTGCGTTACAAATAAATAATCAACGCGACAATAAAACGTATTGTTTTACTGTGTACGTTTTCAGCGTCCCAATTGTTTTTTCGCGTTAAAATAAAAAGGTATATGAAAATTTGAATTTATCTTAAATATTTGACTCAATGAGTCATGGATGTTGTTAAAATAAATGAAAAAAGTTACATTTTATTTTCATTTTCTATTTAAAAAGCCATTCTTAACATGGGGAGAGTGTTTTTTTAACTATTCTGCTAACAACTTCATTAAAAAATATATATCAAAATTTGAATTTAACTTTAAGTATTATGGTATCTATTTAGGGCACATTTTCCTATAAGTATGCCAAACCACTTATAATTCAATGGTTGTAAGTTTTTTTTTCAAAAATAAACAATTATAAACAGAACGACTCATAGAAATCTATCTATATTCTTTTTTTCATTTTAATATATTTTCATAGAAATGTTTCTGTTATGTCACAAAAACTATTTTCTTTACGTAACAAGTGTCACGCTCATACATTAATTCCGTAGCTAATATAACATACTGACTCAACGGGTCACGGGTAGTCTAGTATATATATATAATGATATAATGTTCCATTTGTTCAGCTCTCAGCAATATACATTTTTTCAGTAGGCAAATTTTATGGTTGTAGCTTTTGATTTTCAACCGATCAATAAATTGATAATCTTTAGAAGTAAAAATGAAACCGAAATATATTCCGGTTCTCACACGTCCGTAAAAATTGTACCAAACGCCCATTTCACTTTGAAGGTTCCTCTTTTAATGTCCGCACAATTTCAATAAAAATACAAAAATACACGCACACACACACACAAAAAAAAACAAACAAAAAAAAACAACAACAACAAAAACCTCGCCATCTCATTTCCATTTCGTTGTTATGAATACTGGTAAACTTCCGACAAAGTAAAACATGTTTTCCCGACAAAGAAAGAGCTGCGGGTTTGAAAGTCATTAAATAAACTTTCTATAATGAGAATGAATACAAAAATGTACAAATACAGATTCTTTTATTTGTCTGCCATTTGCTTTTTTGTTATTTCTTTGCTTTTTTTTATTGTGATAAAAAAAATCACTCGAATTCAAAACGTGTTTCGTCTTTCGGAATAATTTAAAAAGACACTTTATTCCTCTCCCCATCCTTCTACAGAAAACCCAGCCTTTCTTCACCGCATAGGGCAGAGATATTAAAATTCATTCGACGAACAAGTTCACGAATATTCTTTTTGATGAGAATCGATAATCCATATGCTATTAAAAAGTTATGTCGTTTTGTTGTGTCTGTCTGTTCGTACGCAAAAAGAAACATTTTTGCTTCACCAAAAAGAAATAGACAGAATAAACAACATTACTAAATCAGTGAGAACATAGTTTCATATCCAAATTTATCTTAACGTTTAAAGTATATATATATATATATATATATATATATATATATATATAGTCAAAAATTTCCACAACGAAACAACGTCGCAGCCCACAACAGACATGATAATCAACGAACCGGAAGTCCAAGACTCGAGTTTCGCCCTCATTTGGGTTCATCAATTAGACACATTCGACTCAGGATATAGGTCCATTTCACAGCCGGATTTCTGCGCGGGTTGCTTGATCTGTGTTAGTTAATAGAATGTCTTGTTTGCGAGGCGTTTGCCCAGTTAGCACAGCGCTAGCCTGGCATGCAAGAGGCTCGGGTTTCGAATCCTGAGTACAGATATGTCTAACTGATGAGCCCAAATGAGGGCGAAACTCGAGTCTTGGACTTTCGGTTCGTTTACTTTCATGGCTCTTGTGGGCTGCCACGTTTTTTGACTGTGGAATATATTATATAATTTCTCACATTCTGAATATATATATATATGCATATATATATATGCATATATATATATGCATATATATATATATATATATATATATATATATATATATATATATATATATTGGCAGCAAGTCATGATTTAAATATTTTATGGCTGGAAAAATACAAAAAAAAGGCCGTGAATGATGGATAATAACATTAATGGCAAGTGTCACAAAATTCCGGTCATCAGCCTTCATTTGTTAAATTCTGATCAATAGTCGCTGAGATTTCGAACTTATAAAATCGCCCCAATTTCTAAAATCTCTCTTTTTATAGATATATGTATGCTCGTAGCCAAATTGAATATTGAAATGTTAATATCTTTGGTTCTATGGGACGAAATTACATGAAAATATGCAGGGTTTTTGAAGATTATAATGGTTAAAATTTTATGTCAATTGGTAAAAATAACCTACATTTTTAAATCAATAAAATATGCCCAAATTTGTCTACATTCGTATATATAGTGTCCTGGCAAGTCAACTTTAATTTTGATGTTTTGGGATGAATTTTGCTTAGCGTTTTTTCTTAGTTTGCTCCCCTGTAGCCTTGCAAATCCACTAATATATATACTTTAAGAATACGAGTTCCAATACCCCAATGATCGGTTCATTAGTTTAGTGAATCATTTATATACTAATATAGAAACATAAATTTACTTAACTACATGAAGCTCTTGATTAGTGCGAACAATGGCGAAACGAACTTTTCTTTCTCATTTTTTTTCCAAGCTGTATACTTGTATGGTATAATATAGCGCACTTGAAAACGCCGATCGTTTGTTGCATACGTTGTTTGAGAGTTAAAACCGATTCGCAAACATCGCCATTTTGTTAAGTGCGTCAGCCTTTTCAACTGGAATGAATTTAGGAACTTCCTTTGATTATCTTTACAATTTGTTTGGATTCTCGCGTAACAAGGGCGGTTTCAGCATTCGGGAAGTTCGCTTCGTCCGACGTGTACGCAGCGCATTATCTCCCCTCTTTTAGTTTTGTCAACATAATGGTGGCAAATGCTGTGCACACAATGCGTTCTATACAATATCAGATGAATAGCATATCACAACCGTCGAGTAGATTATGGTTCTTTGCGGATACCTCTTATTATGTACGATGATTACATTCCCAATGGCATCCTTTTCCCAATGCCTCGTTTTTCCCGATCATATCGGATATCGCAGTGATTGAAATTGTAAAGAAGTCCAAATGTAGTATTACCGTTGTGCTTATAAAAATGACAACACACTGATATATGAAAATGTAACAATATATCTGACATGATGGATGGTTGCTTGATAAAAGGAAAATGCACGCACAATGAATTCGACGGGTTGATTTTTCGCAAGCTCAAATCGTTAACCGACCTTGATAAATACTGAAAAGGATATCCTTTTCAATCATTATTATTAGGAATGTGACAGCAGCATATTCTTTTCATTGTTTTGACCCTTGAGTATATATATCGTTTACTATCTTATATGTTTTTATATAGACGGATGTGGTTCTCGGTTGATTGACTGTGTCTTACTGCGTCGGATATATACTTGAGATTCAAAAGAATGAAAAGAATATGCTGTTGTCACAGCCCTAATTATTATACAGGGTGGTCCGCTTAAAAGTAGACAAGAAAAATGTAGTAGAGAGGATGATTATTCTTTTATTTCCTAAATTAGGTTTAGGATTGTTTAAATTACCTGTGGTGTTATACAAGATGCTGAAAGTGCTCCCCGTTGACATCTATGCATTTCTAGGCACTTTTAACAGCGTTTGCAGATACTGCCTGTAGATCTCGTCTGTTGATTCTCCCGATAGCGTTGGTAATGTTCTACTTTAGTTGGTCTAGATTTTGAGGATTATTTGCATAAACTTTTTGTTTTAAAGTGCCCCAAGGATAAAAATCACACGAGGACAAGCTCTCTCTTCCGTAAACATGTTATGAACTCGTGTCAGTGAGCAGTGAGACGTGTGACATGTAGCGTCATCTTGTTGGAAAAGAACTGCATTTTGTCTTGTGGTGTCAGTTCGTCTTTAAGAGAAAGATTAATGATATCGGGCTACTTTTGAGTGGGCCGCTTAATCTGAGAAAAAAAAGATTAGAAAAAGATTATAAAGATCGGGCTACTTTTAATTGGGCCATCCTGCATAACTATTTGTGATTAACTGAAACGCAACCTTGTGATTGCATTGTTACTGTAGCCACACCTGAAGGACGTTTTATTGTCATCTCACTGAATTTACCTGACTTTAGTTTGATTTGATAACACTTGTGTAACCTTTTGTCGAAAATGACTTTTCAAATATTGAACTCATCTTTTTGACAATTGATCAAGTTTGTTGTTTCTTCCCATACAGGTGACTGGTATCAAGTTCATAATTTTTTTTTATTTAAATGAGCTTTTGGTATATTCGATAATTATTTTATGTTGTTTCTTACATTTGTCACCGGTGCACTTCTTAGTACAAATTTCTCGGTAAACACGGCCTAGGTATTTAAGACCAATCAATAAAAGTGAAAATTGTGTGTGTAGGTGTGAGAATACTTCTAAACCTATATACTCAACGAATGTTTGACCTACAGACTTGAAATTTGATATATAGGGTATTTAGATATGTGGAAAATTTATTTTCAGAACAAAGGGCGGCCTGCTTGTAAGATGATATTTTTTGTGTTAAATTTCGATAGAATAATGAAAATTTTATTCATATACAGAGGATATAGCATAATAAAAAATAAAACTCACAAAGTCTATCCATACGAAATCGATTAATTTTATTGACAACTCAAACAACGGAATATAAAGAGTTCGTAACCGTAAGGGAAAGCAGAATGGCGACATTAAAAGGGTGAAATTCGCACCAGATTGATGCTTTTTTTTTATAAAAGCAGCGGATGATCTGACGAGAATTCCTCTATACCAGCGCACAAGTACATGTATTTGGTGACTTCAATGTCGACCACAGTAATTGGCTTGGATTCTCTAATTACACAGACATAGCTGGTAGCACAACACATAGCTTCTCTATATCCCATTCCCTATCTCAGAAGGTTACATTTCCGACACGTTTCCCAGACCCGCAGGACCAGCATGCATAACTTCTGAATCTATTTCTGACAATAGTTCCCGATGATTGTACAACAAATGACCACAGCCCACTCGGGAATGCTGATCGTGCGGTGATAATGGTAGAAATCAACCTAAATTCTCGGCTTAAAATCCACTAATCAAAACAACGAGGTATTACAAAAAGGCTGACTGGAAAGCCATCAGGGAACAAATCAGAGATGCCCCATGGCAAAATATATTTTCTCTCCCAGCTGAACAGTGTGCAAATGAGACCACTGAATGGTTCAAAACTGCAATTGAGGCACATGTTCCCACACGGAAATTCTATAGCAAGCCCCACTCTCCTCAATGGTTTACCTCTGCTTGCGCAGCTGCCATTGCTCACAGGCAGCACGCGTTCCGCAGATTCAACCGACATAAGTCCAGTTCAAACAGACAGAAGTATATATAAGCCAGAAATAACTGTAAAAGAGTAATAGTGACAGCGAAGACGGATTACACTGAAACCACCAGGAAACGTACAGAAATTAGGAACCCGTAATTTTTGAAAAATCTACAACAGTGTAGTAAATAATGGGCAGTCAACGATCACCCCACTATCAAACAATCATGATGTTGTTTGCACGTCAACCGACAAGGCTAATCTGCTTGCTAGTCGGTTTGTCTCAAACTACACACTGGACCTGGCACACCACTTCCTCGCCGACTTTCCTTTGCGGACAGACGCCACACTAGACGATTTGAAAATCACCCTTTCTCAGGTGCATGGTATCATAAAAAACCTAGACACCTAAAACGCATGTGGACCAGATCTCATCCCGACTGTGCTAATAAAAAAATGCTCTGCTGAGATTGCTCCAGTTCTCTCCAAACTTTACAATAAATGCCTTAACGAATCCTGCTTTCCCGACTGCTGGAAAACTGCTTCTGTGGTACCAGTCTTCAAGAATTCTGGTGAAAGAACTGACCCACTAAATTATCGACCGATTAGCCTCCTCCCACTTTTCGCCAAAATATTTGAGACCTTAGTTTATCAAGCCCTAGTCCAACACCTAACAGCTGCTAAATTCCTGACCGACAAACAATATGGATTCAGGCAAGCCCGTTCAACAGCAGATATCTTAACTGTAGTCTCTGAACGTATATACCGTTCACTGGACAAAACAGGGGGAGTGTTGTGTTGTTATCTAATAAGGGGGACCATCGTGTCATAAAGGGGATCGTGTGTGATCGTCTAGTTGTTCTTTCTATTAAATGATTTGTTCATATGCCGTTGTGTGCGTGTGTGGTCATTCATTTTCGTACACACATTCATGCGCGTTGGATGTTGGTCTATCTGGATTCATCTCGTGTCTTAGAGGGAGACTGGTACCTGTTAGACGAATATTCAATCACTCCAAAACGATGAATTGGTTTTATAGTTTATTCACCTCCAGATGTCTCGCAGAAAGATGGAAGTGAATCTCTGGCTTGCGTGGTTTCTCTTGGTCTCATTTCTACACACGTCAGCGTCATCCCCCGTTAAGGGAAGAAGACGACTGTTAAGCCGCCCATCGCCTTCCAAGTCCAAACGCAATCTCTCGATTCAACCAACCAGATCACGTGAATCACACGCAATCCGATCAGCTGACCCTGACTTCCGGTCAACGTGTCTACAATATAATTTACACACTTCTCTCTCTTTCTTTCGATCCATTCTCTAACAGAAAGTAGACTGGTAGCCCTTGATATATCTTAAGGCTTTTGACAGGGTATGGCACGATGGTCTTCTAAGGAAAATTAAATCATATGGTATCACTGGAAGAATACATAATGTAATTAAATCCTTATTAAGTAAGAGAAAAATCCAAGTTGTCCCCAACGGTCGTACATCTAAACAATATGATATAAATGCGGGAGTACCCCACGGGTATATCATTGGACCTTTATTATTCCTGATATTCATAAATGACCTCCCTGATAAATTGTTTCGGAGATGGGTATATTTGCCGATGACACCACCCTCTATAACAGGCATGAGGAGAAAACAAATGAACACATATCTAAGGAAATGGTAGAAACACTAGAGGATGACCTCCAATCTGTAGTGGAATGGGGACAAAAATGGATGGTCACACTCAATGCTGCCAAGACTAAGCTTTTTTCCTTCAATAACTACAAGAAACCTCTACCACCAATAGCAATGGCCAAAAACACACTGCCTGAAAGTACTTCCTTTAAACTCCTCGACCTAACGTTTACAGGGAACATGAACTGGAATATATACATGGAGAGCATTGCCAAGGCTGCTGCAAAGAAGGTGCGCTCTCTCTCTCTACCGTGCAAGAAAATTACTTACGTCTGAAAGTATCCTGTACCTCTATAAAGCCACCATTCGCCCATGTATGGAGTACTGTTGTCACATTTGGGCTGGTGCATCTGCTGCTTGTCTCAGGGTTCAAAAGAGAGTCGCCAACCTGATAGGTCCAGAACTGTCATCTAGGCTCAAGACTCTGTCCCATCGACGAAATGTTGCATCCCTCTGCCTGTTCTACAAATACTTTAATGGTGAATGCTCTGACGAACTGCAAGCACTTGAACCTCCTCGACGTGACTATCCCCGACTAACCCGACAAGCAACTAAGTCCCACCCCATTTACAGTAGAGATCCCTAGGTGTAAGAAAGCCTTTTACTCGAATATTTTCTTCCGCAGAACTGCAAGTCTTTGGAACTCCCTTCTGGGATACTGTTTTTCCAACTGTACTGATATGCAGTTCAAGTGTAGTGTGAATAAACATCTTTCTACTCATCCCCTTTCATAATGCCCCCGCAAATTATGCCCCCGATAGTAGCCCCCTACTTCAAAGTGCCACTTGCCTTGTTTGGGGTGAAGATTGAATAATAAAAAAAAGAATTAATATATCAAATACAGAAATCACTTAACGTTGATAATAACGAATAACTTGCTGAGTGCAGGTGCAAGAAAAAACCAGATGTGTTTTGTTTTCATCTGTGATCTGAGGTCAGCGGATTGACCTTTATGTCATGAGAAAAATATGATTGACACAATTCTGTTGGGAAGAATTCCTAATTAATATGCAGGGGTATGTTGGCTAATTAATCATCCACAGGATGCCTCGTTGAGGTATGAAGCAAAATGATTAGCCGAACGTGGGGTAGGGGGTTTTGTCATCCCTCAGGCCCACCCCATCCACGACTATTAAAGGAATTACGCGGAAAAATTTTGTTAGTTTGAGCCAGTTCGAGCTAAGAGTTTCTGAGTTCGCCAAGCTTCCCCTCCCGCTTGTTGCCCGTCGTCATCCGTCAACTGAGAAAATTGGAAATTTCGAGAGACTTTGAAAAGAATTACCGAAAACTTGAATTGTAAAAAGAAATTGTATTTTTTTCTTCATTGGACTGAATAATTAGAGTAGAAAAAACGAAAAAAAAAAAAAAACGAAGTTTTTTTTTCTGTGAAGCTTATTCTTGTCTCTTGCCGCCTGAGTGGTGACCCTTTGAGTTATGAACTTTTCAGCGAACCACCAAGCTACAGAACGAACGGCATATCAACCCTTCATTCAAAAAGATATAAAAGAACACCCGACCTCTATTAAAGACTGGTCTTGTGTGACTGTAGGAACGATCACATTTGGGATCCTGCTGCATAAGACGATCACCTTTGGTTCCGTGACCAAAGATTGGCTCTTATATGACAAAGGGTCCCTTGGTGAAAGGATCCTTTCACAGAGAGTCACTTAAACGTTAGAGTGAAAAAAGGAGTTGCGCATTTTTTGTATTAATAATAATAATAATAATAATAATAATAATAATAAATGAGTACACGTGTTTGTTTCAGCTGGACCCGCACCGTTCACGTGAATGTAATTGACTTAGACACCATGATGTGTGTGCGTATTAAAGTATTTTATTTATATTAGAACGTATATGTGTTCATTTCATAGAGTAAGAATGACAAACATGACAAAATGACTAATATTTTTTTGCTCATCGTTCAAATTCTTCGCCTTAACATTTACATGAATTAGAACAATCGCATTGATGGCATTGCCAGGATTGCCGCAATTAAGGTGGGCTCCCTCTACCGAGCTAGAAAATTACTAACACATGAGAGTATCCTACATCCCTACAAGAACACTGTTCATGTTCACCTATGCATGGAGTATTATTGACACATCTGGGCTGGTGCATATACCACGAGTCTCTCCCTCCTAGACAGGTCATGAGAAAGAGTGTTAATTCTAATAGGGCCCGCGCTATCGACCAAGCTCGAACCTCTGTCTCATGGTCGTAATGTTACACCCTGTCCTATTTCACATGTGCTTTAATAGAATGTGGTCTGATGAACTCATATCACTTGTGCGTCCTCGACATACATACTCCTGACTAACCTAACAAGCAGCAAAATCCTACTCCTTCACCGTTGAGATGTCTAGTTACCGGAAAGTCTTCTATAATAGTTTCTAACCTTGGGCTGCTCCACATTGGAATTCACTACCTGTTTCTCTGCTTTCCTGGCTGTACTGGCATGCAGTAGTTCAAATGTAGTGCGAACAGACATACCGCTGCTCAACACTCCACTGTCCTCTGTAGACATGATCCCCCAAAATATCAAGTGGCAATATCCCTTATTTGGAATGAGAAAGAGGAATGGAAGACAAATGTCTATACATACAAAATTGATTCAGATAGTCCCTAGAAGGATATGGTGAAAAACGACTTGTTTTTGTTTTGTGAAAAAAAAAAAAAAAAAAAAAAAAAAAATGAGTACACACGTTTGTTTCGGCCGGCGACGCGTGCATTTACAATTGTGAAATTGAGATGATCATGTGTGGATATATAAGCGTATCTTGTTTCTGAACTTTTAGGATTACGATTGATAATTTGGATTATTAGGATTATTCAGACTACCGTTCTCATATTCAGTGTTATTCGTTTCGGTTGATGTAAATCTTCATGTAAATCTTGTCGCACTCGGGAATCTGTACATATTTCCATTTTTGTATTGATTTGCGTCAGTACTAATTTGATATAATGTTTTTAGATTTTGCAGATATGGATTAATATTTTTTTTTACTAGCATATCAGCCCGGCGTTGTCCGGGTGTTTGGAGGTGTATGTTGAGCAAAAAAAAAAACCCCCAAAAAAACAAAAAACAAAAAAAAACAAACAAGCAAAAAACAAAAAAGCAGTCAATTTTTTTAAATTTGACCCCTATTATGACCCCTTAACATTTATAGTTTTGGGCTCAAATCAAGTTATTAAATTAGTTCTATGTCCAAGGAACCTATATCTAAAATTTCAAGTGTTTAGATCCAAAATTGTCGGAGGAGTTTGGTAGAGTTCTCAAAGGTCAAATCGTTGAACTTTGACCCCTTAACAGCAACATTTTTGGCCGAAAACGGATTATACAGATTTTCCCAAATCTAAGTACCCTGTATATCAAACTTCGAGTCTGTAGACTTAAAACTGACAGAGTTATTGCGTAGGAAAATGTACACAGACACACACACACAGACACGTTCACTTTTATAGATATATAGATGCGCAATGCGATAATATGAAAATCTGAGTCACTAAGTGTTGAAAGGACAGATAGAAATTGTCTTAGCATATACAATGAAATGGGAAATAGCAAAAAAAAAAAAAAAAAAAGAACCAAGATGAGAATCATAGTCCAAATAATACAAAAACTAAGTTAAAAAAAAAAAAAAGATTAGCGTTTACTTAATAAAGTTGATAAACTACGTACAATATTATATTTGTTACGGATCCCCTTCTCCTTCTACACAATTATGTCAGACATGTACGAATTTCGTACTTCTACGTAGATTAAACAAAATTATACTAAATAATACCAAAGAATTATGATAAAGTTGCAAGGATTTTCCAATGTTAATTTTTTAACAGAAAATTTTGCACCGATTTAGAGTTTAGAAACAAATGGACTGTTAACCTTGTTATTTATCCACTATTTCTAAGTCAGTATATATATATATATATATATATATATATATATATATATATATATATATAATAATAATAAAATAATTATTTTTGTCCACGTAGTCCTTAAAAACACAGCATTAGACCCCGCCCCCGTTCGAAAACTTTGGGGACATCTTTATCTAGACTATAAAGACCCGGCCTACATGTTATTTAGATGAACTTAAACACTGCATTAACGGCCCATATCTCCTTTACCGTTCTCCTTCGACTCGAAACTGTACCTTGTTTAACTGTCTTTAATAGTATAGATGCGGCACTCGAATGACTAAATCCAATATTTCCAGATTCAAATGTTCACCACAGTAATTGGATTGATTTCATAGGCTATGCACACGATTCTGACAAGAGCACACATACTTTCTCTATTGCGAATCTTCTTTCACATGTTGTTTATTTTCCGACTGGCCTCCCGCATTGGGAGAACTAGCAAGTTGCATCATCAACCTACTAGCAGGGAGACCCGACGTTGCACGGAACTGAATGAAGATGAACAAACGTTTCATACTTCCATGCTTTTATGGTCATCAAAATCGGTGAAATCGCCCGTTTTTCAATCAAATCGACTACTCTACCGGAAATCCACTGCAGTGCACCGGAAGTAAGTTTTACATTCATCCTCACATTGACTTAGTCCAAAATACACTGTAGTTTACATATCACTATAAAGAACCTATTATTGATTTTATAAAATTATTTTATATAATGAATTAAATTAAAGTTTAAAATGCAAAAGTCAAGTATTATGGATCAATTGTGGTCTAATCAAACAAAAAAAAAACATTCATTAAAATGCATTCTTGTCTAACCAAAGAACCTACTGTTGATTTTATATGCCGGACCTTTCCGGTTTTGTGGTGATAAAACTTCTCAAATGCACTTTGGATGTTAGGCTGTATAAGATGTTAGTTTTGGTCAGAATCGGACTGTTCCTTCTTTAATCAGTATTTTTTCGATTATCGATCTTCGATACTTATCGGAGGCATTCCGATACAAACCTATCTTAGATCACATACAGACACATAAAGTACATTTGTGCGAACGTACAAAGCAATAGGCCCAAACATTTCGGAGCACATAGAGAACGAACCCCCCCCACACACACACGAAGTGCCTTTTATATATAAATAGAGATATCACTACGCTTTCACCCCAAGCTGCTCAAGAACGACGAGGTACTACGAACTTGTTGATTCGGAATCAATCAGAGCCACTTTTTCTGCTGATTCGTGTGCAACGAAGATAATCGAATGGTTCAAATCAGACAATCCTCGATGCGGAATGTGCATAACAAACCACACTCTCCCTAATCGCACACTTAAAACCGCAGTTGCTATTGCGCATAAACAGAATGTAGTTCGCATATTCAACCGCAAGAAACCAAAATACAGATAGATAAAGTTTATCACATCAAAAATCATTTTAAGTGTGTAATATCCGCAGCGAAGTGAAAGTATACCGAGATGACCAGAAAACGCATTTGGGCTTAATTATATGTCTACTATAGTAATAAAGAAATGTCCTGCCGAAGTGTTGGCTGTGTTTATGTGCTTCCCCACTGAGCAAATTAGGCATAGGGCCATTTTTTAATGTGGAGAGGTGGGAGGGGGAAGGAAAAAGCGGACCAGCTCTCGAGAGGTGGGAAATGGGAGCGGGGAGACCTCTTCGGTATATAGGTTTCCCCTACATGGAGCAGAAGCCCATTGCCACAAGGACAATAGTCTTTGCCGGAACAGATACTACACTTTGACCTTGGCCAAAAGACCAGAAAAAGCCTATCATTAGCAAGCCTCTTCCTGCCGAAGAGTTGGCATCTGTCTTTCACAAGCTCTACTACAAATGCTTTGTCGAATTCTGCTTTTCTGACAGCTGGAAAATTACCTCTGCGCTGCCAGTGTTCAAGAATTTTAGTGAAAGAACTGAATCTTAAAGGGTTCGCCTCATCAGTTCCTTTCCACTCTCTGTTAAAAATTCTAAGAAGAAAGATATCGAGGAAACGAATGCCAACAATAATCATTTGATTAATGCTAAGCGAATGAATGATGTTTAACAACAAGAAACATGATATTTTTTATATCGGCTCCCGATTGGACAAAAACTTAAATCAACCGCTTTTTTTCAGCCAAGCAAAACGCAAGAAATATTTACGCTGAATTCAAGTGCGCATTATCAAAAGCAAATTCACTTCTTTCTTTCTATTTTCGCCTCTTTTCTTTTTACAGATAATACACAGGCGTGCAACTAATCCTGCCCATACACTTTCGGGACGAAAGCCCTATACAAATGACTTCTGTACGTCTAACGAAGCATAAACACGTCGCGTAACGGATCAATATACACAGTCCATACCTATACTCTTTTATTAAGAAAATAGGTACGCTAATATAAACGTAGTTCTCCCTATAAGTACCGATGTATTTCTAGAAATAATTCTAACTAGAAAGATATAAGGGAAACGAATACCAACAATAATCATCCAATTCATACAAAATAAACGAATTATGCTTAGTCGCAACAATCAGCGCCAGGCGTTGCATCATGGAGGCGCGACACTAGTTAACATACGCCAGCTATTCGTGTTTACGTCACGAAAATTCATCCGCTATATTATAGATGACATATTATGCCGTGATCCCTAAAGAAGATAAAGCGGTAGGCTGTGACATTCTATATAAATAGATATCGCTTGTTTGGATTTTTGTCTGCATTGTACGCAAAGCTCAGACAGCAAAACGGTGTACTTATAAATCAAACATATCCCGATAAAGTATTAAATCGAACTAGTCATGTAAAAAATATGTTGATATTGTTGTGGGATACACCAATACACAACATCTGAACTCTTCTGAACGCTATATATTTACCGAGAGGTACGATTCTATAAATTCATTTCCACTCCGCCATATTGACATTAAGTACGACAACTCTCATTCTTTATTCATTCTGTATTGTAAATACAAATGCTTTTTCTAAGACATATCCGTGTCCGAGTCTTCAGTGACTTTTCTGGACCACAACAATATATATATATATATATATATATATATATATATATATATATATATATATATATATATATATATATATACGTCCAAATTAAAAAGGGCGACTTTCTAAGTAAATAAAAAAATTAGCTCCGAGGCGGAGCCAATATTAACCGTATGTATCGCTTGAAAAATAACAACAATAACAAAATCTAAATTTATAAGCGATAAAAATAAACAGTATAATTTATCTAGGGATTATGGCCTAACGGTTAAGGCACCGGACTGTGGTAAACATGGTCTGAGGTTCGATCCCTAGAAACAGTTAAACTACGCTGATGAGAGGTAATGACCTTGAAACACGCGTGTACGTAGATTACTGTTTTAAAAATAATAAATAAATAAAAATGTTATATATATATATATATATATATATATATATATATATATATATATACATTTACAGAAAGTTTAAATGAGATATGTCATAAGTACCGCCGGTTTACAACCTGATTATAGAGGACCGTTTTAGATACCCGATCAAACACTCTTAAGCCGATATTCATATCTTCTCCCTTATTATCAGGTTTGAAACCGACAGCACCGATGACTTATCTCATCTAAACTTTCTGTAAATAAAAATATAAAGAATACGTTTTTATTTTCGGAATTTTCCCTTATAATAGAGCACTCTGCTGGAATCTTTTTCCCTCAAAAAATATAAAAAATAATGTGAATATATATTATTTCTGTTGAAATATACTTTATTTCCGTATAATATATACTAATCTTTATTTAAGAAGCTCAATGTAATTACAGAGCAATATAATGAATGAATGACAAAAGTCTATATTCCAAATATCTTCCAATTTTCGGATTTTAATCATATCAAAACGCATTTTATTTCCTTTTGATGGATTGATTGTTGCTATTTCTTCTGATTAATTACGGGCAAAATAGATTCACTGATTGGTATAATAATAATTAAGTGATTGATTTTGTGCTACGAAACAGATACTGTCAAGAATTGTAAATGCCAACATCATGTACTTTAGAACATAGACGTTTGTAATTTATTCGATTACACACACACACACACACACACACACACACACACACACACACACACACACACACACACACACATATATATATATATATTTTTTTGTTATTTAAATTTAATTCAGAAAGACATCAATTTTCAGACCATGGATTTAATGTTTGAATAAAGAATACAGTTTAATTTTTTCCCTTAACGCATGGATTTTCGGTGTAGGCTCATCTCCTCAAAGGAAAAGTCTTTACCAAATATTAGATCTAATTCTAATAATATCTTTATTTAGCACATACAAAGAAAATATATTTAAAAATAAATTGCATCTTTTAGGGGTCATAGCCAAAGAAAATAGATGAAATAAGAGTAGAAAGGATATGAACTTATGGCATCTGAATGTCGTAGTAATCCTTGTATAGAGTGGTATATTGTGGTCAGAGTCCAAGTTTGTTGAATAAATCGACATTGTAGGTAGATTCCAATTTATTATAAGGTATTTTTGGTCCTTAGTGATAATCATTTGAGTATAGAAAGTCAGGAGTATAATCCTCCTCATTTTGTTGTTGGTATAGTCCCTGTATGAAGTGTCCGCTGGAAGCTATTTTTCTTTTATAGATTAGCATTATATATTTCTGTTCTGAAAATTGATGTTTTTCTGAATTCAATTTAAGTATATTGAGCTATTCTCTTTTTGGCTGGAATTGTCTAATATTACCTCCAGAAAGTATTCTGTAAGACTCGATACCACATGATTAATTAATTTGTGTTCCTATTCACCTCAGGATTCTGATTATATATATATATATATATATATATATATATATATATATATATATATATATATATATAAAATAAAAATTTTTTTAGACCATCTTCCAATTACGGGATTTCCTTGGATTTTACTTGTGGAAATGGAAATTCAATTAACTTTTTTGAAGTTATATATTTGGATTTTACCGTCACTGGATTATTTATCTTCCACCAGACTATCCATTCACGTTTAATCACCTTTTTCTTCACCATATTCCCTCTGCTTCACTTTTTTGTTATCAAGTAAGATCTTTGACTTACTTGTTGTTTCATCAAATACTTTTGCATGTAAAATCCGATCCGGCATTTTGCTAATTCCTACCCTCTGATGAGAAGGGAAGTGTTTCTTCGAAACTCCTGGGATTAAGGACTATCCACTTATCTAGTGTTTCCTTTTCAGATTAAATATGTTTTTTAACTCATTTCAAAGTGTTTTTTTTAACATGTTTTATTAACTGTTTGCTCGTATATATATATATATATATATATATATATATATATCCATCTTTTGAATCTTCTGGCAAACTTGAGAAACGTGTGTGGTCAGATCGGGGAATCGCATCAAAAACAAAGTTAAGTGTTTACGAAACATGCGTTAGCACTACACTGTTATATGTGTCACAGACTTCGACAACATATAGAAGGCATCTCAAGTTATTGGAAAGGTTGCACCAAAGTTGTGCTCTGAGAATACTTAATATTAACTGTCAGACTCTACCGCTTGACACTAGTTCTTGAACGATCAAATAATACTAGTATAGAAATGAAAATCATTCAAAATCAGATGCGCTGGACTGGACACTTGTTTAGGATGTAGGATAAAAAACTTCAAAGCGAAATAGAAATGAATACGGCATAATCTAAGAAAAAAGGTTTAAAGCTTCTCTAAAGAACAACTTGAAAATACTGGAGATGGATGTACGTAACTGGGAAGCCCAACCAAAAGCTCACAGTGGAGAAAAAGCATCAGAGAAAGTTGTAAGATTTTTGAAGAGCAGCGTGTAAATCTTGCTGTCTTAAAACGTGTTTTAAGAAAGCAGGACGAAGATATAACGTGAGAGAAATAACAACAGGGACTGAAGCGCACTGTATGTGGCAGATACCTTTTGTCAAAAGCTGGCATATGAAATCACGCAATCAAAAACAGGAACGACAGTCTTATTAGGAGGCCTTTTCAGCACATCCGGCAAAGTTGTCATATTTGTGATCTAATTTGCAAATCTAAAAGTGGCCTGACATAACACTCGAGGATTCACAATATTATCATGCTAACACATTTACAACAATGAAAGTTTTTATGTTACATATGTGTACTTTCATGTAGGGTTAAAGCTGGATTAAACGTCACCTACGTTCACACAGCCGCACAACACTGAACTTAATAGATGGCGAACTTCTGTAAAGAATTAGCAATCATCATGTCTATCTGAAAAAAAAAACGACGGAGGTTATATCGGCCAAAACGCTGTAAAAATAATACTGAAGATGATAACAATAGGTCAGACTATCTAAATCTTTATTAAAAAAAAAAGAACTACGCAAAAATCTAACACACAACATCCGCCACCGATACAAACACAAAATGTAAGAACGTTCGAAAGCTGTCTACGCTTTTCCCCGCCTTAACGAAGAGATATTCATTATGAAAACAGATATTTATATTGAAAATATTTGGGAAACTCACTAATCTACCATCTTTTGCGACATATTATGTTAAGAAATAAATATGCGTAATTGAAGATTCGTTCAATATTGTCATCGTTATTTATTTTACTACATATGCAGTTTTTATAACTACACTGTGATAACCCTTAAACAATAAACCATTTTCACGCGTGCGCACACACACATATATAAATATATGTGAATATATATATATATATATATATATATATATATATATATATATATATAAGCGTTTCGTATCTGTTTCAAAATACTGCTGAAGTTGAAAACGACGATATTGTTTCTTTTTTTTTTTCGAACGGAAAAATAGCCGTTGACTTAGAAATGGTTTTACAACGTCTCTCCTTATAACGTCTTTTATCCTTCGGATTTTTGTTCTCTCCTGGAATACATATTGTAGTTAGAATTCAAACCATTAGACAGTTAAATGCGCGTTTCCTTATCTTTATTTATTGTTTAATTTTTAATGTATATATGTAATGTATGCATGTGTGGTTTTGCCTACTTATATATACATGTATTTAAGACTGACGTGTCACCTTCTCATTGGCTATACCTTCTGCTCTTTCCTCGTCTTCCCCCGTGCATGCGCATCTATTTCACTACACTAAAGAAGACCGAAGGATCGGTCAGAAATATGTTCTTGTAGATAGAAGTTTTTTCAATTTTTTTTTTTCGTAATAACATTAGCATTCCTGCACGTCACCAACAGAAAACGAATAAAGAAACGTTAATAACTTTTTTTATTTTTCGCATACACACACACACACACACACACACACACACACACACACACACACACACACACACACACACACACACACACACACACACACACATATGAAAAAGGATGAAAATCCGATATGCATGGTCTTATAAACAGATATGGAGAAACCTTAAAACTCAACGTTTCGCTTGTTTAGTGAGGACTTTTTCAAGAGTGAAAATATGTTCGTTGATGAGAAGGTTAATAAATAAAGTGTCACAATATTAAGACATGGGGGGGACTGCATATTCATTTCTATGTAAATAAAAAAATATATATATACATATATACATTATATATATGACTATTAATTAAAAAAAAGAAAAAATCAAGAAAATTATTTAGACAACGGTTAAAATCTAAAACTATTTTATAATTAATAGTCATATATATATATATATATATATATATATATATATATATATATATATATATATAGAGAGAGAGAGAGAGAGAGAGAAAGAGAAATAAAAAGGAACAAACCGTATTATGTGTTCATCAACGTTTCCTCTTTATTTCGAGACTTCCTCTGGATATCTTTATTTCGCACATACAAAGAAAATATATTTAAAAATAAATTGCATCTTTTAGCAATCATCATGTCTATCTGAAAAAAAACGACGGAGGTTATATCGGCCAAAACGTTTCAAAAATAATGCTGAAGATGAAAACAATAGGCCAGATATCTTAATAACACGAGCTTTTTATTTCGAAATAAAGACGAAACGTTGATGAACACATAATACGGTTTGTTCCTTTTTATTTCTCTATTTTGTCGGAATACTATTTCCATTATTTTCATCATATATATATATATATATACTTTCTTTATTTACAGGGAAATGAATATGCTGATGTCTCCTCTCCACCCCTTAATATATATATACCCCTAATTAACTAACCTTCTCATCAATGAACAAGTTTTACTCTTGAAAAGCTCGATCTAAGCAGGCGAAACGTCGTCGAGTTTTTAGGTTTCTCCATCTCTGTTTTTAATACCATTCATATATATACAAATATAACTACTTCATTTACTCACATAAAATTAATATACGAAAGTATAAATTTATGTGTAAACTTTAAGTATTTACTTCAAAAGTGCTCAATACGTAGGTAGAGCTAGTTAGTAAGTTATAAAATATATATGGCAGTTAAGCTACACTGAAGAAAATTTTAAACTTTTCCAACTTAAGGTTACCAATACTACATAAGCCTGAAGAGTCCTAGAGTGGATGAAACGCGGAATATTCAGTGTAGCTTAACCGCCATATATATTTTATAACTTATTATATACAAATATATAAAAATATATATACAAAACTACACGCATACGCATATACATATATTAATATATATACACATATATATACAAATGTATATATATATACATGCATATATACAAACCTATAAATATTTATAAATATATATATATATTAAATATATATATATATATATATTCAAATAGATCGATATATACATATATATAGATATATATGAAAACACACACACAGACGTGTGTGTATATATATATATATATATATATATATATATATATATATATATATATATATATATACTGCTGATCCAAAATTTAAGACCATTTAAAAATCTTTAAAAAAAAAACTTTTTTTAAGGATAGATTTTAAACTCTTCCAATTTAAGGTTACCGATACTACAACCTAAAAGGTTATGGAAACAAAAAGCTACATTCCGAAGATTTATTTTTAAAATTTACACTTTTATTAAATTAGGCTTTTTACACATGCTCAAAATTATAAGACCAGAGGCAAAAATTCTATTAAATTGTATGAAAAGTGTATGAAAACATTCAACAATCAAACTTAATAATGAGTTCTACCGCCACTGCTTTTGATGACTTCAAAAATTCTTTGGGGCACGTTAGAAATAAGGTGCGGGAGGATCCTGCTCCAATTTCTTAAGATGGCTTCACGAAGTTCATTTTTTATTGAATATTGTTTGCCATTTCGATAAACCTCTATTGTCATCCATCCCACAACATTTTTAATTGGGTTTAAGCATGCAGGATGTCTCAAGAGATGGACTCCATTTTCTTGTAGAAAGCTCAATGTCCGTCTTGCAGTGTGGATTGTAGCATTATTCTGTTGGAATAACCATCCACCCCCACACAAACGATGACCTTCCATCATCAAAGATGCTTTTTGTAGCATACTAACATAACCAGTTGCTGTCTGACGACCTTGCACCACCTGGAGCTCCATCGACCCTTTGTAAGAAAAGGCACCCCATACCATTACGGACCCTTCACCACTATGACGACCCCAGCAATTATGGTTGGATGGCAAACGTAGGTTAAATCTTTGGTAATAAAATTAATATCATGGTTAAGATATGCTTTAAAAACTTACATTTTGAATCGGTTAGCCTAGTTTTAATTGCTGTTTAATTAATAAATAAATCATAAATGCATATTAGGAATTTACCAAACTAGAAACATCGAACGACCTTGGTTACCCCCCCTTCATCGTTATGAATATATATTAGGATTTTGGTAACTTATAATTTCAACTAAATCTTTAAAATTCCGAACTTACAGAGTTATCTCTCTTCTACATTTAAAATATCCGATAATAGTAAATCTTAATAGGAGGGAACAAAAGAAAATGAAAAAATAAAAAATAAAAATAGATTTTAAATGAGGAATAAGAATGAACTAAGCATAAATAACGTTAAACTTTATTTGCTTAATGAATAAGTTTTAGACTAAAACTTTTCTTAAATACCATAAATAAGTTAGCCGATATTTTTGTAAATAAAGCAAATTCCTGATACGAAACTAACATAGAATCGTAACGACTTTACTTAATGGATATGTCCGGATTAAAAAAATAAATAAAAAATAAGTTAAATTAAATAAAGAAATATAGAAATCTAATTTAAGAAATCAATGAACAGTATTAATAAAACGTATTAACTGGGAATAAGTAGTAGCATCGTATGATATTTAGTTTTAAGTTCCCTTTTTTCTTTCTTTAATAGAGATAACAAAATAGGTAGATATATTATCTTTAAAAATACTTTGCAAGGATGCGATAGAGGTAAAATAGTTTCGCTTGTTTTCTTTTCCTTATAAGGGAAATGTTTTTCATAATGTTTTATTGTTAAAGTGTTTTTTTTTATTCAATAAGCGTGAAGAAACGCTGTTCTTTGTGAAAGTTTTCAAACGACAAAATGTTTGAATTTGTCTAAATAGCATTAAAACAATTGTAACTAACAATGAAATACACTTTTTGTTGTTATCAGTCCATTCTTTGAAGTCTTGGTTTTTGTTAAAACAATATATGAATGCTCAATTATGAAATATGATAATTTTGCAGCTTACAGTTTAAGTCATCTCTTTTTGGCTTAAAATTTATTGGTATATGAACGATTACCGAATTATATAAACCCAGTAAAATTCGGAATACTACAAATAAGACTATATAAGTTAAATCACATTCAGAATCAATTGAATTGTCCTATTAAATATTACAGTGAGTTAATATTTTCAGGATGATCCTAGCCAAAAACATAAAGCTCGATATATAAAAAAGAGCAAAATATAAGTGTAACGATTAAAGTTAAATTCTATAGATTAAAATATATATGTAAGAATATGTTCAAGTTAAGAATTTATTGTTTGAAACAAGGAATATATGGAGAAAAATTATATTTATTTCCTTAATCTATAGTTGTCAATAATTGCTCCTCTCAATATATATATATATATTATTTTTAAAAACAGATTACCGTTTAAAAAATAATGAATAAATAATAACACAAAAAAATATTTGTTTACGTCCAAAGAAAAATAAAGGCGATTTTCTAAGAAACAAGATCTCCAAAATGGAGACGCTAAGTTAACCGTATTATTATTGTTAAAATAAAAATCAACAACAAATCTAGGCTATATATATATATATATATATATATATATATATATATATATATATATATATCGTCGTTGGCAGAACTCTGATACGAGTATACATTTTGCTCTTCGACATTATACATATATATATATATATATATATATATATATATATATATATATATATATATATATATATACACACAGATATTCATTGTTCGTATATTTTCCTTCTTTAACATTAAACTAATCTCCTGACAGTGTGTTTACAATTTGGTTCTAAATTTTTATTATTTTTTTATCGTATTTGTAATTGTGTTTTTCTCCCCAGGGAGATTTTTCTCTTCTATCAACATAAAAGCGGATAAATAATTCTAAATCTTCCAAGAAAGCCACGAATCGGTTTTTTGTTTCTCTTTATTGGTCTTTCGACTTTATACTTTCGCGTTTACTCTTGACATTTCGCTAACCTACATTTTACTTACATTCGTTTTCCAATTCCCAAGTTATCTTTCCTCCGCTGCCCATGAAACGAGATCAAAAGATCTTATTCGGAAAGGTGATCCTTTCGCGCAGAAGCATCGGCAAACACAATCCATGGATGATGTTATCAAAACACGATCAGTTAATGCAAAAACAACACTTGCGGGGTAAACGGGACATCCATAAAGATATAGAAAATGCATCCACGTTTGTGTCTTTGTTGTGTATTGTCATGGAATTTGACACTTGGAACCTGTCTCGACTCTGAATATTGGTATCACGTGGCGATAAGCTACTGACCAATGACACTGGATAACGTGTTATTATTGCAGCCGATTGCCTGACTGCGTGCGTACAGAAATGGAACTTACAATCCTTAGGCTGTTATGTGTTTTGGTGAGTTTATAACACGGAAAAAAGCTATAATAATAAATTAATAAACCTAACCCTAGCACTACATAATCAGGCTGTCTAAAGATATCGGTTTTCTGACCTAAAATGCACCAACATTCTAAATATTGATTAAACCGACTATTTCAGTGGGTTCATTTTGCTACATAGATCCTTTTCGTAACTACACTGTGATAGCTCTCCAACATAACCTTTTCACAGACACACAAACACACACACACACAGATATAAATAAATAAGTATATCAATATATATATATATATATATATATATATATATATATGATACCTCCATTCATGTACGGCATAATCGCGTTGACATGTAGCAGACACAAATGGACCCCTTTTCTTCTCGCGCATTCGCTTCCTCTGAGTGAGTGATGAGGCGCTAGACTGTCCAATCTGAGGACTTGCGCACGAATACAAATTGACCCCTAGGGACCAGACAGCTTCCGGTCCCAGAAGAAAACTCTCTCTTACGCTACCAGCCTTCGTCGGGGCTAGACGCCTGTTCTCTTCGCTGCTCCTACTAAAGGTATTGACGACAGCCGCGGGTTGTAACTACCTCGTAAGGCAGTGGAGACCCGACCCTACTTTCTTCCTTCAGTACGCTTTGCAAATAAACCTTTCCCTTGTTAAGTTGAAGAAGTTGTTTGTCATTGTTCATAGAATTGTGTTATTTTATTTTATTAGGGAAATTCCCTAAAATATCACGTCGGGGTCACCATTTTAGGGAATTTCCCTAATAAAATAAAATAACACAATTCTATGAACAATGACAAACAACTTCTTCAACTTAACAAGGGAAAGGTTTATTTGCAAAGCGTACTGAAGGAAGAAAGTAGGGTCGGGTCTCCACTGCCTTACGAGGTAGTTACAACCCGCGGCTGTCGTCAATACCTTTAGTAGGAGCAGCGAAGAGAACAGGCGTCTAGCCCCGACGAAGGCTGGTAGCGTAAGAGAGAGTTTTCTTCTGGGACCGGAAGCTGTCTGGTCCCTAGGGGTCAATTTGTATTCGTGCGCAAGTCCTCAGATTGGACAGTCTAGCGCCTCATCACTCACTCAGAGGAAGCGAATGCGCGAGAAGAAAAGGGGTCCATTTGTGTCTGCTACAGACACACCATTTCTCGTAATGTCACCGAAGTTAAGCAACCTTGAGCATGGTTAGTACTAGATTGATGACCATTTGGGGACTCTAGGCGCTGTGTGTGCTCTCCGATTATCTCGGCATTTGTTTCCAGTCGTCCTGTACATGCACTTCACTTGTCACTGGTATTTAACCATGTCGAATAGGGAGAGGTGTGGTTCGAGATTATGCCCCTCCTGCCACAAAAATGTCATGCGCAGGCATTCCTTCGTGGGTATTCATAGGCTGCCAAAGACTGAAGGAGCCTTGATATATATATATATGTATGTCATCCACATACAGTACTGTTTCGCTGTTTCAAAGCTCATCAGTGCGGCTAGACAGGCAACTACCTCAAGCCAGGATTGAAACCCGACCGTTTGTACGGCAGTCAAGGCTCCTAACTATTACGCTATTGGCGGCTGCTTGAAGGAGTTTACACAAAGAGCGTCGCTTATATGCTAATGGTAATTCGTGTTTCACTTCTCAATATGCTCAACTCAAGGTGAGGAGCATTATAGTCATCCACATACAGTACTGTTTCGCTGTTTCACAGCTTATCAGTGCGGCTAGACAGGAAACTACCTCAAGCCAGGATTGAAACCCGACCGTTTGTACGGCAGTCAAGGCTCCTAACCATTACGCTATTGGCGGCTGCTTGATCGAGTAGTGAGTTTAACGATGTTTTGACATCGTCCGAAATACCTCCAACTACTTCATTTACTCACATAAAATTGATATACGAAAGTATAAATTTATGCTTAAACTTTAAGTATTTACTTCAAAAGTGAAAGTGCTCAATACGTAGAGCTATATATATATATATATATATATATATATATATATATATATATATATGTGTGTGTGTGTGTGTGTGTGTGTGTGTATTGATATTTCTCAGATTTTGCATCCAAACTTCAGAGCCCGAGACTGGAAGTCAGTAATCTTATATATATATATATATATATATATATATATATATATATATATATATATATATATGGATGCAACATCTGAGAAATACTAGTTCTTCTCTGTAAGCTCACGAATAATGATTACCCACAAGAGCAGCATATACTTGAGGATAATGGTTAGCTTTTCTTTACGCGTCTTTGAAGAATGCAATCCCACAGCATTTTACCATTTTGTTACATTCACACCAGCTGTTCCATGATGTAAAATGCACCAAACATTGATAATATTGTTTTTTACTTTGTGCAAAACTTAATTATGTTATACAACCTCAACAAACAAAAACAATTTATCTCTACAAAACAACCAAACCAAATTCCATGAATAAACATTCAAAGATATAAAGAACCCGGAGCATGTTACTAAAATGACCAGAATCTAATTTAAATAACACGAAGGGCTGGTATGCCGTAAAACAAACGACCAAACTAAATTCATCATTGTAACGATATGAACACGACTCCACTCTTATTAGCCTTAATAATCTTAGGCAAAGTGGGTATTAACTCCCACCCACGGCGGAAAGGTGTAACACAAGGTCGGAAGGTGGAGATTGAAAAGCCAGCGAACAGAAACTCTTGCACAAAATATGAAATGTTTGAGTCACACTGTCGGCACTTCCCTGTATGAGCGCTTCAAGAAAGTAGTACTTTTTATAAAAGAGAGTACCTATTCACAATGCCACCCCACGGGACAGAGTTAGACACCAGGGTCGTTTTTTTAACGTGGAGAGAAGTAACAAAAATAAAAATTGTCTAAGTCGTGAAGGATATCTCCTTCATTGAGAGAGAACAAGAAACTGAAGAGAAGCATCTGAAGAACAGATACTACACTTTGAGGTATTAAATTTTTTATTCAGGCCAAAAATACAACGTAAGTTCAACATAAACAAAAGACTTAGACACAAGGCCAACTAAAAAGGGGGTGGTGGTGAAAGAGGGGGGTTGTTGGTCATCTTTGTCACTCTAGAATCAAACAAGAAATTCTCTTAGTTAGTATCTTCTTTCACCTACTTAGAACCCAATCGTTTGATCTTGTCCCGAAGGCCAATAACATCTTATCAAAGAAAGTAGGTAAAACCTAGAAGGGTTGTTCTTTAAGAATTTGACGTAATCACACTTTGACATGATCGATATATGGCCATATCTAATGAAAGCTAACGTAGACTTTTCGTGTTTATTTAGACTCTTCAAGTACTGTTATAGATGATACAAGCAAGGACATCCGCCGTTTTCCAGAACTGAATGAAGATCAACTCATATTCCATATTTCCAATACTTTTATTGCCATCGAAATCGGTGAAATAGCCCATTACTCAATTAAATCAATTTATTACCTGCTCTAGTCGGGAACTCACCGTGGTGTAATGAAAGGAAGCCTTACACAGCTCCCCATAGTACTTAGTCCACAATAGATTGTAATCTACACTGCATTGTAACGAACCTATTGTTGGTCTAACAAAATTATCTTTATATAATGACTTGAATTAACAGTTTAAAATGCGAAAGTAAAGTTTAATGCCCAAATATGCTCTAAATAGGAACATTCATTTTGAAGGCGCCCCTGTCTTATAAAAGAACCTATTGTTTATATTTTATATGTAAGGTCCTTCTGCTTATGTGTTGATAAAACTTATAAAGTGCACTTGTGATGTTAGACTGTTTAAGGGCGTTAACTTTGATCCAAATAAAACTGTTCCTCTCTTAATCGGATGTTTTCGATTGTGGGTTTTCGATATTTATCGAAAGCATTCCGATACAAAACCTACCTCAGAGCAATCCCAGAAACATATGTAACAGAGCGCGTATGGCGGCTATATGCAAATACCGGGCCGTGTGCGAAATGACGGCTTGTTAAGGAAAAAGAAATACTATAAAATGGGGAGAGAACACGTTAGAGAGGACGATCACGTTAGAGACGTGGGTGAGGTACCGGCCGTAACAAGTAGTCGTGACGTGAGAATGAGGAAATGAATGTCGTTATCACAAAAAAAAGAGGAGTCGAGTTATTACTGATCGTATGTTCCATGCGACGTAGACTGCATACAACGTGTTGGTCCTGTGCGTAAACGTGGGTAACGTTGCACATAAAGTACGTTTGGGTAGCTTTTTTTTAAATTTAAACTAGTGTGGTTAAATATTCTATCTTGAATGCCTCTCTTATAAAATTCGCGTGGGCGATCCAGTTGCTGGGGTCTGTAAATTGTTTGTTTCAATAAAATATTCATGTAATGAATGCATAAGTTCAGTCATCGTAACAATAAAACGTAGGACTGGCAGAGTGCCAGCTATCCCGAATGTTACATTTTATTCGTAACAAGATTACAGTCTGGTGTGTAAGAATTAATGTTGAGAGTAGTAGTTTTCCACAGGCAGCTAAACTAAACATACGATTAGAGGGTGCTAATTTAGAATTGCACTTGATTAAAAAATACAAAAAAAAAACTTCATTATGTACGTAATGTCGTTGAACGAAGATGTCATTAAAAAATACATAAATTGATCACGTCATTTAAAAAGAATTAATAAAATCAAATTTTATGATTCTTAGCGATAAAAATTTAATTATTTTAAATACAAACAAAATCTCTGTATATATTATTTTATTTGGAATTCATTATTGAGATGAGTATTATTTATATTAATTCATTTATTGCGGTCTATTATTCTCATTTTTTATTAGTTGGTGTTCCACAACGTTTCGGCCAACTATTCCTCTGGCCTTCGCCAGGTGGTAATCGCGACGGACAAGAACTTCGAATCTCCTAACTGCATTCTCAGCAATCACTGCCATCCATAGTTGTTGTCGCCTCACCACATTTTGGCCAAGTAAGCCTCTGGCCGGCTTTGGGTAGGATTGAAACCGCTATCTTCAGACAATGCCTAGAAACCGTAGAGATTCAACAACTACGGATGGCAGTGATTGTTAAGAATGCAGTTAGGAGATTCGAAATTCCTATCCGTCGCGGTTACCACCTGACGAAGGCCAGAGGAATAGTTGGCCGAAACATCATGAAACAACAACTAATAAAAGATGAGAATAATAGTCCGCAATAAATTAATATAAAATCTCTGTAGTTGAATTATCGCCCTTGATTTCCTTTTATAATTAACAATATGGTCGCCCTCGGCTTTCTCCTCGATTCTTCATAAAATTTGATTTTCTTACTTAAAAAAAAATATTACTTTATTTACTTATTTTTTGGAATATGACATCTTCGTTCCGCGAGGAGTACTAATATCATAAGGATTTTTGTATTTTTTAAAAAAACTAAATGTAACTCTAAATATCCACGGATTAGAATAGTGAAAAAATAGGACTTAACAGGCAAGTGCTATGATTACATCACGTGATATTACTTAATACTAGACAGAGAAGGCATAATCGCGTTGACACACCGGTTCTCGACAGATCACCGAAGTTAAGCAACGCTGAGCCTGGTTAGTTCCAGATGGGTGACTATTTGGGAATTCTAGGCGCTCTATGTACTATACGATATCTTGACATTTGTTTGCAGTCGTCCTGTACAGACACTTCACTTGCCACTGGTATTTAACAATGTCGACTCAGGAGAGGTGTGGTTAAAGATTACGCACCTCCTGCCACAAAAGTTCACGTGCAAGCATTCCTTCATGGGTATCCATAGTCTGTTAAAGACTGAAAGAGCCTTACTTTTTTTAGACAGAGAAGCAAGAACAACTTCGCTTTCTTTTTGAGTTTACAACGTTTTCCATGTCTACAGGGGCGTGAAACCACAGCCCATTTAGCTGTAACTTGTTGGGTTAAGTAAGCTAAATTTTTACAGAAAATAATTTGTATTACGTTTCTAAAATTTTGAGATGAAGATTTGTTATTCGTATTTGAATTCATCAAACTACTGCTTTCATCTCGTGTGTGATTTTCTCAACGTTTCGATCGATGTAACCCCCGACCTTCTCCAGGTGTATCTTGTCGAGCTCGGGAGTGGTTCTGTCGAACTCGGAAATTAAAACGGAATTTCGAACAGAGCCATTTATTAACCACGGGGTAGCATGCTCTTGTCCCGTGAGCTGTGATTGAATAGAAGTCCTAAGTAATTCGAAATTGGATTTTTCGGTCGCCCACAATGAGAATTGAACCTTCAACGTTCAGGAGAATATCACTTTTACAAATTATTTTTCAAGTACTCTAACTACGGCGCCATTTGTTTTTTGCGAAGTAAATAAAGAGTTTCGTATGAAATTCCGTCCAAATTCCCGAGTTCGACAAGATACACTTGAAGAAGGTCGAGGATTATATCGACCGAAACGTTGTGAAAATGACAGTAAGAATGAGAACAGTAGTCCGGTGAATTCAAATAATACAACTTAAACTGCCAATTAGAAATTTCATATAAATAGAGTGTAAATACATGCTTTGTTTCCTAACATACACCTTTTTCATTTATTAATTTGAATGCTAAGAACCAGTTATGCAGTAATTGATTTATTAATATTGGATTTGATTCTATAATTATTCAGTAAATAATTACTTGTAATATTTCGACTACTACTAAGAATAATAAAATTAAAAGTTCAACTACATAGGAAACTCTCTCTGTAGAAATGACGTTAAAAAGATTATAGCTGCCGTTATCTGAAAGCGAGAACGGGATAGCCACACAGACGACCCGTCATAATTCGTAGTATTTGTGTGGAGACCGTTAAGCATCAGCGTCAACAGGGAGGTGACGGTGTCTAGTTAGTTACAAACACGGGATAACAACCTCAGTGTGCCAAGTTCGAATCCAATTCGGTCTATAGAAACAGTTTCATTTAAGGAAGTTAGCAATCTTCACGTGATACCAACAGTAGGTACTCGATGTCTTTCTAGAAATAATTTTAATTAGAAAGATATCGGAGAAACGAATGCCAACAATCTGATTCATACAAAATAAATAAAGAAGGGTGATACTACTGCTGCTCCCAATAGCAAAACCGACCCCATCAGCAAATGCTAGCTTATTTGTATGTTTTAAAAATTTCCCCTATTATAATTTATTAATTAAAATTTCCCTGACAGTTACATGAAGAAAGAAAAAAAAAAGAGATTAAATTTTCAGAGAGGAATTTGCAATATATTAACAGAATAGGATCCAGATAGACTATAACAAGCATCTCTGAACGGTGTTCTAACGCTGAAGTACAACACCGTGCTAGAAACCATTGTTTGTTTTCGCAGAGCCAAATAAACTCTTCACTTCTACAAATTTCCTGTGCCGAATTTATTTTACTAGCTCGACACTAGATGGGTCGGACCTTTAAGAAATGCAGATCAAATTATCACAGCAACTCAAAATGATACGAGGTTTGTCTTTAGCTGCAGCATGTATAGTCGTCAAAACAAAGATTTGTCAACATCGAACCATGCTAAGAAGAATGTTGAAGTTATTGGCTTGGGATGTTAGGATCAAATTCTGTTAAGTTCTTCCACGACTTTCACTCATAGGTTAAAAAATATTAATAAAGAGTGTATATATATATATATATATATATATATATATATATATATATATATATAAATATATATATATATATATATATATATATATATATATATATACAGTGATGAGCATATTTATTGGCACGGTAAAATAAAAGTTAAATTTTGTCTAATAAATTCTAAAAAAGGGATTAAATTAAAGAAAATAACAAAGTATATTATGTATTTTTAACTGGCCTTTCCGATGCAGCAATCGGATTTTAGAAAAAATAAATAACAAAGGAACAACAAACATAATTGCAAAAAACCCTTGTTCAAAATTATTGGCACGATTTATTTAATAATCAATTGTATAGCCTTTAGCCTTGATTACCTTCCTCAGTCGCTTTTCATAGTTTACAACCAAGTTGTTGCACTCTTCAGTAGTAATTTTAGCCCACTCTTCCTGACAATAATCCTCCTATTGAATAAGATTCTTAGGCTTCCTTTGCATTACCCTCAATTTTAATGTTCTCCATAAATTTTCAATTGGATTAAGGTCTGGGCTTTGTGATGGCCACTCCAAAACATTAATATGATTGTCCTCAAGCCATTTCTTAGTCAGTTTAGCCGAATGCTTTGGGTCATTATCTTGCATGAACCACCAACGACGACCAAGTGAGAGCTCTTTAGCAGAGTCTTTCAGGTTTTCATCAAATATTTTAACATAATCTTCCTTTTTTATGCTACCTGTGACCTTAACAAGTCGCCCTGGTCAAGAGGCAGCAAAGGATCCCCAAAACATCAAACTGCCTCCACCGTGCTTCACTGTGGGTATGGTGTTCTTAGGCAGGAAAGCTTCGCCAGATTTTCTGTAAATATAAGACACTTTATTATGGCCAAATAACTCTATTTTCGTTTCGTCAGTCCATAGAACACGTTTCCAGAATGCAACATCTTTATCAATATGACGTTTTGCAAAGGCTAACCTTGCTTTCAGGTGCATAGGCTTCAATAAGGGAGTCTTTCTCGGACGACATGCTTTTAAACCAGCTCTCTTCAAAACTCTACCAACTGTATGTCGAGATACATTCACTCCAGAGGTGCTCTGTTCATCAACAATCTCCCCAACAGAGATCCTTGGGTTTTGTTTTACTTGTCGAACAATTTTCCGTTCATCTCTTGGGGAAAGAATCCTTTTTCTCCCTCTACCCTCTAAACTCATAACGTGGCCTTGCGATTTGAACTTGTTTATTATGGCTCTAACAGTGGATTTGGGAAGGTTTAGCTTCTTTGAAATCTTATCATAGCCCTCCCCATTGGTATGGCATGCTACAACAAGCTTCCTGACGTCTTCGCTGTGTTCCTTAGTTTTAACCATGGCGATTGAAAATTATAATTTAGTCACTTATAATAGTTTAAATAAATCGCTATCTAAAAATTATCTGAAAAAAATTATTCACTGAATTAGCGTTAAACAAGCATAATATGGCTATAAAAAAGTTCAGAAAGCACATAAACCGGAAATTGATTGATATTATACTTATACTAAAAGAAAAACAAAGCCGTGCCAATAATTTTGAACAAGGGTTTTTTGCAATTATGTTTGTTGTTCCTTTGTTATTTATTTTTTCTAAAATCCGATTGCTGCATCGGAAAGGCCAGTTAAAAATACATAATATACTTTGTTATTTTCTTTAATTTAATCCCTTTTTTAGAATTTATTAGACAAAATTTAACTTTTATTTTACCGTGCCAATAAATATGATCATCACTGTATATATATGTTTTGAGAAAAATCGAAAAATCGAATGAAATTATTAAAATAATCAACGTTTCGTCCTTATTTCATAGGACATCTTCAGGATATTAAGTAAAAATGCAAGAAAGAAAAAGTCATAGATCGTACGAAAAAGAGAACAGTTTTTGAATCCTACCCATGTCGGGAAGGGCAAACATATGTGTGCGTATGGGAAGGTTGGGTTGTTCGATGTCTATATATACACTTTTAAAAATGCGTTAAAATAAATATGTACATTTTTTTTTCTTCCTGTAAACTTATTCATTTTGTTGAAATATTTAAGGAAAAACGGTTAGCCAGGATCTGTTTTGATATTTTGTTCTTTGATTATTATTTTCCCTATGCTGGGGGTTAAATGGTAGAAGCCTTTTCTTTGCGTAATAGTATTAGTATTTAATATTAGTGCTGATTCTAAAAGTCTTCTTTTAGCTCTATCTATCTATCTATCTATCTATATATATAGTTGGCTTTACATAAGCAGTAGTTTGTTGCTACACAGTCATGAGCATGTTTCGGTCTACCAGTATTTACTAACTAGAGACCTAATCAGGCAACAACCCTTATTTTCGAAAATAAGGGTTGTTGCCTGATTAGGTCTCCAGTTAGTAAATACTAGTAGACCGGAACATGCTCATGACTGTGTAGCAACAAACTACTGCTAATGTAAAGCCAACTATATATATATATATATATATATATATATATATATATATATATGCGCGAATCAGAAGGAAAACTTAAAATTAATAAATGGTAATCAACGTCTCGTCCCTATTTCAGGGGGAATCATCAGAATTTAGTTGGAAAATATTTTTTAACCAAATTTTAGAATTCCGTTTTCAAAAATAAGGGTTGTTGCCTGAAGAAGTCTCTTGTTATTAAATACTAGTATACCGAAACATGCTCATGTGTGGCAACAAACTACTGCTTATGTAAAGACACACTTAAAATGTAACTTGCTCTGCTGCTGCATTGGGCACTCTTGTATAAACCTCGTTATATTTCACTGGTTACCCTACCTTTGAAAAATAGCAACTTCAAATTACACACACACACACACACACACACACACACACACACACACACACACACACACACATGAGTAAAATAAAATTTAAAAAAAAAACGAGAGTTGACGGTATGCGATTGAGAAGAAAGACCTAAAATTAATAAATGGTAATCAACGTTTCGTCCATATTTCAGGGGACATCATCAGGATTTGGTTACCAAAATTGCTGAGGAAACAGGCTACAGACCATATGCGAATGAAGAAGGAAATAACTTAAGGTTCCCTCCTACTCTATAAAGAATTTATAAATGTGTGATTATTCTATGTATATATGCACATGTAAACGTCACTTACATACATATATACATGCATATTTGCTGAACCGACATTTTTTGTTAGTTAACACCTTATTTATTTTGTCGAAATTATATAAGGAGAAACGGTTAAGTATATATAGATGACCAAGGATCTACATTCAGAATAATCCAACCTTTCTACACATTTATGAATTCTTTTCCAACGTAGGAAGGAACCTAAAGTTATTTCCTTTTTAACTCGCATATGGTCTTTAGCCTGTTTCCTTAGCATTTTTCCAACAAAATCCTGATGATGTCCCCTGAAATAGGGACGAAACGTTGATTACCATTTATTAATTTTAAGTTTTCCTTCTGATTCGCATATATATATATACATATATATATATATATAATATAATATAAAGCTGAATGTCTGTGTGTGTGTGTGTGTGTGTGTGTGTGTCTGGTCACTAATAGGCTCATATATGGTTGACTATTATAGAAAACTGATCACATATAATGATAGACGATGTATCGAGACACAGGAATGGGTATGTTTGATCTGGCATAATGATGGTTCATTTAAATTGTGGGGTCTGTGTACGCGCCTGGTTCACAAAGTATAGAAAAAAAAATTAAAAATTAAAAAAAAAAACGTTTACAAGTGTTTTGATATAGATGTACATAAGAATACTTTGATAAGTATATTTTAACTTAAATAGGGATGGTATAATAAAATTGTGGGGTTTGCGTTCGCGCCTGGCCTCCATAGAATGAAAATAGGCAAAAACTTTTATAAAGACTTTTCATATCTATCTGCGTAAGTATACTTTGATAATTATGTTTCAGTTTGAAAAAATATGGTATAATAAAATTATGGGGTGTTCGTTCGCGCCTGCCTCAATAGAATGGAAATATGTCACAAAGTTTAACAAGTTTTTTTTTTAATATAGATCCACAGAATATTGTGATAAGTGTTTCAGTGTTAACACGTATGGAATAATAAATTATAGGGTTTATCTACTTTATTTTTACTTTCATCATATTTTGCTTTGGTTTTAATACCCCCAAATTCGAAGCTATCTCTTTACAACTCTTCCTTTTCATAACCTATTATACTTTCATAAATCGGAGTTCATTTTCTGTAGGCTGTTTTTAAACCCAGTCAACGACGGGTACTTTTGCAAGTATATATATAAGATACTATATTGCATCAACAACAACGTATTTGCGAAATGTACTATTTTACTTAATGTAAAGAAACTCTAAAAGCAATCTAAGTGCTTGCGTTTTGTCGATAAAAATACATTCTATATTAATAGGATGTCCATCAGACGATAAAAAGGATTAATGTATCGAAATAAGACGGGGATAGTTTGTATTTCGCTAACAAAAGATATTTGATTCCAAGATTTTAGTCTTTTTTTGGTTGTTATCAAAAAAGCAAAAGGTTTTAGTTTCGAGTCAAATATTGATTCATTCAAATTGGACTTTTAGATTGTTTGTTCATATCTATTTCGATTAGCAGATACCTGATTGTCCAATAAATTTTTCTCGCTCTTTATATATATATATATATATATATATATACAGTCCTGGTCAAAATCATAAGACCACTTAAGAAGTAAGCGTTTACGCACATTATCGAATTTTTAATCAAACAAATGGTTGAAACCATTGCCAAAAGGGAAAATATGATGGAAAAAAATGAAATCTGTTTCATTCGAAACCTTAACCCTTATCTAATAATTATTTTGGAAAAAAAAACCCCAAACATTTTAACCTGGTCAAAATGATAAGACCACTGATAATTTATCTAACAAAAGGCAATTATAAATTACTAAAAAGGGTTTCAGTATTTAGTATAGCCTCCATTATTACGAATTACTTCAAAAATTCTCTTCGGTATGCTTGCGACTAATTTTTTTTTATCAGTTGCGAAGGAATTTTATCCCATGTACTGAAAACTGAATCAAAAAGTTCCTTTATCGAATCATACTGGGTTCCATCCTTGAACACTTCTTTTGCCATCCACCCTCAAAGATTTTCAATTGGATTTAGGTCCGGAGAACATCCTGGATGACCTAATAATTCTATATTATTTGAAGAAAGTATTCTCGTGCTTGTCGAGGAGTGTGTATCGCAGCGTTGTCTTGCTGGAATATCCAATTTCTTCCACACAGACGTGGATCTTCAGTCCTGATAGAAGCATTTTCAAGCATTAAAATGTACTTCAATGATGTTTGCCGGCCTTTCACTACTTGCAACTTTAGGGTCCCAGCTGACAAGAAAGCACCCCAGATCATTAAAGATCCTTCTCCACTATGTCGAGTTGAAAAAGTCTCTTTGGGCAAATTTTTATCATGCCAATAGTGTTGAAATCCATCTGGACCATTTAGATTAAACTTTTTCTCATCGGAGAAAATTACATTTTCCCACTTCTCTTCATCCTAAGTCTGGTATTTGGCGGCATATTTAAGTCGGTTAGTTTTGTGCTGTTCAAGAAGACGTGGTTGCAGTCGCTTTAAATGATTGAAACCCTTCATTTTCAGATGCCTTCTGATGGTTTTAGGACTACATTCTGCTGCTGTTTGGCTTTTCAATCGACTTGAGCTCATACTGGAGTTTTTTAAAACTTCTTCTGATACGGCGATCCAGTGATGGGGTTATTTTTTTTTCATCGATCTGGACTCTTTTTGTGTCCATATTGATCTGGATTTCTTTAAAAATTTGTAATGAACGTTTTGTTACGATTCACTTCGTTTGCAATGAATCTATGGAAGAGTCCACCTCTATTAAGCTCAAAGATCCTTCCTCTCTCAAACTCTGATAATGGTTTCCCTTTTGCCATTTATAATTTAGGAAGATGTTTTTTTTATCCACTAACAAGTTGTTTTTAGTAAAATAGAAAGCTTTTCGAATTCATTTTTTCAAAACTAGCCGATTTTATTAAGGTGGTCTTATCATTTTGACCAGGTGAAAATGTTTGTTTTTAAAAAATAATTATTAGATCAGGGTTAAGGTTTCGAATGAAGCAGATTTCATTTGTTCCTCATCATATTTTCCCTTTTGGCAATGGTTTCACCCATTTATTTGATTAAAAATTCCATAATGTGCGTAAACGCTTACTTTCTTAAGTGGTCTTATGATTTTGACTAGGACTATATATATGTGTGTGTGTGTGTGTGTGTGTGTGTGTGTTTACATTATCAGAAGTACCTGTCGTTGACTGGGTTAAAATAGCTTTGAAAATAGACTCTGACTTATGAAAGTATGAAAGCTTATGAAATACGGGCGGGGGTGTAAAGCAACCCCCTCCAACGAACATGAGGAAGCTGTAGTGGGAGTCTTAATTGACATAAACGTACGAACACTAATTAGGGTGATTCCCTTTGAGTCCAACCTCTGTTGGTGTAAGTGAGCGATGTAAGCTGTAAAATCCTTCTGACTTTCTTATGATGGGGTTATCATGGCAGGTTCGGTAGCTCTACATCAAACGGTGTGAGCGTGCATAGGATTCCTATTTATAAGTAACACCCTTGAGATCCCCGCCCCGTTGATATGGGTGAGCGGTTTAACCCGCCAAAAGCTTCCCTCTCTATGGTGTTACATTATTTTCATACAAATGTTAATTAAGTCATATTTGTTGCGTATTATTGGTTTTTCTGTCTAATATTCATATATATTTTTGCGCTATCCAGAGAAATATCAGTTTTATCAATACATATTTGTTGTATTAAATATATTTCTTATTCCCTGGAATTTTTACGGGCTCTGCTAATTTGAGCACTTTCAGTTGAAATAAAATCGGTCAATTTAGCTCGTATGCGCACGTCATCATTTAATGATTAGATTACTCTGACAGAGGTTAAAAACATTTAAAAATAAATGTTTAAATTTCAACAGTATTTCTTGCGGTAAACGGTGGCCGAATTGGTTAGGTCGTAGCTAATGAAATTAAAGATGGCTTCTGTTGCCGGGTTCGAATCTATCGATCGGTGTTAATTGTGACACTCTGCACTGATGATTTCTAAAAGGATGAAACACTAGTGTCTGTAGATATTTAATAATTATTAGAGTAAAAATAATTGTATATCTACCCCTCGCCAAACCTTCACAAGAAACACCCGACTAGCTGAAAACACTATCAATAATGCCCCCCACTCTTTATCTGTGCCTAAACCTAAACATAGATTCCATGATCAAAGCTTCTTTCTTAGAACTGCACGCCCGTGGAATTGTCTTCCGTTTTCCTGCTTTCCAGCTGTCTATAATATGGTTGTCTTCAAGTCCAACGCGATCAAGTTTCTGATAATCCGTTCCACTTAAGTTAACAAATTTACCGAACTTCCATTACTATCGATTACTATATTGTCCTTTTGACTACTGTACACTCTTTAACCCTTATCCTTGAGTGGCCTATCAGCCTTGATAAGTGGTGACGCCTATGTAATATATATAATCTTACAAACACACTTAATGTTTGACTATTCTTGTGCTTTCTTGGAATTAGATATACTTTACAATTCAACAATACTCCAAGTTGGTGGTTTTTAATAAGGGATGATGTACTTATATATTATTTTGGCTGAGAATATCAAGGAAAATGTAAATAAATATATAATCGCATGAAATTGATCCATGCTGTCTTTTCTGGCAAGAAACCATTTTAACGACGACATTAATAAGTTTATGTTGTTGCTGCTGAATCAATCAGATGATTATTATTTTTTTTATCTTATGAAAGGAATTGTTAGAATTTACTAATGCGAATACATCAATTATGAAGTATATAAAAAAGTGTCTAATACATTGTATCGACGTTTTTAATGGAATTGTATTTTAGAAACCATTTACCCAATACAAATAGTAAAAAACGAGACAAAATAAAAGACAACTACTATGCTGAGCAAACTTATTAAATCTTCAACATATTTCTTATGAAATGTGAAAGATCACTCCGTACGGCACCGCGTGTTTGATGACCTTTTAACAGGGTGAATTGTTTTCTTTTTCTCCTCATTTTTTTCCCATTTTTAATAACACGATGTTGATATATTTCATTTGCCTTGCACACACACGTGCATCCATCTATGTACAAGGTTTCGTAAAGTATCAAAGGACACATTCAACACTTTTAGAATAAACAGAAAATGAAGCTGTTACATCATTGAATTAACAATTTCTTGTAAGAAAACAAATGAACCTATGTATTACTAGGTTAGCGTGTGTGTTATTTATTTTGTGTGTCATGCTTACACCCGAGTGACTGTTGTTTAATTGTTATGCACTTCCATTTTTTATAATAAAAAAATTTACCATGAATTCCTCATAAGTTTTGGTTTCGATTTCGATTATAGCTGATGGCAATCAATACATCTATTTTTATAAATAATTTTACCAAGAATTCTTTCTAAGTTTTGTATTTCGATTATAGCTGATGGCAATCAAGACATCTATTTTTTATAAATAATTTTACCAAGAATTCTTTTTAAGTTTTGTATTTCGATTATAGCTGATGGCAATCAAGACATCTATTTTTTATAAATAATTTTACCAAGAATTCTTTTTAAGTTTTGTATTTCGATTATAGCTGATGGCAATCAAGACATCTATTTTTTATAAATAATTTTACCAAGAATTCTTTTTAAGTTTTGTATTTCGATTATAGCTGATGGCAATCAAGATATCTATTTTTTATAAATAATTTTACCAAGAATTCTTTCCAAGTTTTGTATTTCGATTATAGCTGATGGCAATCAAGACATCTATTTTTTATAAATAATTTTACCAAGAATTCTTTTTAAGTTTTGTATTTCGATTATAGCTGATGGCAATCAAGACATCTATTTTTTATTAATAATTTTACCAAGAATTCTTTTTAAGTTTTGTATTTCGATTATAGCTGATGGCAATCAAAGCATCTATTTTTTATTAATAATTTTACCAAGAATTCTTTTTAAGTTTTGTATTTCGATTATAGCTGATGGCAATCAAGACATCTATTTTTTATAAATAGTTTTACCATGAATTCTTTTTAAGTTTTGTATTTCGATTATAGCTGATGGCAATCGAAGCATCTATTTTTTATTAATAATTTTACCAAGAATTCTTTCCAAGTTTTGTATTTCGATTATAGCTGATGGCAATCAAGGCATCTATTTTTTATTAATAATTTTACCAAGAATTCTTTTTAAGTTTTGTATTTCGATTATAGCTGATGGCAATCAAGACATCTATTTTTTATTAATAATTTTACCAAGAATTCTTTTTAAGTTTTGTATTTCGATTATAGCTGATGGCAATCAAGACATCTATTTTTTATAAATAGTTTTACCAAGAATTCTTTTTAAGTTTTGTATTTCGCTTATAGCTGATGGCAATCAAGGCATCTATTTTTTATAAATACTTTTACCATGAATTCTTTTTAAGTTTTGTATTTCGATTATAGCTGATGGCAATCGAAGCATCTATTTTTTATAAATAATTTTACCAAGAATTCTTTTTAAGTTTTGTATTTCGATTATAGCTGATGGCAATCAAGGCATCTATTTTTTATAAATAATTTTACCAAGAATTCTTTTTAGTTTTGTATTTCGATTATAGCTGATGGCAATCAAAGCATCTATTTTTTATAAATAATTTTACCATGAATTCTTTTTAAGTTTTGTATTTCGATTATAGCTGATGGCAATCGAAGCATCTATTTTTTATAAATAATTTTACCAAGAATTCTTTTTAAGTTTTGTATTTCGATTATAGCTGATGGCAATCAAGGCATCTATTTTTTATAAATAATTTTACCAAGAATTCTTTTTAGTTTTGTATTTCGATTATAGCTGATGGCAATCAAAGCATCTATTTTTTATAAATAATTTTACCATGAATTCTTTTTAGTTTTGTATTTCGATTATAGCTGATGGCAATCAAAGCATCTATTTTTTATAAATAATTTTACCATGAATTCTTTTTAGTTTTGTACTTCGATTATAGCTGATGGCAATCAAAGCATCTATTTTTTATAAATAATTTTACCATGAATTCTTTTTAGTTTTGTATTTCGATTATAGCTGATGGCAATCAAAGCATCTATTTTTTATAAATAATTTTACCATGAATTCTTTTTAAGTTTTGTATTTCGATTATAGCTGATGGCAATCAAGGCATCTATTTTTTATAAATAATTTTACCATGAATTCTTTTTAGTTTTGTACTTCGATTATAGCTGATGGCAATCAAGGCATCTATTTTTTATAAATAATTTTACCATGAATTCTTTTTAAGTTTTGTATTTCGATTATAGCTGATGGCAATCAAGGCATCTATTTTTTATAAATAATTTTACCAAGAATTCTTTTTAGTTTTGTATTTCGATTATAGCTGATGGCAATCAAGGCATCTATTTTTTATAAATAATTTTACCATGAATTCTTTTTAGTTTTGTATTTCGATTATAGCTGATGGCAATCAAGGCATCTATTTTTTATAAATAATTTTACCATGAATTCTTTTTAGTTTGTATTTCGATTATAGCTGATGGCAATCAAGACATCTATTTTTTATAAATAATTTTACCATGAATTCTTTTTAGTTTTGTATTTCGATTATAGCTGATGGCAATCAAAGCATCTATTTTTTATAAATAATTTTACCATGAATTCTTTTTAAGTTTTGTATTTCGATTATAGCTGATGGCAATCAAGGCATCTATTTTTTATAAATAATTTTACCAAGCATTCTTTTTAGTTTTGTATTTCGATTATAGCTGATGGCAATCAAGGCATCTATTTTTTATAAATAATTTTACCAAGAATTCTTTTTAAGTTTTGTATTTCGATTATAGCTGATGGCAATCAAAGCAT
This sequence comes from Euprymna scolopes, assembly GCF_053919585.1. Classification (NCBI taxonomy): domain Eukaryota; kingdom Metazoa; phylum Mollusca; class Cephalopoda; order Sepiida; family Sepiolidae; genus Euprymna; species Euprymna scolopes. Next base: position 97,720,920 of record NC_136504.1, on the reverse strand, counting down.
CTATTTTTTATAAATAATTTTACCATGAATACTTTTTAAATTTTGTATTTCGATTATAGCTGATGGCAATCAAGGCATCTATTTTTTATAAATAATTTTACCATGAATTCTTTTTAGTTTTGTATTTCGATTATAGCTGATGGCAATCAAAGCATCTATTTTTTATAAATAATTTTACCATGAATTCTTTTTAGTTTTGTACTTCGATTATAGCTGATGGCAATCAAGGCATCTATTTTTTATAAATAATTTTACCATGAATTCTTTTTAAGTTTTGTATTTCGATTATAGCTGATGGCAATCAAGGCATCTATTTTTTATAAATAATTTTACCATGAATTCTTTTTAGTTTTGTATTTCGATTATAGCTGATGGCAATCAAGGCATCTATTTTTTATAAATAATTTTACCATGAATTCTTTTTAGTTTTGTATTTCGATTATAGCTGATGGCAATCAAGGCATCTATTTTTTATAAATAATTTTACCATGAATTCTTTTTAGTTTTGTATTTCGATTATAGCTGATGGCAATCAAAGCATCTATTTTTTATAAATAATTTTACCATGAATTCTTTTTAGTTTTGTACTTCGATTATAGCTGATGGCAATCAAGGCATCTATTTTTTATAAATAATTTTACCATGAATTCTTTTTAAGTTTTGTATTTCGATTATAGCTGATGGCAATCAAGGCATCTATTTTTTATAAATAATTTTACCATGAATTCTTTTTAGTTTTGTATTTCGATTATAGCTGATGGCAATCAAGGCATCTATTTTTTATAAATAATTTTACTATGAATTCTTTTTAGTTTTGTATTTCGATTATAGCTGATGGCAATCAAGGCATCTATTTTTTATAAATAATTTTACCATGAATTCTTTTTAGTTTTGTATTTCGATTATAGCTGATGGCAATAAAAACATCTATTTTTTATAAATAATTTTACCATGAATTCTTTTAAAGTTTTGTATTTCGATTATAGCTGATGGCAATCAAGGCATCTATTTTTTATAAATAATTTTACCAAGAATTCTTTTTAGTTTTGTATTTCGATTATAGCTGATGGCAATCAAGGCATCTATTTTTTATAAATAATTTTACCAAGAATTCTTTTTAAGTTTTGTATTTCGATTATAGCTGATGGCAATCAAGGCATCTATTTTTTATAAATAATTTTACCATGAATACTTTTTAGTTTTGTATTTCGATTATAGCTGATGGCAATCAAGGCATCTATTTTTTATAAATAATTTTACCAAGAATTCTTTTTAGTTTTGTATTTCGATTATAGCTGATGGCAATCAAGGCATCTATTTTTTATAAATAATTTTACCAAGAATTCTTTTTAGTTTTGTATTTCGATTATAGCTGATGGCAATCAAGGCATCTATTTTTTATAAATAATTTTACCAAGAATTCTTTTTAAGTTTTGTATTTCGATTATAGCTGATGGCAATCAAAGCATCTATTTTTTATAAATAATTTTACCATGAATACTTTTTAAGTTTTGTATTTCGATTATAGCTGATGGCAATCAAGGCATCTATTTTTTATAAATAATTTTACCATGAATACTTTTTAAGTTTTGTATTTCGATTATAGCTGATGGCAATCAAGGCATCTATTTTTTATAAATAATTTTACCATGAATTCTTTTTAGTTTTGTATTTCGATTATAGCTGATGGCAATCAAGACATCTAGATTTATTAATAATTTTACCAAGAATTCTTTTTAAGTTTTGTATTTCGATTATAGCTGATGGCAATCAAGGCATCTATTTTTTATAAATAATTTTACCATGAATACTTTTTAAGTTTTGTATTTCGATTATAGCTGATGGCAATCAAGGCATCTATTTTTTATAAATAATTTTACCAAGAATTCTTTTTAAGTTTTGTATTTCGATTATAGCTGATGGCAATCAAAGCATCTATTTTTTATAAATAATTTTACTATGAATTCTTTTAAAGTTTGTATTTCGATTATAGCTGATGGCAATCAAGACATCTATTTTTTATAAATAATTTTACCATGAATTCTTTTTAGTTTTGTATTTCGATTATAGCTGATGGCAATCAAGACATCTATTTTTTATAAATAATTTTACCATGAATTCTTTTAAAGTTTTGTATTTCGATTATAGCTGATGGCAATCAAGGCATCTATTTTTTATAAATAATTTTACCAAGAATTCTTTTTAGTTTTGTATTTCGATTATAGCTGATGGCAATCAAGGCATCTATTTTTTATAAATAATTTTACCAAGAATTCTTTTTAAGTTTTGTATTTCGATTATAGCTGATGGCAATCAAAGCATCTATTTTTTATAAATAATTTTACTATGAATTCTTTTAAAGTTTTGTATTTCGATTATAGCTGATGGCAATCAAGACATCTATTTTTTATAAATAATTTTACCATGAATTCTTTTTAGTTTTGTATTTCGATTATAGCTGATGGCAATCAAGGCATCTATTTTTTATAAATAATTTTACCAAGAATTCTTTTTAGTTTTGTATTTCGATTATAGCTGATGGCAATCAAGGCATCTATTTTTTATAAATAATTTTACCATGAATTCTTTTTAGTTTTGTATTTCGATTATAGCTGATGGCAATCAAGGCATCTATTTTTTATAAATACTTTTACCAAGAATTCTTTTTAAGTTTTGTATTTCGATTATAGCTGATGGCAATCAAAGCATCTATTTTTTATAAATAATTTTACCATGAATTCTTTTAAAGTTTTGTATTTCGATTATAGCTGATGGCAATCAAGGCATCTATTTTTTATAAATAATTTTACCAAGAATTCTTTTTAAGTTTTGTATTTCGATTATAGCTGATGGCAATCAAGGCATCTATTTTTTATAAATAATTTTACCAAGAATTCTTTTAAAGTTTTGTATTTCGATTATAGCTGATGGCAATCAAGGCATCTATTTTTTATAAATAATTTTACCATGAATTCTTTTAAAGTTTTGTATTTCGATTATAGCTAATGGCAATCAAGGCATCTATTTTTTATAAATAATTTTACCATGAATTCTTTTTAGTTTTGTATTTCGATTATAGCTGATGGCAATCAAGGCATCTATTTTTTATAAATAATTTTACCATGAATTCTTTTTAGTTTTGTATTTCGATTATAGCTGATGGCAATCAAAGCATCTATTTTTTATAAATAATTTTACCATGAATTCTTTTAAAGTTTTGTATTTCGATTATAGCTTATGGCAATCAAGGCATCTATTTTTTATAAATAATTTTACCATGAATTCTTTTTAGTTTTGTATTTCGATTATAGCTGATGGCAATCAAGACATCTATTTTTTATAAATAATTTTACCAAGAATTCTTTTTAAGTTTTGTATTTCGATTATAGCTGATGGCAATCAAGGCATCTATTTTTTATAAATAATTTTACCATGAATTCTTTTTAGTTTTGTATTTCGATTATAGCTGATGGCAATCAAGACATCTATTTTTTATTAATAATTTTACCAAGAATTCTTTTTAAGTTTTGTATTTCGATTATAGCTGATGGCAATCAAGGCATCTATTTTTTATAAATAATTTTACCATGAATTCTTTTTAAGTTTTGTATTTCGATTATAGCTGATGGCAATCAAGGCATCTATTTTTTATAAATAATTTTACCATGAATTCTTTTTAGTTTTGTATTTCGATTATAGCTGATGGCAATCAAGACATCTATTTTTTATAAATAATTTTACCAAGAATTCTTTTTAAGTTTTGTATTTCGATTATAGCTGATGGCAATCAAGGCATCTATTTTTTATAAATAATTTTACCAAGAATTCTTTTTAGTTTTGTATTTCGATTATAGCTGATGGCCATCAAAGCATCTATTTTTTATAAATAATTTTACCATGAATTCTTTTTAAGTTTTGTATTTCGATTATAGCTGATGGCAATCAAAGCATCTATTTTTTATAAATAATTTTACCATGAATTCTTTTTAAGTTTTGTATTTCGATTATAGCTGATGGCAATCAAAGCATCTATTTTTTATAAATAATTTTACCATGAATTCTTTTTAAGTTTTGTATTTCGATTATGGCTGATGGCAATCAAGGCATCTATTTTTTATAAATAATTTTTCCATGAATTCTTTTTAAGTTTTGTATTTCGATTATAGCTGATGGCAATCAAAGCATCTATTTTTATAAATAATTTTACCATGAATTCTTTTTAAGTTTTGTATTTCGATTATAGCTGATGGCAATCAAGACATCTATTTTTTTTAAATAATTTTACCAAGAATTCTTTTTAAGTTTTGTATTTCGATTTCGATTATAGCTGAAGGAACTTTAATTTATATATATATATGCATAAGTTTGGGTTGCGGTTTCGATATAAGTTGATGCACCCAAGTCAAAATGATATATTTTTCAGATCGCAACTTTGTAATATATAAAAATCGATAGAGCATTTACTTTATAATAATATATACGAAATCTGCAAGAATTAAACTATCATGTTTAAGCGTACTTTACGACCTTGCTATGCCGAGCGTCCCTGCTAGCTTAGATAAATACTTTTGCAATTTTAACAAAAGGGCTACAATTATACCAGAGCGTCTCCATTTACGCTGGACATTTACAGCAATATATTACATATGAATGTGTCCCCTGTGAAATTTCCACAGGTCCCGCTAGTATAATATTAATCTATGTTTTATTCTGTATATATACTCCTTCGGCTTCTATTACAGAATCAATTCAAGTTCGAAAATTACTGGAAACTTTGTTCTGCTGGTCTTTATTAATGTCCTCCATTGCTTGGGGTATTGTATCAATCAGAGAGGATTTGGTGTTATGATGACGCTTATTAACTTTTAACACCTCGGCCAACACGTAATAATCCAAAGGATTTAGATCTGATGAGTTCGAAGGCCATAATCTTTGTGTGACATGAAAAATCCTCGGCCATCCAATCCTGGGTTAAAAGAGCTTCATGGGATGGGGCTGAATCTTAATGGAACACATAGGTTCAACCATTGGCTACGTTGTTTATTCAAGGCTTTCAAAAGTCTCGACATAGGCATCTGCATTGAATCTTAATCCAAGTAGAAAAAAAATAAGAGGGGGTATGATGTGCCCTTCACTGCTAACACCGACAATCGTTACTGTTGCTGAAAACTTCATGTGCTGGAACCTCAGTATGCTCAGCACATAGTCATCTATTATTTCTTCGATTGACGTTTTGATCCGAGTCGAAGTTTTTCGTCGGAGAAAAATCAAAAGAGTCGTTTTACACGCATTCAAATACCTTACGCGTCCTATATATATATATATATATATATATATATATATATATATATATAAAATAAAAAAATCTATTCACGTAAAATCACGTTTTTCTTCACCCTATTCCCTCTGCTTCACTTTTTGTTATCAAGTAAGATCTTTGACTTGTAGTCTTATCAAATACTTTTGCTAAATCCTACCCCCTGATGAGAAGGAAAGTATTTCTTCGAAACCCCGCGGATTAAGGACTATCCACTTATTTAGTGTTTCCTTTTTCAAAGTGTTTTTTAGCATGTTTTATTAACTATTTGCTCTCTCTCTCTCTCTCTCTCTATATATATATATATATATATATATATATATATATATATATATATATATATATATATACTAATTATTTATCTTCAAATTGCACTTTTATAAATTTTACAAAGTAAGGTATAAAATATAATTTAAATTGAATCAAAAAATTACCTTGGATTTATTTTATGTAATGTACATTCTGTTGTACTTTAAAAAAAATCATTGAAAATTTTATATCTATATCATTACATAAAATAAATCCAAGGTAATTTTTGGATTCAGTTTAAATTACATTTTTATACCTTACTTTGTAAAATTTATAAAAGTGCACTTTGAGGATAAATAAATTTCAAATTGAATCTTGTACCTTTATTTTTAAAGCTTATAGTAAAAACATTTTGTTTAACAAGTTTCATGCCTTGGATTAAATGCTTTTCTAACTTGTATCTTATCTTTCTAAGATTATATTTTAAAACTCTCATCCTCTCTATATCAGCTTGTATTTCTCCTCACACCACAACTTATTTTTGCAACCCTCTCTTTGTATTATTACAGGTCTGAATATTCTCTGTTTCAGTTTGTATTTCTCCTCACATGTTTGCAACCCCCTCTTTATAATACAGGTCTGAATAATGAGAAAATCTGAAATCTTTTAACAAAAACTTTAATATAACCTTTTTAGATTAACTTTTTTTGAACTTCTTTCAAAATAGAAAATCTTTAAAATTTAATAAGGACATATTTCATGCAGGTTTCATTAATAAATATTCAGTACATAACGAGAAAAATAGGGAAGAAAATTTAAAAGGACTGTATAACTGGTTACATTCAATAGTAGTCCTCGCCAGCGAAAGTCTTATTGTTATTCTATTATTATTATTTAAAACATTTTGTGTCCTGATCTTTCGCGTGAGGACTAATATATACAAGAAACAATCCATACACCGGAAATGAGATGTTTAATAAAATCATGTTTACCCGATATAATCAAAGTTTTTTTTTGCAATTTATGACTAAATATGGTAAATTGTGGTTTGCTGTAATGCATAAACCAGCAAATTTCTAGCTTTTCTCACAATTATAATTTGCTAATGTCTTACTGTTCTCCCATGAGAAGATTAGCAAGAGTGGCATTCCCTGAAACTCAATGTAATAAAGACTTTGAAAATTGTTTTTTGGAGTATTCCGTCGAATAATAATTTTCAATGTAAATTTGAATTTACATTTTTAAATTTAAGTATATATATATATATATATATATATATATATATATATATATATACTAAAATTTAAAACTGTAAATTAAAAAATATGGGGAGGAAATAAAAATTAATGATGAAAATGAAAACGACTTATTTACAATTATAATAAAATATATGTACAGAGAAGAGTGGAAGAGAAAAGGATAAAATAAAATGGCTTAACGTATATATATATATATATATATATATATATATATATATATATATATATATATAATATTATTAAAAAAATTAAACTATCAATAATTAAATAAGCATAAGCCTGAAGAGTCCTAGAGTGGGTGAAACGCGGAATATTCAATGTAGCTTAATCGCCATATATATTTTATAACGTACTATATATATATATATATATATATATATATATATATATATATATATATATAACTAGAGGGCTATCACATCAAGGCCAGGAAGTAGCTCAAGGATAAGAATTAAGTGTTAGGAAAGTGGTGGTGAGACAAGATCAGTCACGGTGTACCTTGGATAGATTATTTAAATTGGTGACTCAATAGGTATTTATTCACATTAGACTTTAGGAGGACCATGTTGTAGTCGATCGAGAAGCAGTCTTATAGTATCTTGTTCTACAAAGGGGTTTTCTAGGAAAGAAACTTTGTTCAAAGAAAGTTTTGTTTCTATCAGTTCATGTGACATTCTTGAAAACAGGATCAGTTTAGTTTGTGACTAGACATTTTTTTTAACAAATTCTCATGTATTGAATAATTGATTTGTACATGGAATTATTGTATAAATAAAATTATTAAACACCATTCCTTTAACAAATTGAGTTATAGTTTTATAACGATTTGGTAAGATTAATAAGTTAACGACCGAACATTATCGCATTAATTAAATTTACCTCTGAACGACAAATACAAAAATAATCTGATTAAAAACTGCGTAAAAATCGCCACAAAACGTCATTGTCTGTCTCATTCAAGCTACCACTCGCGTTAGAGTATCCGTTTTTTTTTTCTTTTTCCCAACAATTTTGGGTCTGTTAAAACATGCTTCCTAGTCATACGTTGTTGTCATAAGCTTGATGCCATTTTTTTTCCTTCAGGGAAATCAACCCAGACAATATAAAGAGCAAACAATAACGAAAAATGTTTATTGCAATGACAGGATATGCCTATTGAGAGCCAGACCGACCAAGGCTTTAAACAGGAGGAAAAAAGTAAACAGGAAGAGAGTCCCATGACTCTGCAGTTCTTGGAAATAAGCCACTGGAATAGGAAGCTGTATAAGAACAGCGAATTGATGAAGACCACGAGATCACCGAGTCAAACGAGCTGGGACAAAAGAAGCAGAAATAGATGAAGACCACTAGATCACCGAGTCAAACGAGCTAGGACAAAAGAAGCAGAAATAGATGAAGACCACTAGATCACCGAGTCAAACGAGCTGGGACAAAAGAAGCAGACAAGATGAAGAACACTAGAGTAACGAGACAAACGAGCTGGGGCAAAAGAAGCAGACAAGATAATGGACACTAGAGTAACGAGTCAAACGAGCTGGGGCAAAAGGAGCAGAAATAGATGAAGACCACTAGATCACCGAGTCAAACGAGCTGGGACAAAAGAAGCAGAAATTGATGAAGGCCACTAGATCACCGAGTCAAACGAGCTGGGACAAAAGAAGCAGAAATTGATGACGACCACTAGATCACCGAGTCAAACGAGCTGGGACAAAAGAAGCAGAAATTGATGAAGACCACTAGATCACCGAGTCAAACGAGCTAGGACAAAAGAAGCAGACAATATTAAGAACACTAGAGTAACGAGTCAAACGAGCTGGGGCAAAAGGAGCAGAAATAGATGAAAACCACTAGATCACCGAGTCAAACGAGCTGGGACAAAAGAAGCAGAAATTGATGAAGGCCACTAGATCACCGAGTCAAACGAGCTGGGACAAAAGAAGGAGAAATTGATGAAGGCTACTAGATCACCGAATCAAACGAGCTAGGACAAAAGAAGCAGAAATTGATGAAGACCACTAGATCACCGAGTCAAACGACCTGGGACAAAAGAAGCAGAAATTGATGAAGACCACTAGATCACCGAGTCAAACGAGCTGGGACAAAAGAAGCAGACAAGATGAAGAACACTAGAGTAACGAGTCAAACGAGCTGGGGCAAAAGGAGCAGAAATAGATGAAGACCACTAGATCACCGAGTCAAACGAGCTGGGACAAAAGGAGCAGAAATTGATGACGACCAGTAGATCACCGAGTCAAACGAGCTAGGACAAAAGAAGCAGAAATTGATGAAGACCACTAGATCACCGAGTCAAACGAGCTGGGACAAAAGAATCAGAAATTGATGAAGACCACTAGATCACCGAGTCAAACGAGCTGGGACAAAAAAAGCAGAAATAGATGAAGACCACAAGATCAACGACTCAAACGAGCTGGGACAAAAGAAGCAGAAATAGATCAGACAATCCTGAAGAACACATAAGATAATAGTATTTATAAAATTAGCGAGACTAGCAATATCACGTCTGTGAGAGAGAGGTTGCAGAAAAGAAGAAAGAATGGGAACCAATCAAATTATTACGAACCATCAAACGAGACAGCGATTCACAAGCCTTAATCTGAGAACAATACTCTATATATGATCTGATAGTAGATTTGTTGGTAGTGTTAGAAATTATGCTCTAATTTGAATAATTCGAAAGCGATAGAGAGAATCAACTTTACGAGTAGCAGAATGAGTAATGCCTATATTAGATGGACACACAAAAAAAAAAAAAAAAAAATTGATGAGAAATACCAACCAAGAAATTTCAGTCTTTTTTTCTGATCAAGAAGGGCCATCAATTGGAATCTTAAGAAAAAAAGGAACACGTCTACGATTGAAAGACATCTTTATTTGTACAGATCCCTTTCGTTTGAAATTTTCTTCCTTCATTTTTGTGCGCTCGTTTTATTTATATTTTTCCTATCCTGCATCCCTCTATTCTATATCACCTCATCTTCGTTCAGACTTTCATACATTTTTTTTTATTCACGTTCACCCCAAACAAGGCATGCTATCACTTCGACTTAAGAGCTACTATTTCCCTACCACCTAGGGAAGATAACAAGTTGTTTTACGTTACATTTAAACTTCTGCATATAAGTACAGTCAGGAAAGCAGACATCAGGAAGGGAATTCCAAAGTCTAGCTGTTCAAGCGAAGAAACTATTAAAGTAGATTGGTTGTTTTGGGTGGTTCATTTTGTTTTACGGCATATCAACGCTTTTCAGGTTATTTAATACCGAATCCAGTGATTTTGAAGAATAATTTTTTTTATAGAATATATTTGTTGTTTTCAAGTCGGTTTCTATTCAACCCATAGTTGGGACCCTCACAGGTACTACCACTCCAGGTCAGAGTGGACCTGGGAGCAATGCCAATTAAACGGTGGCTCAACACTCCCCAAAGCCCACAAGCTGGGGCCTCACCACGGGATATAGTTTAAGGTCATATCCATGGCCAAATGAAAGTAGAAAGCTTTCTGACATTTAGGAACTTCAACATTGAAGGGGCGTGATTTTGTTGTTAAGCGGGTTTGTCTATGTATGTCGAAGGGGGAACAACATCAACGAGTTCATCAGGGCACATTCCATTAAAATTATTGTAAATCAGGCACAGTGGTGCAATATTGCGGTGATGGGGCAGGGGTTGGGGCTTAGTTAAGAAAGTGGGACGTATTGAGACTTTTTTTTTACCCTTCCCTAGAGGGAGAGACAAGTAATAGATGCACCAGCCCAGATGCGGTAACAATATTCTGTTCATCGGCGAATTATGTCTTTGTAAAGGTACATGATACTCTAGGTGTGAGACGGGGCATTTGATCTTCTGCATTCAAGTATTTATGTGATTCTCTCTCCACCATCCTACAAAATTGTCCACTACTAGTCATAATATTATTAATTTACTTGGACCAAAATTACCTTTGTTTTAATTTTCCAGATGTCTGACTGGCAAATAATGCTACCAGATCAGGCTTTCTGAAGACACTGGTTTCCTTACTGTTGTGAGGGAGCCACCCTCTGAATGGACTCAACCACCGTCCATATATACCGGAACTTTTAAATATCCCAGGTGGGGCTCTAGTTCCGGAGTTAACCTCGCTTGCTCGGTGGAACGCAAACACTCCTTTCATTCTGTAACCCCATTGTTCGTCTTTTATTAATACATGCCTGGTCTTACAACGCTGTTCTGTTTTTATTGTGGCTACCGTGTTTGAATGATATATAAAGCAACATGGCTGCCAGAAGTACCACACGATTTTATTTTATCTTTTCGACATTATATTTCATACACCTTTTTTTTTAACTAAGCAAAGAATTTCTATTTTTCTGAGGAGTATATGCACAAAAAGAGTCAGCATAAACATAATAAAAACCGATTAGTTCTGCATAACGAAATGGATCTGTAACAGAATGTACAAAAATTTAAACATGCTGGAGGAACTGTTTTGCATGAAAAATAAATATTTGGATCTTGGAATATAGCTATACTATTATTCTTTATATATATATATATATATATATATATATATATATATATATATATATATATACTAGCAAAAGTACCCGTCGTTGACTCTGATTTATGAAAGTATGATAGGTTATGAAAAGGAAGGGTTGTAAAGAGATAGTTTCGAATTTGGGGGTATCAAAACCAAAGGAAAATATGACGAAAGTAAAAATAAAATAGATAAACACCATAATTTAACTTATCACAATATTCTGTGGATCTATATTAAAAAAAAAATTTGTTAAACTTTGTGACATATTTCCATTCTATGGAGGTCAGTAATATATAGTTATCCACTGGCACGTGTTTCGTAATCTATGACCCATCAGAGGCTGAATTTAGCGAGATTCGAAATCAGGACCTCGCGGTAATGAGCCTGACTTCTTTATCCGCTGGCCCATCTCGCCGACTGTTTGGATATATCGCGATTTATTTAGATGTTATTTGTTTTTGTTTTTGCGATATGTTTTTAAATGAATTCAATTATTTACGAAAGTGCATTTTTACCTAAATGCGAGTTGGGAATAATTTTCCCTTTAACCAATTTGTTACCCCCCCCTCATGGAGAGCGGTATATATATATATATTGTTTTTTAAAATAGAATTATCCGTTGACACGGTAGCTGAATCTATCGAGATTCGAAATCGGGACCCCACGGTAATGATCCTTGATCTTGTTTGTCTGTGTGTGAAGTAGTCTCTGTCAAATTACTCGGTCAAATTTGATCTACAGACTTGAATCTTTATATATAGGAGATTCAGACCTGGCAAACAAATTCGAATTGGTTTTTAACAGTAGCTACGAGTCAGTCAAACGAAAACAAAATGAAACCGTGCAGGCAGAAGTCGAATTAAACTGCTTCTAATTCGCATGCGCAAATGTACATTTATTCGTTAAAGTCGGTGCATTTTTATACTCTAGATATATGTCTGTCCTTAGTCCAAATGGTAAAGAATAACACTGGAGCGATAAATGTTTTGGTTCTGTTTCTAGCTGATGGCACCACGGGAGACGGATGTTTTTTTTTTTTTTTTTTTTTTTTTTTTTTAAAGAAAAGCAGTTCAAAATCAATAACTAACTGAAATAAAAATTAACGTAAAAGATGAACAAATAGCAACAAACTAAAACATGTTTTAAGACTACCTTCCTCACTCTCTATCTTTTACTCAAGGAGAGCAAGGAGCAATCTTTTTCCGTGACTCACCCTATATATACATTTTAATTCTTGAAAAAAAAAAACGACTGTATATTGTGTACAATATGACAATCAATAGAGAATTGCCTCTAATCACGAAATCTGAATGAATAAAAAAACGTCATATTTAAGCTTAATTTAGGACCGGGCAACGCCGAGCAGCCTGCTAATTAATATATCGTGACTTTTGTATCCATCGTTTATAATATGCATTTTATAAATGGTTATCCCTCGACTTGAACAGTTCAAGTCCGATTCTTTCTGACTCATCCCGAACATAGAAACGGATAGAAATAATATTTTATAGTCGTGACAGCAAATCTCAATTCTCCCATGTAATTTAATTTGCATTACGCACTTTGAAGACTCAAGGGTTTATCGATAAACGCAATTTTCCTTTTCACCGCGTGATTAATTCTTGCCAATTATTTCGTATGTGCAGTTGACAGCCGCCATTGATTCGCATATTCTTGTTAGATACGGACAAATCGAAATTAGTAAACCCCATTCAAATAGACATCCTCACCTCTCGACCATCAACAAACTCTGTTACGACGTTTTGCCATAAATGTACAGCATATAATCATAAAGATTTGGAGGATTATAGTTATTGTCTGGGTTTATGGTTATGGTTAGACAATCTGGTACCAGAATCGCTGTATAAAATATAAGGAATCTCTTTGACCTTTACAGTCATAGCTTTTTAGAAATCAAATCTTGATGTACCGTAGTCGTACACATGTCAACACTCGGGACCCACACGTTGTATGCAGTCGTAACGAAAATAAAAAAAAACAAGGAAAGAATTCGACTCATTGTTTTCAATTGAAACAACAGACATTTATTTACAGGTACTTTTAGAATAACGCTTTGTCTCTTGTATTAAAAAAGTATTCTCTTGTTCCAAAGAGCTTAACAAGACCCTGCCGTGTCGAACACGTGGTACTCTGTCCTTGTCCGGTCATGCCTGTCACACGTCTTTTCCTGTCGCTCACGGACCACGTATGCACACGTCTATTTCCGCTCCCTTGTGTCTCGAACACGTCTGGAATGCCTTTTGAATACTACTCGTATCGCTTTGAACATGTGTCCTTTTTATATCTTCTGCCACATTGTGCAGCCAACACGGTCATTTGCATATGGCTGTTGCAGTAATAGTCAGCTAACGTACTTCCGGTGTGTTTGCTACCGGAAGCGGTGACACGATAAATAAGCTCCTTCGATTTTATCGTTCTGCAGTATTTCTATTGTGAAGCGATTTATTGAAATAAAATATAAGAAAAGGACATTATTAAAAAATAGGCAATAAGAATTAACAATCTTATACGGATGAATTACACAATTACAATTACTCTTTATTTGTATTTTAATGTGTTTTCAAAAATTCTTTATAAAAATAAAACTAATTTCAATAATTAGTAATTAAAATCTTTAAACGTGTTTTCAAGAATTCTTAAAAAAAAAAGAGCGCAAAAAGATTTCCAATAATTCTTAAACAAAACTAATTTGAATAATTCTTGGTTAAAACAACACCGGGAAATTTTCAATGATTATTAAATAAATAATGAAAAAAAGAACGACCAGAAAAAAAGTAATAAAAAATACATTCACAGAGGAGATATATAAGTGTGAGAGAAAAAAGCGAAGAAATATATTTGCCTTCCGCTTCCGATAGCAGGCATAACCCAAATTAGGAAAAACGTTAGCTGACTATTACTGCTGCTGCTGCTAACATACGCTCTTCCGCGCTCTGTTACATTCGTACAAGAAGAGGGCAACTGCTTAACCTGATTTGATTTACATTATTATTCTTTCTTTTTAATTTTACTATTAGGACTGTTACTTTATAAGGCCATGAGCCACGTGAGGATAAATGGTAAATAAGATGTGAATAAATCTCAATCAAAAGGTAATGGGACACTGCAGATTAACCATTTGACTAGTTGATCTTCATCAAGTCATTTGACTAGTTGATCTTCATCAAGTCATTTGACTAGTTGATCTTCATCAAGTCATTTGACTAGTTGATCTTCATCAAGTCATTTGACTAGTTGATCTTCATCATAGTTTGACTAGTTGATCTTCATCAAGTCATTTTACTAGTTTATCTTTATCAAGTCATTTTACTAGTTGATCTTTATCAAGTCATTTTACTAGTTGATCTTTATCAAGTCATTTTACAAGTTGATCTTTATCAAGTCATTTAACTAGTTGATCTTTAAGTCATTTAACTAGTTGATCTTTATCAAGTCATTTTACTAGTTGATCTTTATCAAGTCATTTTACTAGTTGATCTTTATCAAGTCATTTTACTAGTTGATCTTTATCAAGTCATTTTACTAGTTGATCTTTATCAAGTCATTTTACAAGTTGATCTTTATCAAGTCATTTTACTAGTTGATCTTTATCAAGTCATTTTACTAGTTGATCTTTATCAAGTCATTTTACTAGTTGATCTTTATCAAGTCATTTTACTAGTTGATCTTTATCAAGTCATTTTACTAGTTGATCTTCATCAAGTCATTTGACTAGTTGATCTTCATCAAGTCATTTTACTAGTTGATCTTTATCAAGTCATTTTACTAGTTTATCCTCATTAAGTCGTTTTACTAGTTGATCTTCATCAAGTAACTGTCTTGATACTTTCTTATTCCAGGATTTTTTTCAACAGCTGCAGGTTTGTAGAACTCTCTTCTGACGGACTTTTTTCTCATACAAATAGATCCACTCTTCTCTTCTGTTTTTGGTATAATCATCATTCATTTTACTTAGTTCCATATAGTAAGTTACTAAATTCCGTGTCGTTAGCGACTTTCATAACAAAAATAAAATATTACTATTAATAGCAATGTTTTTGGTAAATCAGAACAACAGGTGTCCTGATGTTCGTAGCAAACAGTGTCGGATAAAATATTATTAAATTTTTCTTAAAGTAAAAAAAACAAAAAAAAGCTAAAGGAATCGTGTAATTTCATCAGTAACTGAGATTCCCGAGTAGTGACTTACTGTTGTGACCGAGAAGGTCCGATAATCGATACGACAACACATTATTATATTTACAGAAGTACAGAACAGTATTTTACAGAAATACTGCGCCTGAAATCGATTAGCTATTTCTTTCCACCGCAAGAAGGTGTGGCGAAATGTGGGGAGTATCAAGCGACCCTAAAACCGGAGTACTCTGATCCTGCGAAAAATACCTGTACAACTCTGTCGGCATTCCCCGCGCAAAGCGCCTTAGACAACAAGCAATAAACACACCAACCCAAAAAGAAAAGGCAAGGCCTAGGGCAGTAGACCTCCTATGATTACCCAAAACACTACCTCAGGACTACAGAAGGAAGGCTACAATCAGTCACAATGGCCTACCTCTATCGAACTGATTGTCGACAACGAATCATCGACATGGTAAGAATAACATCTCTGACATTCACAAGACTGCGTCCGAGACATTATTTACTTCTTTCCTACTGCAAGAAGATGTGACTCAAGGTCGGAAAGCGGAAAGAATCAAGCTCTTAAAGAAAAAACACACTAGTCTATTAAGAATTACCTGGGCAGCTCCGTTGGTATTCTCTGGCCGGGGCACCTCAGACAACCTAACAGATAAAGGGCCACCAAAATGTTCCAGTTTCTATCAAACTTGTTGGTGAGAACGAACCATCGATGATCTCTAAGTAACAAAAGCTGCGCTAGAGACAGTTATGAAACTTCATCATAAGTCTTATAATAATGTCTAGAAGAGTACATATATTCCCAAAATAGGGTAGACCAGCATCGAATCATCGCACTTACCAGGAAGAAATAATGACAAATATTTCAAATATTTTTGATAAGTAATTTTTATTATTTGGATTATTCAGATTGCTATTCTCATTTTTTTACGATGTTTCGGTCGATATAACCTCCAGTCTTCTTCAGGTAAATATTTTATACTTGCTAATCTGTCGAGCCCGAGAACTTATACTGAATTTCAAACTGAAACCTTTATTTTAATCACGGAGTAGATTATTCTCATCCTTGCAGCCATGGTCGGGTAGAAATGTTTTTATTATAACATTAGAAACAATATTATATCCCTTAATGAGGTTTGAACTTCTAGTCTACAGAAGAATGTCATATAGCTGATCGTTAATCAACGTTTTTAATCATTGCGTCACAGATCAAAGCTAAAAAAGATGAACCTAAGACGTAAGACATAATCGTAGTTTCTAATAGAAGTATGTTTCAAAATAAAGTTTGACACTTTCGCAGGTTCTAGAACATGATTTTCGTTTTAACTAGCGGGGGGGGGGGTTACCCGGCGTTGCCCGAGTGTTTGGAGGTGTGTGTGCTCGGGCGGGGTTGGGGTGTTAATCAAAACATAAGAATAAGTAAAAAAAACAAAAAAAAAAACAGAAAAACGAACATTACGTGAAAAATGGCTTAAATAACCCTGCTTCAATATTAAAAGTTAAAAAATCGAACAAGAAAAAGACATCTCACACCACGATTCGAACCCAAAACGTTTAGATAATGACCGAGCGCCTAACCAGCTGACCTAACACGACGTACACGAAATTAGATCATTTTTTAAAATCTTTAAACTAAATCCGGTTACGATGTCGTATGACGCATGCGTAGAAGCGAATTCGTCATGAGAGGACGGTTTTTTCTGACCCCCCTGTAGAAAAGTGCTGATTTCAGGGTGAAAAAAAATTAAAGTTTTTGGCCAATTTTTCGATATTTGTCGGTCGTAGGATGGGGCTTTCATATGAGACCAAATTTGTGAATTTTTGTTCTGTCTGTCAAAAGTTTTTAGCAGACACACAAACATACATACTTACATTTTCGCTTATATATATATATAGATTATTCAATACTTTAATTCAAAGCTCAATATTATATGATTTATTTATTTGCGGTGATTCCCCAATAAGTTTAAGATTAAAGAACGTGGAAGAGAGTTGTGATTAGAACACTTGATCAGTACATATAGTGGGTGGTGCATTTGGCATTGTTCTAGAGTCTCACAAAGTTATTTTTGGCTTCCCCTTTAATTAAAATGGTATCTGAAAAAAATTCTATTCTATTTGTAAAATGCTTTAAATAAGTATTATTGCCAGTATTTTTAATATTGCTAACATTTAAATTCTGTCAAACATTCACTCTTTTGTGTTTCATTTGTTATTGTTTTCCCATGTTATTGGTACTAAAATATTATGTATACACTTTATATATTTTTAAATTGTGTAGTCCCACCCAGACAACTGCTAATATGGAAAAAAAATTTTCAATGATGATTAAAAAAAAAAAAATAAAAATCATCAAGTGGAATAACTCATATTTTTAATTGAAGATAATAAAAAGTTATCTCCCTTACGATCAATGTGTCTATTTAAAAATTCTGTGATGAAGTAAATATATTTTTGCTTTATATTGCCTACGAATTATTGCAATTTGCTAACGCTTTCGTTAAATAAAAAAAATGTAACAATTCTTTGGTTAAAGATACAAAAGACAATTAAATGTTACGTTTGTGACATTCGCTGCTGGGTATGTATATACTTGATACATACGAACTCGGGAAGGACCGATCAGCGAATGCGCTAAGCTATGGTTCTTCCTTCTAGAATCCAAAGCGCGCTGAGGTTAGATGGGATAATATTCCATTGTGATATTTTATATACATCAAATAACAAAGAGAAGAAAAAAGAAAACAAACAAACAAACAAACAAACAGCGGATTATGTTTCAATTCCAAAAACCACGGGTGTACAACGCGCGACTCTTCTTTTATTACTAAATACAGAAATATCTGGAGGGGGAGATTCTCTTGGTTGTTTTTTTTTTTATAATAAAAAAATAGAATGTCACATTTGTTCATTATATATATATATATATATATATATATATATATATATATATATATATATATATATATGCTAATTCAATATATATCTGTTGAAATAATAACCAATCATTTGATTCCTTTTCTTTTTTTTATATATTAAAATGTCAATTCGATATACTGATGTGGAAATAATAATCAATCATTTTTTTTTTTTAATATTTTTTGTTCATAGTGCACCCGCATAGAAACGAGGACATATCTGCGAAACTTTTTAGATCTCTTCCGAGAATCATATTGGTTGCTTTCTCTCTCTCTCTCTCTCTCTTTTTTTTACGTAATTAAAACCCCCGCTTTGAAAAATTTCTTTTTTCATATTTGTCGTATCGCCTTCCGCGTTAAAATAAAATGCCTGTATTTACCTAAGGTTTTCCGGGTTCGTACTCATCTTTCTTTTCTTATTTATTTATTTTTTTTATCTGATTCCTCCTTTTTTTTTAATTTCCACGTGGTGCGCTTTGTCTATCCCATTTTCAATCTTCCCGCAACTGACTCTTTTTTGGTTCTCCTTTTTTTTTCTTCTTTTCCCGCCTTTGCTCCTCTTCTGCTAATATTCGTTCTCTACGTTCTCTCTCTCTCTCTCTCTCTCTCTCTCTCTCTCTCTCTCTCTCTCTCTCTCTCTATTGTCAACGTGTCGTCTTGACGGGGTTGTTTACCTTTTTTGTTTTTCGTAGGCCCGTCACACGTTTCTGAATTTTTTCGTATAATTTGGATTCTTCGGACTACTGTTCTCATCTCGAGCGTTATTTTCACAACGTTTCAGTCGATGTAATCTCCGACCTTCTTCTGGTCGAACTCAGAAATATTTTTGTAAACTCGGGAATTTGAATGCAATTTCCAACGAAACTCTTTATTTATTCCACAGGGGTAGTATACTTTGATAATTATGTTTCAGTTTGAAGAAATATGGTATAATAAAATTGTGGGGAGTTCGTTCGCGCCTGATCTCCATAGAATGGAAATATGTCACAAAGTTTAACAAGGTATTTTTATATAGATCCACAGAATATTGTGATAAGTGTTTCAGTGTGAACAGGTATGGTATAATAAATTATGGGATTTATCTATTTTATTTTTATTTTCATCATATTTTGCTTTTGTGTTGATACCCCCGAATTCGAAGCTATCTCTTTACAACTCTTCCTTTTCATAACCTATCATACTTTCATAAATCAGAGTCCATTTTCTGTAGGCTGTTTTTGAACCCAGTCAACGACGGGTACTTTTGCTAGTATATATATTTATATATATATATATATATATATATATATATATATATATATTTGTATATAGATATTATTGTTTACTTATTACTGTATATATTATTTATTATTTATAATTAACCGTTCCCATATCGTGTTAAATTCTATACTAGGTCTACTAGGTGCTGTTTCTTTGAGTCGTTTTACTCTCCACCATTCTTCTGTATCTGTAATTTTTACTTTGTCCTATAATCGTAGATGGTTTCCCCCGTTCCTTTAGATATGGCCAGCCATACACGATTTTTCAATCTCTCCACGTATTTCGTCTTTTCGGTGTTCTTCTAACCTTTTAGTGGAAGACATGTTTCAGCTTTGTATAGTTTTCGACATTTACATGGGATTTTATATACATAGTTCTTAGTCATGATTTTTTTTCTGTAAGGGCCTTGATTCGCATTCGTTGTGTTTTGTCCAGATTTTTTGATCATATCATGCTTTCTGTATACTTATTTCGGTGGAGGGTTTCTCTTAAACTGCCCATCTCTTCTTGATATGTATTGCTCTTCCTACATATTGCTTTGTTCGGTGTTGTAGGCAACAGACAATTCCTTTTTATTACATGATATCGATGGTGGGTGTAAAATGTTTTTTTACTCCTAATTGGGATATGACACCAATGATTTCGACAATTTTTTTCTTCTTTTCCCGCCTTAGTTATCTCCCTTGCTCCTCTTCTGCTAATATTCGTTCTCTACGTTCTCTCTCTCTCTCTCTCTCTCTCTCTCTCTCTCTCTCTCTCTCTCTCTCTCTCTCGTCAACGTGTCGTCTTGACGGGTTTGTTTACCCCCTTTTTTTTTTAGTAGGCCCGTCACACGTTTCTGAATTTTTTAGATGAAGATTTGTTATTCGTATAATTTGGATTCTTCGGACTACTGTTCTCATCTCGAGCGTTATTTTCACAACGTTTCAGTCGATGTAATCTCCGACCTTCTTCTGGTCGAACTCAGAAATATTTTTGTAAACTCGGGAATTTGAATGCAATTTCCAACGAAAGTCTTTATTTATTCCACAGGGGTAGCATGCTCTTGTCCCGTCAGCCATGACTGGATAGTTATATATTTTTCGTTCGCTTACACTGAGAAATGAACCTTCAACGTTCAGGAGAATATCACTTTTACAATTGATTTTTCCAAGTACTCTAATAACTGAACTACGGGTATTTGCGAATTTTGGGTGTCTTAAACCTATTTTATTTTAGTAAATACTACTATTTATTACTACTTATAATTACTATGTATATATATATATATATATATATATATAAAGCTGAATGTGTGTGTGTCTTGTCACGAGTAGGTTCCTATAAGGTTGACTATTTTAAAAAACTGATTACATTTTATTAAATAGAAGATGTATCGAGACACAGGAATGGGTATGTTTAATCCTGCAGAACAGTGGTTCATAAAAATTGTGGAGTCTGCGTTCACGCCTGGTCCAAAACATATGGAAATAAAAAATTTAAAAATTAAAAAGAAAACGTTTACAAGTGTTTTTGATATAGATGTACATAAGAATACTTTGATAAGTATGTTTTAACTTAAATGGGGATGGTATAATAAGATTGTGGAGTCTGCGTTCGCGCCTTGCCTCCATACAATGGAAATAGACACAAACTTTAATAAAGACTTTTCATATCTATCTGCGTTAGTATACTTTGATAATTATGTTTCAGTTTGAAGAAATATGGTATAATAAAATTATGGGGAGTTCGTTCGCGCCTGACCTCCATAGAATGGAAATATGTCACAAAGTTTAACAAGGTATTTTTATATAGATCCACAGAATATTGTGATAAGTGTTTCAGTGTGAACAGGTATGGTATAATAAATTATGGGATTTATCTATTTTATTTTTATTTTCATCATATTTTGCTTTGGTTTTGATACCCCCGAATTCGAAGCTATCTCTTTACAACCCTTCCTTTTCATAACCTATCATACTTTCATAAATCAGAGTCCATTTTCTGTAGGCTGTTTTTGAACCCAGTCAACGACGGGTACTTTTGCTAGTATATATATATATATTTGTATATAGATATTATTGTTTACTTATTACTGTATATATTATTTATTATTTATAATTAACCGTTCCCATATCGTGTTAAATTCTATACTAGGTCTACTAGGTGCTGTTTCTTTGAGTCGTTTTACTCTCCACCATTCTTCTGTATCTGTAATTTTTACTTTGTCCTATAATCGTAGATGGTTTCCCCCGTTCCTTTAGATATGGCCAGCCATACACGATTTTTCAATCTCTCCACGTATTTCGTCTTTTCGGTGTTCTTCTAATCTTTTAGTGGAAGACATGTTTCAGCTTTGTATAGTTTTCGACATTTACATGGGATTTTATATACATAGTTCTTAGTCATGATTTTTTTTCTGTAAGGGGCTTGATTCGCATTCGTTGTGTTTTGTCCAGATTTCTTGAAGATGATATCATGCTTTCTGTATACTTATTTCGGTGGAGGGTTTCTCTTAAACTGCCCATCTCTTCTTGATATGTATTGCTCTTCCTACATATTGCTTTGTTCGGTATTGTAGGCAACAGACAATTCCTTTTTATTACATGATATCGATGGTGGGTGTAAAATGTTTTTTACTCCTAATTGGGATATGGCACCAATGATTTCGACAATCGTTTTTATAATCACCGGGAGTGGTAATCAACTAATGAAAATGTTCCAAAGTTACTATAAAAATTGTCGAATTTACGATTCAATCAGTTCGCCGGTGGCTATGTCACGAACCGCATATGATTCTTAGCCGCCATTTTTGTTACTGGAAATTACTTCACACTCAGTATCGAGACTGCACTCTGTTCAACATAATGTCTCAACACTTAACAGTGGGAGTTGAGATACGGTACAATCATTTTGGCACTTGTTCTCGTCCGATACCGAAGTAAAACATTGTTGAGTCTGGTTACTACACAGTTCTCAGTTATGATTTTTTTTTGTAGGAGGCTTGGTTCGAACAAGCTCTTCCCAGAGAGTTAAACCGATTTTGAATGATCCCATATCGACTAAAAATTCTTTGAAGTTTTTCCTACAAACTCTTCCTATATGGTATACAAACTATGGCGAGTTCCTGGATGGTGTCCTTTGGTGTTTCCTGCAGATTTTTTGGAGCTGATTTCATGGTCTCTGGATAGTTGTTTCGATGGAGGGTTTCTATTAAACTGTCCATCTCCTCTTGAAATGCGTTACTGTTTCTACGTATTGCTTTTGCTTGATATGGTAGGCAACGGACGATTCCTTTCTTTACGTTATATAGATGGTGGGAGTTGAGGTTGAGGTACTCCCCAGTGTCATATGACATAAATTGCTGACCAATGCGGGTAATTAATACATCTAGAAACGATAATTTTTTCTTATGTAGTTTTCCATCATGAACTGTATAGTTGGGAAAATAGAGTTCACGAAGTCTAGTAATGTTTGAATATCTTCCTGATGGGGCTAGAGTATGAATGTGTCATCCACATATCGCAACCACATTGTTGGCTTTAGCGGTATTGATTCTAACGCTATTTCCTCGAATTATCCCAAGAATATAAAGTATACATCTATTTCAAGTAAATACAGGCTTCCGTTAAAAATTCTGTCGAAATTCCTGAGTTCGACAGAAACATTCCCGAGTTCGAAAAAATACACCTGAAGAAAGTCGGAGGTCAGATCGACCGAAAATTACGCAGAAATATAGTCCGAAGAATCAAAATAATACAATTAAATGTTATCTCCTTTGATAATGAAGCAGAAAATGAAGGGTTACAAGCTTTAAAGCACGTGGGCTGTTCAGGACGGCGGACACTCGATTTTCAGTGAATGAAAACCCTGTATTTGTTGTAAGATTTTTAAAAATTATATATATATACATATAATTATAAAACTCAAATGACCTTGTAACCAGTGTTGTAACCACACATACGGTTTACGACTTCCGGTTGAGCATGCGTACATAAACCCATAACAGCATTTACCCACCGTTTTCCTTTTTTTTTTTTAAATTTATTCTCCATTTTTTTAATACACCTTTCTTAAAAACATTCATACATTTTCTAATACACTACCAACATAAATAAATAAATATGTTTTTTAAATTGCGTTACAAATAAATAATCAACCATACAATAAAACGTATTGTTTTACTGTGTACGTTTTCAGCGTCCCAATTGTTTTTTTTTTCGCGTTTAAATTATACAAATAAACAATTGCTAATACTTTCTGTTTTTTTTTACATCGTTCATTTCCGCATTTTCTTACTTAGTTTTATTGACCTTATTATTAACATATAAATTAAATACTTGACGCAATGGCTCATGAATGTTTTTTTTAAAATAAATGAAAAAAGTTACATTTTATTTTCATTTTCTATTTAAAAAGCCATTCTTAACATGGGGAGAGTGAGAGACGCTCAAGGGTACAAAAATAAGAATTGTCCCAGTCGTGAAGGATTTCTCCTCCACCGAAAGAGAACAAGAAATGGAAGTGCGGCATCCGAAGAACAGATGCTGCACTTTGATCCTGACCAAAAGGCCAAGAGTAGCGGTGAACCCGTGGAAAAAGAAAGGGAAAACAGGCAGCTGTAAACGACGAAAGGAAGAGAAAAAAAGATAAGATCGTAGCTTATGGTGGAAGAACGTGATGACGTTAAATTGGCCATGACAGCCCGTGGGTGGCGAGGATACCAATGAAATTCCGATCTACAGGGGCAAACAGTCGCCGAACAGCGGGGCGACACGTGACCCTATTGAACAGGCGCGTGGCCTTTGTGGAATCGGATTCAGCGGTTTTTATGTCCTCTCAAAAATAATTAAGTTAGGCATTTCTGTTTTTATGTCCTGTCAAATTCCATTAGGGAACA
This sequence comes from Euprymna scolopes, assembly GCF_053919585.1. NCBI lineage: Eukaryota > Metazoa > Mollusca > Cephalopoda > Sepiida > Sepiolidae > Euprymna > Euprymna scolopes. The sequence continues at coordinate 97,696,340 of NC_136504.1, read as the reverse complement.
ACCGAATGCCAACAGAGAAAGAAAGACAGCTCCTTTTTTGGGTATGGGCCGCCTGGCGAAGATTTGACGGACAGTGATCCCTTAATTCTGATTGGCCAACGACCTGAAACGGGAAGAGACCCAGTCCACGCCCCCACAATATAAGCAGCGAGCCTTGAGAGATTGACAGTCAGAGTAAGAGAGTAAGAGAGTAAGAGAGAGAGCCTTGCTTCCTTGGGTCCGACGAACGTAGATTCCCCCATCGACTGTCCCTGTCAAGTAGATAATTGAGTTGTCTGTCGGAGAGAGAGAAGAGAAAACCTCGCAGTTAACAAGTGGCCAGTCCCTAACTAAACAGCTAACTGCGATTGTACCCTGATTGAATACAAAGAAGTTTAAACAAAAAGAAACGCTTATTGACTTGGTCTCTTTCATTGTTTTTGCATGACAAGTCTGTTTTAGGAAACCGGCCGTGACATCATCGCTGAGGAAACATCAAAACCGACAACCGGGGTCATTCCACCACTGGACGACGCGCGGGTGACGTAAGTGTCACATAACTGGTGTCGATGACCTGTGATACCTCGTTTCGGTAGGAAACGTGCGAACGAATTTCCACGGGCACATAATTTTTTTTCTTTCTCTCTCGAGGGCATAAGATCTCCCTGTGAGAGTGGGAATGGAAAGTTGAAAGATTGAAAAAAAAAGAAAAAGAAAACGAACTAAACAAGGAGGGAGAAAAAGAGAGAAAGCCAAAATTGAAAAAAAAAGAAAAAAGGAAAGAAAGTAAACTCGAAACCAAAGCGCATCTTGAAAAAAAAAGAAAAAAGAAGAAGGAAAAAAAAAACGCCACGAGTGAAGCCAGACGACGAACTTTAATCAACTGATTATAAAGTCTGAACAGCTCGTTGGTCATTCTCATTCACCAGCCAGAAGAACACAAGTGCATCAGACCGGGTAAGTCCATTTTTTTTGCTGGTTCCCTCTTTTGTATGCTTTGCTTTCAGCGGCTGTCTGTGTTTTGTGTTGGGCGCTGTTACACCTTGTAGGGGGCGAGGAGTGGTAAGAGTGAAAAAAAATAGATAATAACATAATGTATTCTCAGGGAGGACTCGGGGCGGGTCAGTCGATGGGGGAAGGGTCAGAGCAGACTGTTGAGCTGCAGATGACCATGGAGCGGCCACTGTGGGGAATCAGTGTACCCGCATATGGGGGAGACCCGAGGGGAGTCAAGGAGTGGTTGGCGATAATAGAAAAAAAAAGATTAGTATACGGGTTGACCGATAGAGAAATGGTGCTGCTTGCCTGTGACGGAGCAGTCGCAGCGGCCTCAGAATATATATGCAAATGCTTGGAAAGCAACTCAAGCATAGCCTGGTCTGATTTTCGCGATCAGGTGAAGAGTAAATTCGCCGGCGAAAAGACCATGGTGCAGGCGGTGCGCGAGCTGTCTCGAATAGAGATGGCCAACGGGGAGAGCGTGGATGAACTGGTCGACCGCATGCAGGAACTGGCGGTCCTGGCGTATCCAGTGTCCGAACACCGCGAGATGCTCACAACCCAAGCAATGCTAGTTGACACGATGGTAGATGCATTGCGGGACGAAGCGACCAAGATAGAGGTGCTAAAGAGTTGCCCAGACACTCTAGAAGAAGCACGCAAAATAGCTAAGAACTATGCGTGGTTGCAGAAAAGAATAATGGGAGAGGAGTCGCGAAATAGGAGCGGGGAACTGGGGAACAGAATGAGATATGGGGCCGGAGGACGCGCCCGGGGCCAGCCTGGATTGGTGTGCTGGAACTGTGGCGGCGAGGGCCACAGGTCGAGAGAGTGCCCCACTGTCCACGAGAAGACACCCCGACATAATGGGGGAGTAAGAGTGGGCATCGTAAAGACCGAACTGAATGCGTGTCAGAGAGGAGGTAAAATTGACCGTTTCTCCTACAGCCACCAGTCCCACAGGTGTTGGCGGTGTGGAGACCCGAGACATATTAGGAGGGACTGTCCTGACCGAGGAAAAAGCCACCCGGGGGCGAAAGATCCTCTGGAGGGAGGGAATCAGAACCAAACCCCACCCCCTCGGCGAATCTGTAGAGAAAGAGAGGTAGGGCAGACAGGTAGGGTTGGAAAGAAACCACTGTCACAAGTTGCGATGCTCACGGGAGCGGGGTACCAGGAGAGAACCCTGAAACAGGAAAAGAGGAGAGCCCAGGTGTTCCCTCCACTCACAAAAAAGGGAGAACTCACCTGTAATGTGACGATAGGAGCCACGCAGGTGAAGGCTCTGGTTGACACCGGAGCGATAATATCCCTAATAGACGCGGACGTCTGTCGGACTGTGGCAGGGAGGAGAAGGTTGTACCCGTCGGATGTGGGGCTCAGTCAGGCCGACGGTAGCTGGATGTCGGTGACAGGGAAGGTATGGCTACCCGTTCGAGTGGCCGGAAAGAAAGAGAATTTCCCCCTGTATGTGGTACCCGGGCTATGCAACGAAATGATTCTGGGAGAGGATTGGCTCCGAGCGAGGGGAGCCACTCTGAGTTTTAATCCAGACGCGCTAACGGTGAGAGGGGTGAAGATACCACTAGGTGACACAAGGTCTGTCCCTCTCCCTATGGGAGCTGACAGCAACAAGAGGCTTTCCCCAAGAACGGTCGGACCTGTATGGGCAAGGTGGATAGCACCAAGGAACAGGGAGGAAAATTGTCCCAAGTCAAACGGGTAGCGACGTATAGGGCTAATAAGAAGGGAGTAACTCCTACAGATCCAGTAGTCCGAGAATCAGGGACGGTCCTCAAGGCGACGGCCGATAGGACTAATAGGACCAGGAAGGTGAAGAAGAAAAAAAGGCAGCGTTTACTGGACAGTTAAGACAGGGTGACCAAGTTTGGATGAGGGAGACGGGTAAAAAGATAAAGAATCCCGGGGGTAGTCAAACGCGAGATGAGGACAGAGTTCCTGACGACTATAGGGACGACACCGAGCGACGGTTTAAGACAAGAGAGACGACCTCCATAGAGCCTAGAAATATAGAGACGGACGGAAGGTTGGAACGGGAAATTTCAGGGTTCCACTCCACCAGCTATAGGAGGTCACGAAGAGTAGGCGCGGCTCATGAAGAAAAGAGAGTGGAATGGCAGTTGACCGCAGAGTCAGCTGAGGAGTCGAACGAAGGGGATGAAGAGTGTCCAATACCCATCTCCTGGCTCCAGCAAATGGGGAGAGGTGAACCGAGGCTGCCGTTGAGGGGAGCAGGAGTAGTGTGACGTCCTTCCACCAAGGACCAGTGGGGGTCAGTAGGACAGAGACGGGAGGTTGGAGCGACATCTCCAGGTTTAAATGTGGTGCAGCTGTTTTCTCTGTGGATGCATGGAGGGCCCCCATGTGTTCGCACTGTTGGCAGATTGTGTCGCGGACTGACCTTGGAGGTAGCTAGGGACTAAAACGGAAGGCTTCAGGGGGAGGGGCGCCGTAAATAGCAGAAAAGAACTATAAGTAATTGAGAAGTATCTCGCAGTGAGTAAATTGGCCAACGGGGAGAGTAACTTAGCACGAGAAAGTCGCGTATTGAGCGAGGGTGTCTTGGGGGAATTTAAACTGTCGAGTAGAATATCTTAAAGAAACTAACGGTGCTGATATTGTTCTGTTTTGAAAAAAAAAAAGAAATTTAGAAATGCTCAGTCGACAAGGATTTCTCCTTCACGGGACGGGGATTGAATATTGTTAGTGTAGCATTGAAACAGTTGTTGCACTTGGTCTCTGACCAAAATGGCGCTGCTGGGACAAATTATGGGACTGAAGGGCAGGATTGCCTCGGTCGGGGAGGATCTCTCCTTCACTGGATGAGAATAGTGCATGTTGGGTGTGGCATTAGGGCAGATGCTGTACCTTGTTCCAAGTGAGAGAATGCTTATGGGACAAGTGAAGTAAAGAAAGAAAAAGAAAGGAAAAAAAGGAAAGGGAAGAGGTGGGGGAAGGAAGAGAAAAAGAAAGAAAGATGGATATGTGGATAGGATTTGTTCAATGAGGTGTGAGAAAAGAAAATCTGGAGAGTGTTTTTAATTTGCAGATAGCTGGATAAGGATGTGAGGGGGGGATGATGAAGATGAGAATACCAACGGCCAGCCACGCGTAGCGGCCAGAGAAAAAAGAAAGGTGTACGTGTATGTGCGCAGTTGGGTGTTGTCATCGGGGAACCTGTACCCCCAGCATAGTGGCCCCGGGAAGGTTGAGAGACGTGTTATTGAAAATACGGGTTGAGCGACTGCATGATTTAAGGTAGCCTGTGGACCTCGTTAGACAGGCACTGCAGTGCTATGTTGCACTGGGGGGGGGGGGATGCGCACCACTGAAGCACAGGCGGCCGAGCAGCTGAGCGAAAGGAGGGGGCCGGCCGGTGCAACCCCGGTTGTAACAGGCGTGGTGGAACGAGCGGAGGACGAGTCCGAAAGTTGGGCCGCCCAAAATGGCTCTTAAAGTTGTAGGAATGTAAACAAAAGACAGAAGAGGAGAGAAAACACATACACTCACACGGCAAGCAAAACAAAAAAATAAATAAATAAATAATAATTTTGCATGACACTTTCATCCTACACCTGCAGACCAAAGATAAACAAAGGTGAAAACGCGCACACACAAAAAAAAAAAAAAAAAAAAAAGAAAATTTTTTTTCCATGACACTTCCATCTTACACCTGTAAACCTAAGACAAACAGAGACAGAAGAAGAGGGAACGCACCCACCCACACTCACCTAACAAACAAGAGACCTTTTTTTTTTCTTTCGTCCGCTTGTTTTGTTTTGTTTTGTTTTGTTTTTTGTTCTGTTTTTTTTTTGGGGGGGGGTTTCTTACAACTAATCCGGACAATTAAAACTCCAGAGACTTTATCACTTTTCTTTTGGCATGCGATTAATATGTTCTCGAAAGAGGGGCTGGCTCACGATTTGCGATTTTTTTTCCCCCTTTTCTTCTCTCTCTCTCTCATTGAAACGGTCAGTGCAGTTGGCAATCCAGCCATCTGAGAAACAATTCACCTGGCAAAAGGTGTATTTTACGATGTAAAAGACATGTCGATGGGAGGGGAGTAGAATGAGAGACGCTCAAGGGTACAAAAATAAGAATTGTCCCAGTCGTGAAGGATTTCTCCTCCACTGAAAGAGAACAAGAAATGGAAGTGCGGCATCCGAAGAACAGATGCTGCACTTTGATCCTGACCAAAAGGCCAAGAGTAGCGGTGAACCCGTGGAAAAAGAAAGGGAAAACAGGCAGCTGTAAACGACGAAAGGAAGAGAAAAAAAGATAAGATCGTAGCTTATGGTGGAAGAACGTGATGACGTTAAATTGGCCATGACAGCCTGTGGGTGGCGAGGATACCAATGAAATTCCGATCTACAGGGGCAAACAGTCGCCGAACAGCGGGGCGACACGTGACCCTATTGAACAGGCGCGTGGCCTTTGTGGAATCGGATTCAGCGGTTTTTATGTCCTCTCAAAAATAATTAAGTTAGGCATTTCTGTTTTTATGTCCTGTCAAATTCCATTAGGGAACAACTGAATGCCAACAGAGAAAGAAAGACAGCTCCTTTTTTGGGTATGGGCCGCCTGGCGAAGATTTGACGGACAGTGATCCCTTAATTCTGATTGGCCAACGACCTGAAACGGGAAGAGACCCAGTCCACGCCCCCACAATATAAGCAGCGAGCCTTGAGAGATTGACAGTCAGAGTAAGAGAGTAAGAGAGTAAGAGAGAGAGCCTTGCTTCCTTGGGTCCGACGAACGTAGATTCCCCCATCGACTGTCTCTGTCAAGTAGATAATTGAGTTGTCTGTCGGAGAGAGAGAAGAGAAAACCTCGCAGTTAACAAGTGGCCAGTCCCTAACTAAACAGCTAACTGCGATTGTACCCTGATTGAATACAAAGAAGTTTAAACAAAAAGAAACGCTTATTGACTTGGTCTCTTCCATTGTTTTTGCATGACAAGTCTGTTTTAGGAAACCGGCCGTGACATCATCGCTGAGGAAACATCAAAACCGACAACCGGGGTCATTCCACCACTGGACGACGCGCGGGTGACGTAAGTGTCACAGAGTTTTTTTTTAACTATTCTGTACTTTCAACTAAAAATTTCATTTAAAAAGATATATCAAAATTTTAATTTAACTTTAAGTATTATGGTATCTGTTCAGTGCACATTTACCGATAAGTATGGCAAACCACTTATAATTCAATGGCTGTAAGTTTTTTTTTTCAAAAATAATCAATTATAATAAACAGAACGACTCATAGAAATCTATTTATATTCTTTTTCCATTTTAATATACTTTCATAGAAATGTTTCTGTTATATCACAAAAAACTATTTTCTTCAAAACACAAGTGTCACGTTCATAAATTAATTCCATAGCTAATATAACATACTAACCCAACGGGTCACGACTAATCTAGTATTATTATAAGAACGTGATTTCAAAAGTAAAAAAAAAAATATTTGAGTGCCATCAGTTAGAATCGAAACCGAAAGCAAAACTGTAGCATTCAAAGCTTGTAACGTTACCACTGTACCAAAGTGACACGCATATAACCTGATTAAAAATTAAAAATAAACTAAAATGAATGTACAAAATGTATAGGGATTTCTTTTAAATTTTGACCAATTTTTGACCCCTTAAAAACTATTTTAATCGGCTAAAGACACATAAAAGAACGGTCCATAAAAATCCAATCATTTGAGGCCCCTCGCGCTGCTCTGCGACTTTTAGTTTCCTAAGATATAGAGTTTAAAAATATGGAAACAGTAGACAGACAGACGGACAGACAGGCATAACGAGTTTTATAAATTAGATTTCTAAAGTTATATCATGCAAATGATGATGATGCAAAAAACTTGGCAAGAGAGTTACTGTTCACAAAAGAAAACAGCAGACACATGCACCAAATTTGACCCCACTCCCAAATGGAAGTGTAAATTTCCTTGTAAGTTTCGATGTTGATCAAAAATTTTCAACATCAATGTTAAAGATCAGTATAAAAATCATATAAATGTGGGATTTCATTAAAGACTAAGTAGTGAGTCTCTACGACGAATAAAACCGAAGTTATGGACAAAAGTATGATTCGAACTTTTTCTGTGATCCTCATCATAATCTTTTTTTTTAAATGGAAATCGCTGGAGACAAGACATTAAGCCATTTGATGTAAGTAACTAACACAAATGAAAGCTGATTATTGTTTACCCAGGAGATGTGCCCATTGACCTTAGTATTGAAAATACCAAAGCTGTAGATAGAAGGTTTGGTTTGGTTGTTTTTGTTTTACGGCATATCAACCCTTTTCAGGTTATTTAATGCCGAATCCAAAGATTTTGAAGAAAATGTTTTTTAATAGACTATATTTGTTTTTTTTTTTTCAAGTCGGTTTCTATTTAACCCATAGTTGGGACCCTAACAGGTACTACCACTCCGGGTCAAAGTGGACCTGGGAGCAATGGCAATTAAAGGGTGGCTCCACACTCCCCAAAGCCCGCAAGCTGGGGCCTCCGCACTGGATATAGTTTAAGGTCATATCCACGACCCATAGGTAGAAGGAAAACAGTAAGCAGAAAGAGAGTTCCACAACCCTGCAGTCATTGGAAAGAAACTACTGGAATATGTAGTTGTATTACAATGAAGTATTAAGACAATTAACTACTTGATCTCGATAATTCCAAATTTAAACGTTTGTTGCTGTTCTGACGGAGTTTGATGATGATTGGTTAAGCGATGTGGACGTTAGACTATACTACAAACAAACAAACAAACTCGAACGAAAACATAATCTCCTTGGCCAAGGTTATACGGTCCTATAGCAGGGTAATGTATTTGATCAATACGAGTTGTTAAAGATTGTTGTTATTTTTCGACAGAACAGATCAGATTAAAAGTATTTTAACCTGAAGCAAATTATTCAGATTAAACTTCCCTGCTCCTCCACCACCACCATCATCTTTATCACCACCACCACCACCACCAACAACAACAACAAAAGAAATATTTAAAATTTCGTGTAAATAACTTCTAGTCGAATGTTCCTGATTAACAACAAAAATAAAAGAATAAAATAAAAAAAATATATAATATATTTGTATAAATAAATCTAGTTTCTGTAAACGTGTTTTAGGGGTTTATCAAACTGTTTATCATCAAGATTTTGCTGGCAGGAATTCAATGTCGCTTGAGGCGCGTTTGTTTTAACAAAATATCCAAGTGCCCGAGGCCGAAAAACAAATCGCAGAAAAATAAAGCAGTGAAAATAATATCTGTGGTGCGTTTATCCCAATACAAATCATATCTACTTTGTTGTCTATCTACTAGATGAAATAAACGATGTACGAAAATTTATCTTATTGGCTGACCGACAAATAACATCTAATATTCTATCCAATATACTGACAAAATGAATATTTCCATATACTTGCTCCTACCGAATGTAAAATGCCCTAATATTCATATGTTATATATCCTTTAGTTCTCACATTCCATTAGAGATGTCTCTAACAAAAGGGAGATAATTTTCGTTTCCTGTGTCAGAATATATCACTTTAACATTTACCTGCTCCCAAGTGTGCTTCAATCTCATGAAACCTTTAACACCAAATGAAAATCAATTTTTAATGCATGGATAGACTTTTTTCGCGTTCTACTCTCGACGCGACAATTTGCGATTAGCGTAAATAGGTCCATAACAAAACAATGTTATTCTTTACTGGTGCAATTATTTAAGATTTGAAAAGTAGAGATGAACGTTACGTAAATACTTGAACATATTCTATAATATAAATGTGTTTTCGTATGTCTGCCAAAAACTTTCAACAAACGCGACAGATTTTCACTAGATTAGTGCTGTTTTGAATGTCAACGTCCCGGATGACAAATATCGAAAAATTGGCAAAGAACATTAATTCCTTCACCCTCAACTGGGCAGTCTTCTACAAAGAGGGGTCGCTTTTTTTCGTCGACATTTTAGCAAGTCGTCGTCGTCTCCGTGGGATTGACTAGCCTTAATTCGAACGCTTGCGACTTCCGGGTTTGCCATGGACGCATTGGCTAAGACGTTACGTTTTTTTTTTTTTGAACTTTCCTTTTCTCCTTCGCGTTATGGGTTCGAGACTCCCTGCCTACTACCACTTTTTTTAACACCTCTCTCCACCCGGGCTGCTTACTGTTGTTTCGACCCCCCCCGCTACTACCATTTTTTTTCGGGGTTATCTATTACACCACCTCGATACACCTGGACAACGTTGGGTACCCCCGCTAATTTTATAAAAAAAGACATCAAGTGTAAAACGGAAAAAGCCTTTTGATCTCCGAGAATGTGCTTAAGTAAAATGAAAAAAAAGAACAATTCTGACTGGTGGTTGGTGATGGTGGTGTTGGTGGTGTTGGGTGATATAAAAGCAAAAAAAAAAAAAAAACAAAAACAAAAAAAAACACAAACAAAAACAAAAAAAAAACAGTTTGGTTAAAGTAAATGAAAGTGTAAGAGTTTGTGGAAGTAGAGCTGCTTGTCGACTAAACGTTGTGTATAAGTTGGATCTGTTGGTAAGTAAAGTTTGGTTGTTTTGTTTTACGACATATCAACCCTTTTTGGGTTATTTAATGCCGAATCCAGTTATTTTGGAAATAGTATTCATGTTGCATCCAGTTATTTTGTAGAAGGTTTTTATTCTTCAATCGCTAGTTTATAGCATTTGGTTTGGTTGTTTTGTAGTGGATTTTATCGTTTTTGTTCTCTGACCTACAGAACATGAATGAGTTTCGCAATGGGAGAGGGAAAAGGTTTATAGTTGTGTACATTTTAATTTAAGAAACAGTCAGGAATTCAGGGATATATAAAGAGAAAGAAGAAATCAGAAGAAGGAAAGGGGGAGGGAAACTTGAGTTGTTGCTTTTGTTTTTGGTTTCGTAGAACATAATTAAGTTTTGCAAAAGGAAGTAGAAAAACTGTTGACATGTGAAGCGAGGGTGATGGAGCGATGAATGTGAAGTATTAATAGAATGAGCATTTTCAAATTCTAAAGTTATCATGCTGGTCACTAATGGAAGTAATTCCCAAATGTATTTTCGGTCAGAATTTAGATGGAATTTATGGTGGGTAGAGGGTTGGAAAATGTTTTAGATATAATACGAGATTTGATTGCTCGATTCCACAAAAATAAAACAACAAAATGTCCGTTAAGATTTAGACAAATTTGTATTTTTTTTATTCGTTAGCATCAGCGATAATCTAAACAAAAGAATCGATACTAATGTTATTGATTTTTAAGAGCTTTTTTTTCTGTTCAATAATAATTATGGAATTGTATTCGGAACGAGAAAAAGAGAAAACGCACCCAAGAGAGACAATGAGAGAGAGGAAAGAGTAAGATAGAATGGGCTTGAGAGAGAGAGAGAGAGAGAGAGAGAGAGAGAATGAGAGAAAGGGATAGAAAGAGCGAAAGAGCGAGAGGAGAGCGAACAAGAGTGAGTGAGATAACGAGAGAGAACAGAGAGAAAACAGAAATAGATAGATGGAAAGAGCTAGGAACAGACAAGGCGCTTAAGAGATAGATTGATAGATCGATCGATAGAGAGAGAGAGATATGAGAGAGATATGAGAGAATAATAAAAGAATGAGAAACAGAGATGTCAATAGATTTAGAATAATGTAATCATCATGCAGCTGAACAATAAGAAAACAGCTGAGGAAAAGAAAGAGATTGTCAATTACGTTTTAAGCACATTCCTTAATGATTATCGCTTAGCCAGTTGTATACAGGGTGTAAAATGTTTTTGACTTGTAATGGGGGTATAAGACGAATGGATTCGCCAATCATTCTTATAACCAACGGCTGTGTTAAAAAAACCAATGAAAACGTCCCAAAATTATTATAAAAAATGTCGAATTTTGGATTCAATCAGTTCGCCGTTTACTACGCCACGGACCGCATTTAATTCTCGGCCGCCATCTTGGTTACTGATCTGAACTACGCCGCCATCTTGGTTACTGATCTGAACTACGCCGCCATCTTTGCTCAACACAATATCTCAGAACTTAAGAGGTTAACTACGCCACGGACCGCATTTAATTCTCGGCCGCCATCTTGGTTACTGATCTGAACTACGCCGCCATCTTTGCTCAACACAATATCTCAGAACTTAAGAGGTTAACTACGCCACGGACCGCATTTGATTCTTGGTCGCCATCTTGGTTACTGATCTGAACTACGCCGCCATCTTTGTTCAACACAATGTCTCAAAACTTAACACAGCGTGATTAGACAATAACTGCCTATTATCAAGTGCCTGTAATGTATTACTAAAATATAATTCTTACAAGAAATGAAAATAAGAAAGTGATTTTATAAGGTATTATTTAGAATATAATATGAGTGCCAACATTCGACACCAGCTTTTCCAGACGCATGAGAACCGCATCAGTTGATTTCAAAAGGGACATTTTATTAATGAGTCAGCACTTATCACAAGGCTGACAAGTAAAGTCTTCATGGTACCCCGTGAGCGCACAGTGAACGAAGCATAATTAAATGGCCTCAAAAGTCCCCGGGAGACGTCAAATCTTGGTGAAAATGAACAAGCGGTGCAGTTTTAGGCCTTATCATATGTAAATTTGAGTTCTGCACTATACAAAAAAAAAGAAATGACTAAGTCCATAATTTGTCCCCACTCCATTTAGCTCCAAACGTCCCCAAGGCCTTAACATATTTAAATTTGAGTTCAGCACCATGCAAAACTGCTAAATAAACATACACAGAAAATTTTGGACAAATATGGTAAAATAGTCTCAAAAATGGAGTGTTTTTATTAGCCCTAAAAGAACCCCTGGGGCACACCCAAAATTTATCGTCAAGTATAGACAAACAAACTTATATAAAAATAAGTTAGTTACAACATTTCAGAAAGTTTTATAAAAATCCAAGGCATCAATTATATTTAATAAGCACAAAAGTGTCAATTTTAGCTATTTTAACCCGAAAGGCACCCCTAGAGAGGCAACCAGAGTTTTCCCGGTAAATCCGTTCTGTTACGTTTTACTCATATCATGTTTAATGTTTGTGCAAAATTTCCAAAAATTCCAAGACGTAGTTATTGAGAAACATGCGGACGGACGAACGGACAATTTATAGGTCCACCCTCCAATTACCCATTTGAACATTAGGACTAACGAGATGGATAGCTTGACAAATAAATGGTGATAGATACTTTGGGGAGAGTTAAAATTTCCACATAAACGAAAAAAATAAATGACTATAAAGACAATAGTTTTCCCTTTGTCAAACATATCGCCCTTGGAATGTGAAGACTAAAGGAATAAATAAGAAGGCAGATTCACAACTTTCGCTTCTTATCCATTTCTTGTAAATAATCAGAGAGGCGGTAGCACTCTCTATATAGGGATGGCCCGTACACGCCTATATACGCCTACAAAACAAAACTATCCAAATCTCAACTAAAATCAACTTATAAGTTTCAAAAAGCACATATTCTTACAGAGAAGTGTCTTACGAACCCAGCGAGTGTCAGAACGTCGGTTAAAATGTCAAAAGAGAGCAAAAAAAAAAAAAGGGTACAAAAATGGCCAATTGTTCTTCTTTCTTCTTTCTTCTTCTTTCTTCTTTCTTTTGAGACGATGTATCTCGGTGTACGAACGGTCTCTGACAACAGTTCAAGCATCAATCGACTGCTCTTTACAGGGAGAAGTGCAGTGACCCATCGCTTTTTAGCTGACTCCATAATTAAATAAGATTACGTGTAATAACAAGTTTTAAACACTATATACCCAATGTAGACAGACCACTTCGAACACGGAACTTCTCTCAAAAGGGACAGCTCCAAATAATACACCGGATGCTCACAGACGTTCCAGTTTGCCAGTGGCCTATATTTCTTGGACGCTGAATATTTGAGGTGAACGTTAAGGTTTTTTCTTTAAACAGTTACCCACCAGCGTTAATGAAACCACGAAATCTTTATCTCAGTTGATCAAAATTGTTATAAGAGTAACCTATCAGCAAGTACGACGTCAAAAAACAATGTTATAAAAACAAATAATTCTTCAGATTTTGGACTGTAAAATATGTACAAAATGTCAATGCTGTGACCAGGATTCGAACCTAAGTTAGCACGGCCACAACGTGGGGTCCTAACCTCTAGACGATCACGGCTAACACTGACGTCTGTCGCTCTTGGCAGAAAGACACATGACTACTGTCAAACTATTGAAAAATAAGGAGGAAACTTGAAATTCTCACACATGCGCAAAAATACACCATAGCAACCATTGTTAAATGCAGCTGAATCTCTTCGCTCGCTAAGAAAATTAGATCAGACCAGTTCTTCTAAGAACTCACCAAACGCCAAAGGAAATAAGTTAAATTAACCGCAAAAGAAACTGCAAGAAAGTCAAGTAAAATTTAATAGTGAAGGTATGAACATTTTAGAACTTTATAATACTCTAACTGTTTTATCAGAGAGGCGGTAGCACTCTCTATGTAATATAGAACCGATGGAGGACCAAGAGGCAACTCCTAAGGCCCAAAACCCAAAGACCTAAAACCCAGCAGGAAGCGACCTGCTACTAATGGAGGCGGCAATGAGCCGCCTCCTAAAAAAGACAATACTATCATGAATGTAAGTTTAAAAATTAGACTGTAAGTAAAAATACTAATTAACAAGAATAAAAAAACATTGGAAATGCAAAAGGATATAGGGATGGTATGCCAAAAAGTATAAAAACAAGATAGCTATGAATGGCTAGGCACATGGAAATAGAATTGCATCCAAAGTATAGCCCTATAGCTTTTTACAACTGTAATGATGGCACGGAATGAAGATTGGAGAAAAGCTATAGGGCTATACTTTGGATGCAATTCTATTTCCATGTGCCTAGCCATTCATAGCTATCTTTATTTGTATACTTTTTGGCATACCATCCCTATATCCTTTTGCATTTCCAATGCTTTTTTATTCTTGCTATATATCAGTAATAAATTCCAAGTACAGGGAATGACTTCTCAATCATTGTGTACGTCTTTTCTAATTCAAGGTTGATTACAACTTAGTCTTTACTATATGACTATTGAATCGTTTAGGAACCTATAAGGAAGACCCCCCCACACACACCAAAGAGACTTTTATATAATAGTAAAGATAGAAATTAAACAGTAGAGTTTCTGCAATTAATATAAAACAGTGTTAAAACACACATAACGAATGCTCGGAAGGTATCTCTGTCCATATATTAGTATTATATACTTCTGGAACACGAGAAATTATCTCTTATTTATCTGTCTCTCGATCTATCTATATATCTATGTGTATATATCTATCTATCTATCCCTCTCTCTCTCTCTATCTATCTGTCTATCAAACTGGCGAGGTAAACGAGAGATTAGATGTGAAGCTATATTTTGATAAAAGTTATCAAAACATATTGAGGTGTAAAATGGACAAGCTGCACCGGAAGCTCTAAAAATAGCTGGCCGGAAGGACGTGTTTGTTATCACGTGTTCAGGTTGGCTGGACATAGAGTCGAGTTGGAATCTGGACGTTGACTAGGGCGGAAGATTTAACACTGCGTCCCTCCCTCACCAGGGAGGGAACTGACGTGTCTAAGAATTGAGACCTAGAATTAACAACCCAAGCAAAGGTACTCACTTTTCTTTTTTTTTTCTGCGATCGACACCTGGAAAATGAATAAATATTATATAAAACCAACCATCATCTAAGTTGAAATGCATTCGTCCACAGATTTCTGTTTCCCTCCAAGAACAGATGAATTCCAGGTGGACCAAAAGACCAACGACGCAGTTGAAAAGTTGATGAGGTATGTCGAAATAATGTATGTATTTATGTTATGTCTGACACACACGGGTGCAACATATTTAGACGACCACGGAACGAAAATAGACTGCGACACGATAACATAGGGTTCAGATAGCGAAGAATCCAACAATAGACATTTATTAACACAACACACAATAACACGACGTATTTATAACATTGATTGTGTGCGTCAAAATGCATATGTTTAAAACTGCGTGCAGTTGTGTGTAACGAAGTTGGCGGAATAAGTCTTGTACGTTTTATGCGTGCCTTACATCTGTGTAAAAGCAGCGGAATTCAGACGAAAATTTCGAAACATCGGATCACTAGTATATATCGCGAGCCTCACGCAGAGTACATAAAGAAAAAAAAATCATAGTCATAAATTCTAACCGCAGCGAAAAACATTGTTTTACGATTATAAAACCAACATGGTTATTTCCTGTTTCCAAGTTAGATCGACAGCACGGAGTTAGAGGACTGTTAGAGTTGGATTTTCTGTCACCTGTCTGTCAAAATTGTTCTGGGGTCAGGTAGGATCACGCAGTGTGGGAAACCTGATACTAATGAAATATGATCTATTAACATGTGCCGAGTTACACCATAACCGATAAAGAGGGAAGTTATAATCGACCTTACAGAGAGACGGGAAGAAGACCATTATTAACAGAAGAAAACGTCAGGGGGCGTGTATCCAGTAAAACAATGGGACTAATGAAAATATTTCTAAGCGAAGTAGGTTGAATTTGGGCCAGGCAGTGCTGAGTAACCTTGTAAATTAATATTATGCGAGACAATTTGGAAGTATTTATTTGCACAATATATATATATATATATATATATATATATATATATATAAATTGAACAAATTAGACACAAGGCCATTATAAGTGCGAGTATAATAGGTGTCGTTGTTCATTATCCCTGGTCACTGGTCACTATTCATTTTATGAAAACAACACTCGCAAATATCTTCGAATATTATTTACTTTAATAATTAATTTTCTTGCTTTTCGTATTTCGTAATTTTTCAATATTTTCATAACTGGGATATGACAATTAAAAACATGTCATCGGTTGTACTTAAAATTCAATATTTCGATTTTCAGTATTATAACGAATAGAAACCGAATAGAGTTCAGTTTCAGTATCAATTGGATTGTTATGTTCCTTTACTTTTAAAATGTAATGTTCAAAGTTTTAGAAAACTAAAAAAAAAAATATCATTCACTCTCGACATCTTAACATTTTGGTACTTCTCGATTGCAGCAAAGTATATGACGCAATTTTTGATCAAACAGGCCTGATTACCGAAGGTCATGCCTCGATTTATTCGTAAACGCGCTGATTGCAATGACTAGTCTTAAGAATATTCCTTCTTTATTTCAAAATATAATATATAAAAGGCTATATGCTTGTATGTCTGTTAATCTGTCTGTCTCCAACTCTATCTCTTTCGAAACTAAAAGTCGCAGAGCGGTGCTAGGAGCCTTAAATGATTGGCTATTTTACAGACCGTTCTTTATGGGTCTATAGTCTCTTAAAATAGTTTTTAAGGGATCAAAATCGAAAATATCGTTATACATTTTGTACATTTATCTTAGTTTACTTCTTGTTTTAATTTTTAATCAGTTATGCGTGTCACGTTGGTACACTGGAAACCTCATCATCTTTGAAAGCTCCAGTTGTGCTTTCGGTTTCGATTCTAGCTGATGGAGCCTAAATACTTGATTTTTTTACTTTGGAAATTATGACTCTATAATAATAGACACGAAATCTGGACAGATTAAAATATCATATTTCAGCGTATTTTACGACCGGGCAAAGTCAGGCGGCCCCCTTAATGTATTCTTAAAAGTGGAACGATGACCGTCAAGAATGTCTGGTCTGTTTAGAAGATTGGAAGCGTGAAATCGGGTTAAATATTTTCTCTAAAACAAATTTTAAAACAATTATAACGTTCCTTGCTCGACGTTGCATATTTAAAAAAAAAATTTAATAACTTCTGTTAAGTAATTTTTCAGATTGTTCACAACCCAAATAAATACAATTTAAAATTGATGAAGAAATCCTATATTTATCAATTTTACGCAGCAACAACATTCACCTTATGATTAATTCCAAATTAATAGCTATTAAAAAATAATATTGCATAAAGTTCAGTTTCAGTATAAATCGGAGCATGTTACTTTCTTTTCATTTTTAAATTCAATTTTTAAAATCTTAGAAAACTTGAAAATTTTTACTTAGAAAACTTGAAAAAATACTATCGAAATTTTTGCTTTCGGTATGTCTGGATTGCACCAAAATGTATGACGTCATTTTCCACCAACAACCTTGCTTACCGAAGATCGAGTCTATATCAGATTCCAATGCTATTTAAACCATACGTATTATGAGTGCATCCATGTCAGTTCCCTTTGAATGCATTAGTGGTGGAATCGTGGATAGTAAAAATAAAGAAACTGACACAGTGTTATGAGCCTAATATAGAAAGACATAAATATGTTCTTTGATTGCACCAAAATATATGGTGTCATCTCCGATTGAAAGTGCCATGTTTAACGAAGGTCGTGCCTTGATTTATTACGAAACGCGCTGAAAGCAACGATTCAACTTGATAATACTTTTTCTTTATTTCGATAAATATATGCTTAGAAGGAAAACGATGTCTGTCAAAAATGTCCGTTTCATTTAAAAGATTAGAAGCGTGAAGTGATATTCAAACGCTCAAATTTTCATGTTGCTTTTTGTCAGCAAATCCACGGAAAGCCAATGTCATGCAACCCCCATAAAGTCAACTTGAATCTCATTTCCATCTTCTGTAATTTTTTTGTACCGCCATTTTTTTTTTTAGATTTCATATCGAACATCAGTTTCTTTCGATTGCAACGGAAAAATAAATCTGAGTTAGCTATATATATATAATAATAATAAAAAAACAGAATTTAGAATTAAATATGTAATCTGATATTTCCGACATGTGAAAAAGAAGAAAGTAATTTTTTGCGATAGGATTTATTTATATGTTTTTATATGTTGCTGTCAATGTATTGAACACGCTCGACCCTTTCTTAGAACCGAGATGACAGGTGCGCAGAAAGGCATCAAAATAATGTGGTGTTACGTTTGCGACAGGAAGAGAAGACAAATCAAGACAAAAACAAAATAGAACGTGTGTGCAGATGGAGGATCCAGCGATATAAAAATATAAAGCGACTGTGAGAAGAACAAAATGCAATGAAAAAGAAATGGAATAAAAATAAATGAAGAAGATAAAGAGAGATGAAAAAGAGAGAAATAACACGAACAGAAATGTAAATCTAATATATAAACGGCTTTATGTCGGTCCGTCTGTCGGTTTATCTGTCTCCATATTTTCAAACTCTATCTAATCCGAAACTAAAAGTTGCAGAGCAGCCCCAGGGGATTCAAATGATTAGATTTTTTTTTACAGGCCGTTCTTTTATGTGTCTTTAGCCGGTTACAATTGTTTTTAAAGGGTAAAAAAAAAAAAATGGGTCAAAATTGAAAAAAGAAAATCGTTAAATATTTTGTACATTTATCTTAGTTTATTTTTAATTTATAATACTTAATCAATTCATGTCACGTTGATACAGTGGTAACATCACCATCTTTGAATGCTACAGTTTGGATTCTTAGTGATGGCACCTAAATACCTGATTTTTACTTTTGAAATCACGACTCTATAATAATATGTACGAAATCTGGACAAATTAAAAAAAACATATTTAAGCGTAAAATAAAATACGCATCAAGTGCGCTTGAAAGCCAAATCACAACGTAATATTAGGAAAATAAACAAATATTTTACTTCTTTAAAATTTATCACAAATATATTTCAGAGGTATACTCCATTTTCAGTATGTTGTTTTGTTTCTTTTTTTTTCCTTTTCTTCTTCCTTGCCATGTTGTAAAGTTGGTGAAAGAAGTCTGTTTGTAAATATTTAAGCGTATTTTTACGGCCGGGCAAAGCCTGGCACCCCGTCCTGCTAGTTAGTTTTAAAAATAATATCAGATTAAATCGGACGAGAAAAATGTTTCCTACGGCATATCAACCCTTTTCACATTGATATTATTTTCAATTAGAATTCGTTATTGAGATGAGTATTATTTATTTATTTATTGCGGACTATTATCCTCATCTTTCTTAGATGTTGTTTCACGACGTTTCGACCAACTATTCCTCTGGCCTTCGTCAGGTGGTAACTGCGACGGATAGGAACTCTGAATCTCCTAACTGCATTCTCAGCAATTACTTTCATCCATAGTTGTTGTCGTCTCACCACGTTTTTGACCAAGTAAGCCTCTGGCCGGCTAAAACACATTAAGTAATCTTCCCTGAATTTCAGTTTCTTCTTAAGGTCCGTTGATCTTAACCATTAAATCTGAGACGTTTTCCAGAACGAATACCAGGTAATGTATTTTGTATGAAAATTAGAATATGAATTATAAACATAAGGTTTAGTATCATTATATCTTTATATTATATATTATTATATTTAAATCTTGGCACATGTACATATAAATAGTACAATAGTGTTTTGTTTGGGTAAAAAGAATTTACCAAATTTGGAACAGGGATTCTTCTACTTATAAATAAAGTAGACAGCTACGTAAAGTACGTACAATATGATGTCTTCACCGATTTTACGGCGAACATTGGAGGTCACTACTGATCACTTCATAACAAAGAATACAATTTCAATAATTTACGAGACTCAAACAGGAATTTGCTTTCTTTCGCCAGCGCATGAAAATAAACGTAATAAAGTATAGTTTAATAATCACATATACACGAATACACCAATAAATTAATGTTTACTCTATAAAATAAGAAAAGAAGAGCTTATAATCATAAAAATTAGCAATGCTTAATATATTTTTGTTATCATTCTTTTGTATTTCCTCGGGTAACGTCAGAAAACGGGTCCTGCTAGTTATAAATACAGTGGCCTTATTCGATTAACATTATCGCACAAATCGCAAAAAAAAGGAATCCTCTAATTTCTTACTGACAGATTCGTTAATTGAATTTTTTAATGACATTACATTCCTATGAGTGTCAAATATATTTAGTGAAAGAAACTTGAAGTGAAGACGACGAAAAAGAGAGAAGTAAAGATAGAGATATACACGCATGCGCAAACGACATGTTCTCATCTGCACATGAGCAGACATTGAAGACGTGGATATGTCCTTTTTGCAAACTGCATGTAAATTAAATGACGGATAAATTTTGTACAATGAATATGGAAAGTATGCATTCACTTCCTTCTCACAGCAAAAAGATGTCACACAAGGTCAGAACGTGGGAAAAGCCGATGATGATGATGCCTCCATTCTGTCTCAAGAGACAGTGGATACACCCTGTAAGGGTAATTTCGTGAGTAATTGTGAGGCAAGGGTTACGCAATCTCCAACCACACCTCTCCTGAATCGGCACAGCTTAAGTTCAATGGCAAGAAGTGATAGGCGATTGGAAACAATGCCGGCATAAGCAGAGAGCACATACAGAACCTGGAATTCCCAAATGAACACCCATTTTTGTACTAACCAGGCACAACGTTGCTTAACTTCGATAATCTAACGAGAACCGTGGTTATGCCGTATTATAAAGAAACATAACAAGCTAGCGCCAATTAAGGATGAGCACATTGACTTACCTTTTATAAATTGCCGGGTATCGTCGTTGGCATTCCTCGGTAGAGGCGTCTCAAGTAGTAAGCAACAAACTCACTCTACCTGAAAGACGGGAAGTAACGACCTAGGCCTAACTAGAACCATATCTCAGCCCAACAGATGCAACGCCATTCCCTACTTAAAAATGACCAATACTCTGTCACATTGTGTCGGAGGCGTATCTCTGACTGGTATTCAAGGTAAAGAGTAAGTGTGTTTGTAGTTTATTAAATTAAAATTTAATTCATAAACGTTTATTATGATAATGCTTTTTAGTATATATTTTAATCATGCAAAATATATGTAGAAATATTCCTTGGCCTTTAAATTGGGTTATTTTATGTTTATTTTTCTAAGTGAAGTGAATAAAAGTGTATCGATTAATTCAAGAAAGAGAATAAACAAAATAATACTACTAGTTGAAATAAATAAAAGAACGTATGATTCCACGTGCCGCAAGTCGCCTTGTTAGATAATGAAGCTTTCTCGTCGACACCATATGTCAAGATTAATGACGGAAGAATTAAGGGCCAGGAGAGAAGTTTCGTCGTTGATCCGAAAGAAGTGGATGAGTTAGACAGTTCGTCTTCTCGTCACTAAAAAGGAAGATGAGTGGTTAACACTTTTTTTAACCTATTATTAACCTATTATTTAACCTATTAAGTTTCACTCTCCTATAAATGGGAAACCAACTGATTTATTTTTAAAAAATATAAATATATAATAGTATTGCTTATTGCATAATTACTATAAAGAAAGGATAAAATTAATCCATATTCATCAACTTCTCTGTGAAAGTCGTTGGCGTCCACTTAAAAAATTCTTGTAAAATTTGCTTAAATTCTATTTGTTCGATGAATTCACATAGTTTTACAATAGTAAACAACTAACTTTTGCCAAAAGTACAATATAACTTTTTTGTGAGAACATATTTGCTGCTTAACATAATGTATACATTTTATCTTAAATATATAGCCTCTTGATTTATCAAAAAATGCAACCAGTACATTTTTCGCTTTCTACATAAAATAAATAACATAAAATAAATGACATATAACGGACGGACGGACGATGATGATCATGATGATGATAATAATAATAATAATAATAATGCAGGACACCGAAAGAATTATTACTGTAGCCAGAGACACGGAAGAAACAAATAAGATAGAGGAATAAGACGAGGAAAGAAAAATGGGAAGAGAAAGTTACATGGACGATTCCTAAGGATTACAAAAGAAGAGACAAACGAAAATACTTGGAAATGGCACCAAAAATGAAACCTTGACAGGAAAAATGATTCATTAATAACAGCTGTGCAAAATGATGTAATTAGAACCAACCACATCAAAGCTAGGATCGACAAGACACAAGAAAACAGAAAATGCAGACTCTGCGGATAAAGAGACGAAACAATAAACCACATAATAAGTGAATGCAGCAAACTAGCCCAAAAAGAATATAAAAATAGACACGATCAAGTGGGGAAATTGGCAATTATGCAAACAAATGAATCTTAATTTTTGTATGAGCAATATCTATTCGTTTACTATAAGCTTCCACTAACGCTGATCATAGCTAACGATTTCACTGACCACAGAGCTTAGAAAGATTTATAGAGATATAGATGCTATTTTCAATATAAGTTCATTATTCTTAAATAAAAGAGAATGACGAAGATCATGTAAAAACTATTAAAATAAAGAAAGGTGGCAAACAATCAAACGTGCAATTCTCCCGAGGGTTCTGTTGTGTCAATGTTTTACAAAGAAAGTGAGAGTTAAATTTAGAATCGCCAACGGCAAGGATATTTTCGTGAAACTTCCTGAAAAAAAGATTAACATATCATATTTTTGAAAATTCATGAATTAAGGACTTTTTATTATTATAATTCCTATCATATAATAATTTCATTTTCATCATCTATTTTTAGTATTTCTTAAATTGCTCTATCTAATATATTGAAGTTCTGATTATCTTTATAAGCTTAAAATTTAAAGATAATATTTATATTCATTTTTGCAATATCCATATATATATATATATATATATATATATATATATATATATAGTAATTTATAAAATATATATGGCGATTAAGCTACACTGAATATTCGGCGTTTATACTTTCGTATATTAATTTATGTGAGTAAATGAAGTAGTTATATATATATATATATATATATATATATATATATATATATATATATATATAGATAAGAGACAGAAAAATTAAAACTGTTAGTTAAAATTTACAATCAAAATTTATGGTTCGACTGAATACTCCAAAAAACAATTTACGAAATCCTTATTCCGCGGAGTTTCAAAGAATGCTAAAAAAAAAAAACAAAAAACAAAAAAAAAAAACGGGCACCGGAGTGAGATACATGCGTGACCCGTTGGTAGCGGCGAGAGACTTTTAAGCCTGTGTCGAGACGTCAGGGGTTTGTAAACTACATATCAGAGGCGATAAACTAAAACGAAAAACCCTTAAAGCCTTATTTTGGAAAGTAATATGAGTGCCTTTTATTTCAACTGAAAACGCTGAGTTTTGTTTGTTTCCATGCGATTGTCTCAGTCACAAAACATGGATACGATTGTTAAAAATGTAACTTCACCGTTGAAGAAGATTAACAAAGCGTGAAACACTCAGACTACCGCGAAACGTAAACAATCAAATTTAAACGCAATATACAGCCATAACGTTATATGAAATCAAAACTTCAAAAGATATTTGTACAAAAATAAACTCTCGATTTTTTAAAGCCTCGTGTATTCAAGACAAATTCATATTGTTGTACAACAGGATTTATATGTAAACATATCATTGCATGAAGTATTTGTTTGGTAAATGTATCATTGCATTCAGTATTTGCTTGGTAAATGTATCATTGCATTCAATATTTGTTTGGTATATGTATCATTGCATTAAGTATGTGTTTGGTAAATGTATCATTGCATTCAATATTTGTTTGGTAAATGTATCATTGCATTAAGTATTTGTTTGGTAAATGTATCATTGCATTAAGTATTTGTTTGGTAAATGTATCATTGCATTAAGTATTTGTTTGGTAAATGTATCATTGCATTAAGTATTTGTTTGGTAAATGTATCATTGCATTAAGTATTTGCTTGGTACATGTATCATTGCATTCAATATTTGTTTGGTAAATGTATCATTGCATTCAATATTTGTTTGGTAAATGTATCATTGCATTAAGTATTTGCTTGGTAAATGTATCATTGCATTCAATATTTGTTTGGTAAATGTATCATTGCATTCAATATTTGTTTGGTAAATGTATCATTGCATTCAATATTTGTTTGGTACATGTATCATTGCATTAAGTATTTGTTTGGTAAATGTATCATTGCATTAAGTATTTGCTTGGTAAATGTATCATTGCATTCAGTATTTGTTTGGTAAATGTATCATTGCATTAACTATGTGTTTGGTAAATGTATCATTGCATTCAATATTTGTTTGGTAAATGTATCATTGCATTCAATATTTGTTTGGTAAATGTATCATTGCATTAAGTATTTGCTTGGTAAATGTATCATTGCATTCAATATTTGTTTGGTAAATGTATCATTGCATTCAATATTTGTTTGGTACATGTATCATTGCATTAAGTATTTGTTTGGTAAATGTATCATTGCATTAAGTATTTGCTTGGTAAATGTATCATTGCATTCAATATTTGTTTGTTAAATGTATCATTGCATTTAGTATTTGCTTGGTAAATGTATCATTGCATTAAGTATTTGCTTGGTAAATGTATCATTGCATTCAATATTTGTTTGGTAAATGTATCATTGCATTCAATATTTGTTTGGTAAATGTATCATTGCATTAAGTATTTGTTTGGTAAATGTATCATTGCATTAAGTATTTGCTTGGTAAATGTATAATTGCATTCAATATTTGTTTGGTAAATGTATCATTGCATTCAATATTTGCTTGGTAAGTGTATCATTGCATTCAATATTTGTTTGGTAAATGTATCATTGCATTAAGTATTTGTTTGGTAAATGTATCATTGCATTAAGTATTTGCTTGGTAAATGTATCATTGCATTCAATATTTGTTTGGTAAATGTATCATTGCATTAAGTAGGCGAACGTAAATAGGACATCTGCCAGCAGATACTGTTTTAGTTTTATAAAACTTTGAAATCATATTTTTAATCGTAGATTCAACAACCTCTAATACAATATCACAGAGGATCTTACTAATTATTCTTAATACACCACGCGACTACTGGCTGCGATAAATGGATCTGATTGCCTAATTAGCAAACGTAGCAGCATGTGAATACATAAAAACACGAAGGAACATCAATTCAATGCGACAGCCTGCCGAATTTCATGAGATAATGTGTAGCTGAATTGCCATATATAATTTTTAAACTTATATATATCTTTACCTACAAAAAATATTGAAAGAGTGGAACATTCGTTGATCCTAATTAATTCCCGGAGAACGCCAAACCCCCTTTGCTAGTTGAAATAAATAATTATATATATATATATATATATATATATATATATATATATATATATATATATATATATATATATATATATAATCTATTTATTTTAACAGCCAAACAACGTCGCAGCCCACAAAAACTATGGCAGCCAACGAATCGGAAGTCCAAGACTCGAGTTTGAGTTGAAAATTCCGACTTGTGAGACATCAGCTTTGAGTTACTAGCTGGTTTGATGACCGCGTCCCTTGTCGAGACGAAGTACGTTCGGATTTCGCCGCGGTTTTCTGGAACTATGTTAGTTAATAGAATTTTTTGTGTGCGGGGCGTTTGCTCAGTTGGCAGAGTGCTTGCCTCGCGTGGAAGAGGCTCGGGTTTCGAATCCCGGGTTAGAATATGTGTAATTGATGAACCCAAAGGAGGACTAAACTCGAGTCTTGGACTTCTGGTTCGATGGCTGTCATGGTTATTGTGGGCTGCGACGTTGTTTGGCTGTGGAAATAATTATATAATCTCTAACATTCTGAAAATTATATATATATATATGGAAATATGTTTTTCAATTATATTTCACCATTTATTTATACCAATTTTTGAGTTAAAAAATGGCGCAATAAAAGGAAAAAGCTTACTTCTCTCCCAATGTACGGATTTTGCATTTATTTATTTTTTACATTGATAGATGCTTTTTCTTCTGATGAGTTAAGGGCAAAATAAATTCATTGATTTATATAACAAATGAATTATTTTGTGCTACGAAAAAGGTGCTGTCAAGAATTATGCATGTAAAACATATTTGAAGGAATAAATTGTAAGATGGTCAACATCTTGAAATTCAGAAAATAGCCTTTTGTCATTTATTTGTTATATATATGAGTTCGTTGCCAATCTTAATTTCCCAAGTCCATAACATCAATAACTGATTTGTTCTAAAACAAATCAGTTATGGGTGTCATGGACTTGGGAAATTAAAATTGGGAGCGAATTCAATGGATCTAAAAGAAATTGTGAAAATTAGAAGAAAATATCGAAATTGAAAAAGAAAACTAAAACAAAAAATTAAATAAGGGAACAAGGAAATTAATTAGTAAATGTGACGACCTTTAAAAAAAAATCAGTGAGATGCACTCGATGACTTTCGAGAAGCACATTCGAACCAAGAATGTGTCAGCGTGAAAAATCTGTCCATCGCCGCCATTTCTCATTCATCATCTTAGATATTAACAACGTCTAAGAAGTATGGCGTGGTCTGCTTGAAGCATTGTTAAAGAATAAGAGGTAGTTTTGAAGGCTTACAATGCAGGAATGTACAGTCGTTTTGAGCAGATAAATAAATAAATAAATGATTAATAATTCAATAATTTTTTAATATATTTTTTTATTTATCTACCTGCTTTTTTAAACTGTGGATGGTATTTATTCCAAAGGTCCTTTCGAGTAATAATCAGTCATCAGTGAAAAAACAACCCCTCTCTCTATGTTGTAAATTGTAAAGTGGTTGTTTAGTTTAGATTTTAAAGATTAATTAATTCCGTTACATGTTCAGGGGAAATACTTCTATTTTTTTTCTTTTTATTTATTCATTTACTTTTATTTACTTGTCTATAGATTTTCTGATCAAGGGAACGTAATTCAAGAATCTGTTTAATATGGTTATAACTGGCCGTTGCTGTTTAAATGTATTTGTAAAATTATGTGTTTTTTTTTATTGAATTAATTAAGCTTCGAGCGTTTGGATTAAAAATCCAAACAAACAAAAAAAAACAACATAATTTTGCAAAAACATTTAAACAACGGCAAGTTATAACCATATTAAACAGAATTTTGAATGACGTCCCTTGATCAGAAAAGCTGTAGACAAGTAAATAAAAGAAATAATAGAAAAAATAGAATTATTTCCCCTGAACATGCAACGGAATTAATTAATATTTGAGCGTTTGCATTTAAGATCTGAACAAAACAGTCACTTTACAATTTACAACCTAGAGAGGATTTGTTTTTCCACTGATGATGGGTTATTACCCGAAAGGACCTTTGGAATAAGTACCATCCACAGTTGAAACAAAATTCAGGTAGATAAATAAATGAATATAAATAAAAAATAATAATATAAAAAATTATTGAATTATTTATTATTCATTTATTTACTTCTTTTTCTGCTCATAACGACTGTACATTCCTACATTATAAGCCTTCAAAATACCTATTAACGATGTCTACTTACGTAAAAGCGGAAGCGACGTCATAAAACGCGGGAAAATAAATTGTTCCTTTGATTGGCCTGTAAAATGAGGAGAAAATTTCGTATAGGAAAAGAATACATTTTCCTCAATCTGTTTATTTCTCACAATTATAATATACTAGCAGGCCACCTGGCGTTTCCCGGTCGTAAAATACGCATAAATATCATATTTTAATTCATACAGAAACTGATACATGTGCATGAGAGTATTGTGTTTTTTTTAAACAATTCAATTCTTGTAAGTAAAAAAAAAATAATACTTAAGCTGAGATGGAAACCAAAACCTTAAGACAGTGAGTCAAGTATGATGACTATTCAGCGAGCGTGACACGCTTTTCAAAAAGTGTTTTCAAACCGACGCATACCTAATAGAAAAAAAAATATTAAATATGAACCATGCACGCATGCGCAATTGTGAAACAGTTAGTAAAAAGAGAAAAACCGACTCCCATGTTCCAATATTTCTTTTTTTTAATCCTTTTAATCAGGATGAAAACCTATTAAAAGTTTTCAATATATCTGAATAACCTACATTTAAGTCTGTATATAAAAAAATCGTTGAATATTTAGATTGAGAAACGTCCTCGAACACACATTCGCACTTTATATATATATATATATATATAAATGAACGTGTCTGTGTGTCTGTGTGTCTGTGTACATTTCCATACGCAATAACTCTGTCAATTTTTAGTCTACATACTCGAAATTTGATATACAGGTCACTGAGATTTGGGAATATCGATGTAATCGGTTTTTGGCCAGAAATTTGGCGATTAAGGGGTCAAAGATCAACGATTTGACCTTTGAGAACTCTACCAAACTCCTCCGAAAATTTTGGTTCTACGCGCTTGAAATTTTAGATATAAGTTCCTTGGACATGGATCTCACTTAATAACTTGATTAGAGCTCAAAACAATAAATTTAAAGAGTTCATAATAGGGGTCAAAGTAAAAAAATTTACCTCTGCGGTCTCTTCCAAATTACTCAGACATTTTCTAGTCTAAATATTTGAAATTTTATATAAAGATTATTCAGAGATAGGGCAAGCTTTTTCATCAGTTCGGGTAGAAGATTTTTAGTTACCAATATATAAATGTATGTATGTATGTCTGTTTGCATGTCTGCCTTAAACTTTCAATAGAGGCGACGGATTTTACCAAGATCAGTATCGTTTTAAAGTTCGACCTTTCATACGACAAATATCGAAAAATTGACTAAAAACATTAATATCTTCCCCTTCAACTAGGCACTTTTCTACAGGGTAAGGGGTCACTTTTTTCGCCGATATTTTTGAAAGTTATCCTCTCCTTTAGATTGTCTAGCCTTAAATTTAATAAATGTCGCTTCCGGTTTGGCGGTGGTCGTAACAGCATAAACATTAGGTTTTACCCCGTTCTTTTCCTCCTTTGCGGTACGGGTTCGAGCCTGCCTTCCTACTACCATTTTTTTTTTGCTGAACATACACATCCAAACACCCGGGCAACGCCGGGCTGAAATGCTACTATATATAATATATATATATATATATATATATATATATATATATATATATATATATATATATATATATATATTAAGTAATGTGATTTATAATTTAAAAGTTTTAAAATTTTTAAAATTTAAAAATCAAAATTTAATTAAATTAAAAATCAGTTTCATAAGAAGGAACAACAACAAAGTCAATTATCTGTACGATCGAAACAACAAAGTCAATTATCTGTACGATTGAAACTGATTTTTAATTTAATTAAATTTTGATTTTTAAATTTTAAAAATTTTAAAACTTTTAAATTATAAATCACATTACTTAATATTGAATTAGCTCTAGGACATTTAACTATCGAGCTTATTATATATCTAAATTACAACGAGCATTTCCTGTATTTTAATTAAACTAGTAATTTCACTATTACATTAAAATACACTTAGCTCTTTAGACTATTATTCTAATCTCCTTTAAATTATATATATATATATATATATATAAGTGAACGTGTCTGTGTGTCTGTGTACATTTCCCTACGCAATAACTCTGTCAATTTTTAGTCTAAAAACTCGAAATTTGATATACAGGGTACTGAGATTTGGAAAAATCGATATGATCAATTTTCGGCGAGATATTTGTCTGTTAAGGGGTCAAACGTCAAAGATTTGATCTTTGAGAACTCTACCAAACTCCTCCGAAAATTTTGGGCTAAAACACTTGAAATTTTAGATCTAGGTTCCATGGACATGGATCTAACTTAATAACTTGATTTGATCCCAAAACAATAAATGCTAAGGGGGTCATAATAGGGGTCAAAGTAAAAAAATTGACAATTTTTTTTGCTCAATATACACCTCAAAACACCCGGGCAACGCCAGGCTGAAATGTTAGTATGTATATAAAAGTAAACGTTTCTGTGTGTGTGTCTGTGTACATTTTCCTACGCAATAACTCTGTCAATTTTAAGTCTACAGACTCGAAACTTGATATACATGGTACTGAGATTTGGAAAAATCGATATGATCCATTTTCGGCCAGAAACTTGGCTGTTAAGGGATCAAACGTCAACGATTTGACCTTTGAGAATTCTACCAAACTTCTCCGACAATTTTGGGTCTAAAAACTTGAAATTCTAGATATAGGTTCCTTGGACATATATCTAACTTAATTACTTGATTTGAGCCCAAAACAATAAATGTTAAGGGGTCATAATAGGGATCAAAGTAAAAAAATTGACCGTTTTTTTTGCTCATTATGCACTTTAAAACACCCGGGCAACGCCGGGCTGAAATGCTAGTATATCTATGAAAGTGAACGTGTCTGTATATCTGTGTGTCTGTGTGTCTCTTGTGTTTGTTTACATTTCCCTACGCAATAACTCTGTCAATTTTCAGTCTACAGACTAGGAATTTGATGTACAGGGTACTGAGATTTGGGCAAAATATTTGTGATCGGTTTTTAGCCAGAAATTTGGCTGTTAAGGGGTCAAAGTTCAACGATTTGACCTTTGAGAACTCTAACAAACTCCTCCGACAATTTTGAGTCTAAACACTTGAAATTTTAGATATAGGGTCCTTGGACATATATCTAACTTAATAACTCGATTTGAGCCCAAAACAATAAATGTTAAGGGTCATAATAGGGGGTCAAAGTTAAAAAAAATTGACCTGCGGTCTCTACCAAATTACTCAGACAATTTCTTGTCTAAACATTTGAAATTTTACATAAAGGGTATTCAGAGATAGGGCAAATGACACTCTAATCATAACCAGGGTCAGCCATCATGCCTTGATATCAGAGGTCCTGGCCCAATATCCCCTTCATATTTGGGAGCAACAGCATAAAATAAGAGGCTTAAAAGCCACGTCATGAACCATAATAACTGATCCAGCCGTCGCTCAAATCAATCAATAAGAATACAATAATAATAATGTTTTGACCATTGACCCCGCTTGCCACAGTTAACAGATACTACGCTATGATCACAGCCTAGAGGGTCATAACATTACACCATTACTCAAAGTTTGAAAAGTGAAGCAAAACAACTAACCAAATTCTGACCGGAAAAATTCAGCGGTTGTCCGACTAATGGCCACTGGTTTCCCAGATGACAGAAGAGGAAATAAACCTTATTAAAACGCCTTAAAGGAGACAGAAAACAACTGTTTTCCTATCAAGTAAGGGAAGAATATACGGAAGCTAGAGACTAGATGGGAAAAAGGGAAAGTGGACATTGTTATGGACTATGGAATGTGTCCAAACAAACTATGCCATACAAAAACAAAGGACATAGACCTGTAGGGAAATATTCTTCCACTTCTGTCCAGGCAAATGAAATGGCTCACCCTAAAAATAACCTGTCAGCGACACAACAGTCTACAGGTTTTTAATGAGATGAAATATATGACAGAATTATTAACTCTCATTAAAAATAAATAGAATCCATTGGAAAACCTGATCAAAATTCCTATAACTGATCAATGCACCATCCCAAGAATACAGGAAGAACCACGCCACCATCATTGTTTGACTGTCTGTACTCATGACACCTCAACAGGCATATATTTTAACACCAGGATCGTCTTTTTGAATGGTTCTCCTGCAGGTCTGCCACTATCAGCAGGTAACACTAAAAAGAAACCCCAAATAGTCTCTCACTAGATTTGGGTTCTTTAAAGCGGCTACCAGGGAGTAGTATACTGCAAACACCTGTACCAGCACCACCATTTCAAGAACTATCGGAGCTGGATGCTGAGCAGTTGGCTCTGGAGGAAGAACTATCTAAGACCATTGAGGAGGTCCAAAGGATAGAGCTGGGGGGACCTTAATTCTCAAACGTACAAACCCCAAGAAATATCTGCTTTTTGAAAAATATGACACAAAAGTAGAGGAACTGAGGAGCATAGCTAGAGAAC
Source organism: Euprymna scolopes (assembly GCF_053919585.1). Lineage (NCBI taxonomy): Eukaryota > Metazoa > Mollusca > Cephalopoda > Sepiida > Sepiolidae > Euprymna > Euprymna scolopes. The sequence continues at coordinate 97,664,662 of NC_136504.1, read as the reverse complement.
TCGAGGACAAAATTCCAGCACTTGTCAAAAGAATAAAGACAAAAGGAAAAACAAGAATAGGACGAAAACCGAATTAAACGTTTCAAGCAAAATACTATATTCTACCGGAGCTTAATAAAGGACACGATGGCCGTAGAAAAGATTCCTGAAACACAAACGTTGGAAATTATTTTTTGGGGGTGGAGTCTCTGTTCGAAAATAAAGATACCTACGATGAAGTAACCCAGTGGATATAAGATGTTGAAAAGATCTTATGAAAACACATCAAACATGACAGGCCCAGAGATAAAAAATCGCATGATAAAATAAAAACTGAATGAGTTTCAGAATTACAAAAACCTCTAACACAGACAAGTTACGGCTTAATAGCACTGCAGAGTCATTGCTTCAACAGACTATCCAGGGGTGACGAAGCCACACTAACATAGCTGTTCAAAGGAGACACAACCTCCATATGCAAAATGAGTGAAACACCACGCGTAAGTCGTAATAACTTCTCCAGAGACATGAAGCTTGATTTGGACAAATATGCCAAGTGCTTTAGCGGAGCTGAGAAATATATCCAAACGAAAAACTTGATGAAAATACTGACATAAAGGACCTAGAAGAGTAGGAAAAACACAAATACCTTGGCATAGAAGAGAACGATTCAATACAGCATACCAAGACGAGAGAAAAAAATAGGCTGTGAATATATATATGCTGTGTAAGAAAAATCTGTAAAACAGAGTTACAAACGAAAATCAATTAACTGCAATTAATCATACCTGTGATAATATAAAGCGTTGGCATTGTCGGCTGCCCATCAAAAGACATAAACAGACTAGACATTAAAACGGAGAAAATATCAATACTGTACATAGTAGCATACAGAAACCAGTGTTTGCTGAGGTTGCATTTTCCCAAAGGAGCGGAAGGTATGCGTCTCTAAAAGACTGATCATCAACATGGTGCAACTAGCATTATCAATATAGGCAATATCTAATGAGCTTCCAAAATCCAAATCTTAAAGTTGTACATCAACATCATCAAACAAGTGCCAGCAGAACGACCTCCATCACAAAACTGGCCAAACATTTTGGACAAAATTGTCTTCAAAATGAGACAGAATTAGAGAAGTTTACTACAGGATAGCTCAAAAGAGTCGGCAAACATACGCCAAGAATTTACATTGCAAAAAACACACCGGAAGAACAGGCCAATCAACAGCGTGTCAAGATTATTCTGGGTGAATTTCTTCGGACTACTGTAGTAGGTCGAACACAAGAAAGTATTTGCTAGTTATTTATCTGTCTGTCGTTCTATCTATTTATCTATGTGTATTATCGATATATCTATCGATCTAGTTATGTATTTATTTCTGTATCTATCTATCTATCTATCTATCTATCTAACTGGAGAGATAAACAAGAGATGAATATGAAGAATGTTAATAAAAACTTTCAAAATTGATAGACTTCAACAATATAACTTAGGGTTCATATAGTGAAGAACCACCATAGACATTTAGTGACACGTATACTCATCAGGATGAACCCTTCGTCACGGTATGATGTTGGTATATCATTACACACATATATCATGTATGGTGATATGGTACTCCATTATACAACAAAGGCGCTCTTCTTAATTGGGCCATCGCGTATAGTATAACTGGGTGTAGCGAGACGCGCTATCAGTCTATCTGTAGTGAAGCCAAGAATACTACTTCTCCATTACATTTCTCTTTCTCTCTACTTTTCCCTTTCCCTTCCTTCCTTCTTTTCTCTCTATGTGACCAGATGTTGTAGCCAATCAGGACGGAGAACAGTTCTGGTGGGAAAGAAGGCGATACAAATTATGAACCCTTCGTCACAGGTACATATCACTGTATGATGTTGGTACCCCATTACACGACAGTACAAAGAAGGCTCTCTAGACTGGCTAAAAAGAGGATCACTTCACTGTGATCAAGAGAAGATTATGATGGCTGCCGAAAATTAAGGATTGATGTCAAATGCTTTTCAAAGATGAATGCTCTCAACAATGGCAACAAGTGCAGGTTATTCTATACGGAAGTAGAGAATGTAAAACTTTATGTTCGCCTTTGATCGTCTCTAGTGTGTTGAGTTTATGTATGTGTCAATACGTGTAAATACGTGTAATCGTCTAGTGTGTATTATGTTCACCGTGTGTGTGTGTGTGACTATATACACATAAACACTACACATATGAGATACAGTTCCCGCGGGAGATATGGCGGTCTATAAACAGTTCCTTACGAGACAAATAACATCTTTGTCTGCTTGGCACTAGACAAAGGAAGAACATACCTTTTTATAGTGGAAACACATTGATGTATCGTTCTGAATGTGATGTAAAAACATGCAAACACTTTTCTAAAACTCATGACATCCAGCTGTAAGTTTCTGCTGGAGGACGGCTACTATACCATTCGACACAATGGATTGTGTAAATATCTCTACTGGACGATCTATAAAAAGTTGAATATCGAATGCAGCAGCAAGTCATGAGAACATGTTTACCAGAAACAACAGTTGGAAATAAGTCATACACCATCCACTATGACTATGCGATTCTTACAGCTACATACTTTGAAAACGGACCTATTTAACCTGGCATTGTGATATGAGATAAGAAGGAAAAGAAAGAAACAACCTTAGTGGAAGTTAGTGTTCTCAATCATGCTGAGTTAAAAAGACATGAAAAGAAACTGGAATCATAGGATGATCTCTATCATTGCTGTAATTATAGGAGTTATGAAAAAGAATTGCAAAAACTTACCTTGTAAATATACCCGGTGAGACAAATGCAAGAAAGATCTAGACAACTGCACTGAAAAGGACGATTAGATCCTAAAAAAGATCTCTCGGTTCGTGTACATAATATAGTGGATGAATGTTTAACATTCGGTAGGATGTCTCATCCTCACCTTGAACAAACCGATAAGAAAATTGAAAAAAGAAAAAAAAAAAAAACGCACCAAGAAAAGATGCATTTATATTGCGTGATACAATTTACTCATAAATTAAATTTACAATTTTAAAATTCATTTTTTAACCTCGGGTCTCAGAAAGTTATTAAAATGTGGAATAAATTATATCGCTCTGATTTTATTAAACACTTTCTCACAAGTGCCAACGCATATTTTTCCATGCATAATGGTGGAAAAATCTTTGATATGCTCTGAAATTTGTAACCTTTTCTTAAAAAAAACAAACAAGCTGAAATCAAACATAGTCTTGACACCTTTTTTCAATTTTTATTTTACGTTTAAATGATCATCGCCAGTCAGTATCTGATCGGCGCAGATCACAAAAATGGTATATGACATTCGTTGAGATTACGCATAGGTTATTCGTCCTTGGTTTGGAAGTAATGATTAAGTTAGCTAGTTTGAATTCTGATAAGGGTTAACTTTAGTGCATGTCAGGATAAACTAGCCGTAAACAAAATTGTACTCAGAGATAAGTGACTGGAAGTTGAAGCGGGCACAAAGTCAAACTCCATGGAATGATCACGATATGACATGATGTCACGTTTTCGAGCGAGAGAAACAAGTGTTTTCTGGTCAGTCTCTGTGTTAGAGATCTAGCGAATGAGACACGCAAATGATGTAGAAATAATCTAAGTTGAATGTTACCGCGAGTCTTTGTCGGTCCATTACTCTCAATTCTATAGTTAGAAAACTAAATAATATAGTTAGAACTAAATAATATAGTTAGAACTAAATAATATAGTTAGAACTAAATAATTTTAGTTATGCAGTCTGTCTCCCCTAAGTAAATTATCTCCAACAAAACCCTAAAGTAAACCCATCAAAAAGTTTCGTGGTGTTTTTTATGCATGAGTAACTTATTCGTCTAGTTAAGCAGAAGAGTTGATTAACAATCACTAGACAACACGGCCACACATGAACGGTGAATTTATATAGCGACGGTGCAGAGAACAAAGACACCAGCATGTAAACACTTGCATGTATGCATAAAAATACATATGATTTATTTGGCCTGTGTATGAAAACATAATAATTAGGACTGGGTTCTAAATAAATTAACTATTATTACTAAATAGTCTTTCCTTTAAGTATTGCTATATACCAAACCTCGTGTCATACACGCAGCAGTAACATTCCCGGAATCATTACAGAAACATTGGATTTCAAAATCTTATTCATACTTTGATTGCTGGTCGTTTTTCTAACACCCGTTAAGATCCTTCCAGACCAAGGAAATATCTGCTCCATGCTAAATTTAAAACGATTAACTACACACAAATCCGACAGAAGACATCGAGTCATTTATTCGACGTGTTTCTCGTTCTACATCACTGAAAATAGGCGTATTAATTAATTATATCTTACTAGCTCATATCTTTATAAATAAGACTTCTCAAACAGACTGATCTTGCTATACCCATCTCTCTTTGAGCCTTGTGATGTCATATCCGCTTTTAATACATTTTCTAATAGCTGTAATATTTTCTGTTACTGCAAACTGACCAGTCTACAGCGGAGCTATTGGCACACCATCCAATCAAAGTTTTAGCGTAGGGATGCAGAATTTTGCTGGATTACTTACAAAACCCATGGAATCTTTTTTCTTGCCTAATCAGTTTAAGTTTAGATATCAAGTGAGCAGAACTTATGTGGTTGGTTTTCCTAACTCATAGGCAACATTATAAATTTAATGTGACGCCATTCGTAAAGATTAACAGATAACAATTTAATTGATTTTAATTCTTTTTTAGCACATCCCAAAATAAAATATATTTTTTTTATCAAACTTCGATTTTGTCTCTTGTTATTTATTCATCGATGATGTCAGACGGGCTTTCTATCAAAACCAACTTTAATGGAGAACGGATACAAGTTATCATTTCCTTGCGTTATCTTATACGAATCGCTGTAATATCCGCGAGACTTTATCCGATTTCGAATTTCACTGGCTTTTTGTCTCTTTGTCTCGGTAGGAACATTTAATTATTTTTTACGCAATTTTCTTTCCTTCATAAATTGTTCGTATTTTTCTGCTTTTCTTTCTATTGTTATGTTTCCACTTTACGGATAATAATGAAATCTGTCGCTTATTGGAAACACCAGCGTTAGGATACAGGTTGTTCATCAGTAATGCATCCGTGGCAGTCGAACTGACGTATACAAACACATTTTATTTGTTGTATTCGTTTTTTTTTCTTTTCAATATATTTTGCTTTGTTTTGTTAATACGGCACAATCACGTTGACACGCCGATTCTCGCCAGATCACCGAAGTTAAGCAACGATAAGCCTGGCCAGTACCAGATGGGTGACCATTTTAGGAAGGCTAGGCGCTGTATGTTGCAGTAATTTCCAGGTTGGTATCTGGAGACGCGTTTAACTCACGGGATGAGATGTATCTCCAAATCAAGACGCAAAGCAACAGAAAACAACCGCCTTTGCTTGTCTGTCCGAGATTACCATATATCTACATTTTGGAGAGTTAGGGCCAACGACGCTGCTAAAACAGCAGGGCCGTTGCATGCATGCATATTTTATTTCCACTAATTAATTATCTATGTTTTTCTTTTGTTGTTCCGGATCCTTATGGACCACAGCACTTTCTTAGATTCTATTTTTCTTTTTGCCTTTCTTCCGGTTTCTTTCATCCCCACTTTTTGATGTCCCTTTAGTTTTTCTTTTATTATTTCTTTGTCTTCTTTTCTCTCTTTATTTAACTGCAAAAGCAGTTGAAACAAAAGTCATAAAAAAACGCGGTATCATTTTTTTCTATTATGTTTATAATCTTAACTAGCCATGATATCGATTGCTTTAAATCGAATTAAATCGTGTTTAACATATTAATACGTATTTCTTGGCGAACAATTTCAAGCCAATTAACATCTGATTTCTTCTACACTTTCAGCCGTTTCTATCGCCTTTTTTTAAAATCTAATTTCAAACCTGGTTCTGTTAACTAACCTTTTCTCAATCCTTTATCTATAATCTCGCATGTTGATATGCAATTCATGAACTTATATATCTACACAATAGAAGTGAATGTACGCATCAATAATCAGGTATACAAATTTATTTTTAGCAGCAAAGTATAGGCTTAATTTTGATAATAGTTCATAATAAATAAGAAAGGAAAACCAATTACGTTTTCAAATTTAAATCCATAAGTGTTGTGATGCGTCCACCCTACGGATAATAATGAACTCTTTTATTTATTATAAAATACCGGGAGAATATGTGTCTCAGCGTCAGAACAAGTCATTCACGAGTGTTACACGTCGGACTGACGTATACTCACATTCTTTAGTTGTTCTATCTGCTTTTCTGTTTAATATATTTTGTTCTCAATAATTAGCTTCCGCAACACCGACACTGGTGACAAAGAAAATTAAGAAACTCGAAATTTTAATCCGCAACAATAAGCAAAAGAAGGGAGGTTTAATCTCAACATATGCTAAGAATAGAAAAGGAAGTAATCAGATTTCCTTCCGTATAGAATAATGAAATAAAAATTAAAAAGAAAAACAACAGAGATTGCATTACATTAGTTGAAAACAGATTAAAACCGTAATACTCCAATAAATACGGTGTGTGGGTTATACAAGATGTCCATAGTAAGAGATAATTTTGTGCCGAAATAGTACGTATATTTTCTATATAATTGTACGCACGTGTTTGTCTCTGAAAGAAAATACACAAAAATATAGAGAAAAATAGACAGAAAAGCTGTGTGTTTGGGTTTTTATATAACGCGCTACTTGATTGAAAGAGACAACTTATTGGAGATGCTGGCCAATCACGTATCGATACGTAACAACATTTCTTTCTTCGTATTATTTCAATTCTTTGGACTAATGTTCGCACCTTGAATGTTATTTTCATAACGGTTCGGTTGATGTAACCTCCGAACCGTGGCGTAACAGATAAAGTAATTGGCGAAATTCAGTTGTAGGTACACTCTCTTGACGTTGAATGGTTCAATCCTTAGTGCGGGCGACTCTCCAAATACACTTAAGATTTACCTAGGATTTCTAGCATATTATAGCTGACGAGAGCATGCTACTTCCCATGGATTAAATAAGTTAGGTTGGCAGTATTTTGCGCGAACAGTTGGCAGAGTTGGTCGAAATTTTCTGTTCCTATGTCTATCCTTGTAGCCATGTCACTAGTAAGGGTGCTGGAGGTAAACGTTTTGTCTGGGCTGACGTTATCCGCCTGATAGTCAGGGACCCGAACCTTGGATTAACCACTAAGGAGGCTGTCCTATCAGCAGGTGCAAAGTACTGGGGCTGCTGTATTGCCATTTGGTGAATGGAATCTGGACCATGCAGTAGCTTCTGGTGGGGCCTCTCGATGCCATACTAGTGGGTAATTGTTACGGCTTTACCTTATCATGTGCTACAAAAAAAAAAATTCTTCGTTTCTTTTTCTCTCTTAGTTTCCCCTCTCTGTCCTGCTCTAAGTAAATCTGACGACCTAGTCCACAAATTCCAAAATTTCATCATGACAAGTTTCAAGAAAAAATACACGATTAAACCCGGTTCTCCAACTTCCAACGTAGACCCCTACTACCATGTCTCCTTCTCCAACATCAGGGGTCTTCGTTCTAACCTTCCAGAGGTTGAAACCCAATTACAGGAGACTAAACCAGACCTTTTATTTTTAAGTGAAACTGGCATTGGACAGGCTATTTCCCTAGATGAGTTTGCAATTACAGGATACTCTAACTTAACTTCTAAATCTGACCCCCAAGATCGCCATGGGCATGGAATATGTGCCTATATTAAAGATAGCTTTCCATGTGGGAGGGACATCTCCAGGGAAGATCCTAACTTACCCTATATGTGCTTCCGGGTTGCTTTAGCTCACACTACTGCATTTATATTTACTCTCTATCGCCCCCACAACAGCGGAGTTACTATCTTTCAAAGCATATCTGAGAAAATTGACCAAGTCCTTTCTACTTATCCTTCAGCTAACATTCACGTATCTGGAGACTTCAATGTTCACAACGTCGAATGGTTGACTCACTCAAACAAGACCGATGATGAGGGGAGGTTCTGTCATGATTTCTCCATTGCCTATGACCTCACTCAGATTGTTCAGGAACCTACCCGTGTGCCCGATAATGACGGCCAGTATGCGAGCCTACTAGACTTTTTTCTCACAACTTGCCCTGAACTATGTTCAGTTTCTGTTCTGTCGCCTCTTGGATCTTCCGACCACTCTGTTGTATCAATTAAGATAAAAATGAAATGTAATAAGTCCCCAGACGTACCTCTTCATCGTACAGTATATCGATACACTAAGGCTGACTGGGATAGCTTCCGTACATTTATATCTGATCTACCTCTGCATTCCATGTTTAAAAAGGATGTGTCCTCTATAGTATTAGACCTGACTGAATGGTTAATTGCAGGTATTGACCATTTCATACCCTCTAAAAAGTTTCAGCAAAAACCTAACAGCCAGCCATGGTTCTCTCCAGAATGTGCTGCTGCCATTGCGCACAGAAATCACTTTTTCCACTGCTTCAAACGTAATAGATGTATGGAAACTAAAGCCGTTTTCAGGACTGCCAGCAACCATTGTAAGAAAGTAATAAGGAACGCAAGAGAGTTGTATGCTCAATCTGTTAAGTCCAAAGTAGTTGAGCAGCGGCTTGGTTCCCACCAGTTTTGGCAAATAGCAAACAGAATCCTGAACAGAAGCGTATGCTCCATCCCAACTATTATCAATGGACCTGAGGTAATCTCGTCAGCATCAGACAAAGCCAAACTCTTTGTCAAGAACTTTGCAGCTAATTCTACCCTTTTCGACCAAGACCGCCAACCCCCAATATTTCCTCCTGTATCAGAAAACACGCTATGTGATATACGTATATCTGTACGTGATGTTGCGAAGCTAATCAAAAACCTTGATTCGAGTAAAGCAACTGGCCCTGATGGTATTCCAATTATAGTACTCAAAAAACTTCAACCTGAACTAGCGCCCATACTTACAAAACTGTTTAAACGTTGTCTTAAGGAGAATAGTTTCCCATCTCCCTGGAAAATTTCATCAGTATGCCCTGTATTTAAGAATTCAGGTGATCGCTCATCCCCCTCTCAGTACAGGCCAATAAGTCTCCTGTGCGTCATGAGTAAGTTGCTAGAATCTGTGTTAAATACAGAAATAATCAACCATTTCAACAAAAATAACCTTCTTAGTGACACTCAATATGGTTTCCGTTCTGCTAGATCTACAGCAGATGTCCTTACAGTTATATCGCATAGGATTAGCAAATCTCTCGACGGTGGCAATCTTTCTAGGGCAATTGCTCTTGACATATCTAAAGCCTTTGATAGGGTATGGCATAAAGGTTTACTTCATAAGATCGCTAGCTATGGTATAGCTGGAAAAGTCTTCTCAATTATTAAATCATTTCTTTCTGATAGGTTCATAAGAGTAGTAGTTGAGGGGCAAAAATCAGAAGCTCACAGTATTAATGCCGGTGTCCCTCAGGGATCCATCCTGGGCCCAACTCTTTTCCTGATCTACATTAATGATCTTCCAAATCATATCCTTACATCATTTGTAGACATTTATGCTGACGACACTACCATTTATGGTACCACATCTAAGACAGTAAACGACCAAGTTCTCTCCAATTCTCTTTCCTCTGATCTTGAGCACATAATACAATGGGGAAAGGAGTGGCTGGTTACTTTTAATGCATCTAAAACCAAGCTTCTCTCTTTACATCATCAACATTCTAATCCACATTTGTCATCAATTGAAATGAATGGCTCTCGTCTTCAGGAGGCCTCAAGTTTTGACAAGCTTCTGGGCTTGACCATTACTCCTGATCTTAAATGGAACACGTATATCAAATCTGTTGCCAAGGCCGCTGGAAAAATGGTGGGATCTTTCTATCGATCCGGTAGATATCTCACTGCTGATGCTATTCTCTATCTATATAAGAGCCAGGTACGTCCAAGGATGGAATACTGTTGCCACATCTGGGCAGGAGCTGCTAGAAAGGACTTGTCCTGCCTTGATAGAGTTCAAAATAGACTTCGTAGCCTCGTAGGAGATGTCCTTTTCTCCTCCTTGCAACCTCTATCTCACAGAAGAGATGTTGCGAGTTTGTCTCTGATGTATCGTTATTTTCATGGAAAGTGTTCAACTGAGCTTCAATCTATGGTCCCCCCTCGCCAAACTTTCACAAGAAACACTCGTCTAGCTGTAAACACTATCAATAATTTCCCCCACTCTTTGTCTGTGCCTAAACCTAAACGTAGAATCCATGAACAAAGCTTCTTTCTTAGAACTGCACGCCTGTGGAATTGTCTTCCGTTTTCCTGCTTTCCGGCTGACTACAATATGGTTGTGTTCAAGTCTAAAGTAAATAAGTTCTTGATGAGCCGTTCCATATAAGTTATTAAATTTACCAAATTTTCATTACTAATGATTACTATATTGACCAATTTCTACTGTACACTCTTTAACCTTGAGTGGCCTCTGGGCCTTGATAATGTGGTGATGCCTTTGTAAAAAAAAAAAAAAAAAAATGGTTACGTCCGAAATTTCGTGCAGATTCCCGAGTTCGACAATATCAACCTGAAATAAGTCGAACGTTACATCGACCGAAATGTTGCGAAAATTACGCTCGAAATGAGAAGAGTCGTACGAAGAATCCAAACAACATGGATAATCAATCTTCATCCCAAAATTGTGGAACGGGATGCCTCTTTCTGTTACTGTTTTTAAACACTTTAATATGATTTACAAGCACTTTAATATGATTTGCAAGCGTTCGTACAGGGTGGAACGATAAATTTGTCGCCCAAATAAAAACAGCACTATAGCTTTTATTTAAAACTCTTATTGAAAAAAATCAATTTATATAACTTGATTATGTAATAGAGCTGATATCTATTCAATGTAGCCGCCTTCAGCCTAAATCACCGCCTCAATACGGGTCTGGAACTGGAAACATGCCTTTTCCACAAGTGCAAGCGGGAGCTTGGCAAATACTCGGGAGAGGCGGTATTAGGCTGGCTTTGTTGTGGTGGGAGGTTATCTTGGTGATGTTCTTGACGTATGACTAAACAACGTAGTCCAGCGGGTTCAGGTCGGGGGAGGGAGAGGGGCAGTGAAATAAGGGTACAAAGTCGTAGCACTCCTTTTGAAGCCAAGCCTGGGTGTTTTTGAACCGGCGCCGAGTTCTGCTGTCACACCAAGGGTTTGCTAGCGGCCACCTGATTGCTTTAAGGGATCACCACACTTTTCAGTACATCCGGATACACTTTGGTGTTGACTTTAAAGCCGACTTTGAAGATGTGAGGAAGCATGATGTGGTCCACACTTGAAACCACACCAAAAACCATAACCGTGACCGAGAACTTCGTTAAGCTGTGCCCTCAAGAGTTGGATCGTTCGGACTTGCATTTTGAGAGTGCTAATAATGACCCTGTTGTCATAATTTGGATCGGTAGAGAGCATGAACTGTACAGTGGCGCATCTCCGATATCGCTCGTTGAACATTGTGTCACATTCAGACATGATAGAAGACTTCATTTATTGAGATTGTCGGACTGACTTCCTCATCTTGGTTTTTATAGTCACAATGTTTCGGCCGTTTTGCCCTCCAGCCTTCATCAGGTGTTTTGTATCGAACTGGGGAACCGTTTGTTAGGAGTCTCGAACCCAACCCTTTATTATTATTACGGGGGTACCGTGTTCGGACTCTGATACATAGTTGCTGATTCTCTGTTTTGAATGTTACTTTTCACTGCCTTCGTTCAGGATTGAACTCAGCACCTTTGGGTAACTGTAAACTTTGATACAACGTCTAGGACCACTGTGATTTGTACACAACCGGCCAACTAGTAGCTGATCAACGACAAAAAAGAAAGAAAAAAAAAAAAGAAGAAAAACCGGCCAACCGATCTTTATCAAACGGAAATTAAATCATGTCTTTTGTAGAGCGACAATTTTATCGTTCCACCCTGTAATATCGGTGTTCAAAAACCGGGTTAAATTTCTTAGCAATGTAAATGTTTGTGTTGACCTTTATAACCTGCACGCAATTTAATCTTGCATAGCAATTTGTAATCAAATATAAATACAGCGATTAAAAGAATGTCAATTGCAGTCAGAGGAACATTAATAAACTTTGGCTTCAAGTAAATGGAAACTTTCTGCTTATTATTTATTAAGATTTCTTCAAGGCAAATACAAATATTAATAAAATCGACATTCGCCTGTATTTCCATTGACTTCTTTTCTCCGTTTGTTAAGTTTTTTTTTTCTTAATATGTTGTTAATCTAATCTTAAAGTCGATTTCATCTTTACCCCATGGCATGAATAAAGAGGGAGTGACCGTCTTGGAACTAAATTAAATTTTTGCAAAAGACAGACTAATAGTTAAGGAAGAAGTCAAGCAGGGGAGATTTGAATCATCGAGTCTTTAAAGAAATTTAATAGATTCAGTCCGATTTTTATAAGTACTTAAAAATAACTAATTTGCAGCTAAAACACTTTACAGCTATCTGTGTGTATATATATATATATATATATATATATATATATATATACAAGGTGTTTCAAAAGTCTTGGGACCATTACAAATGCGTATATCTCATGAACTATTCCAGGTAGAAAAATGAAACTGGTGCCATTTTAAAGCTTGCTTAATCAAGTTTTTGGTCATACTAATGATTTTCGTCTAATCTTTCCAGGTGCAGTAATGGCGTTCTCTAAACAAGACAAGGCATTTTGTGTCCTCCAATTTGCAAAGACTGAATCGTGGACATATGTTTAGCGTGCATTTCGCAAGAAATTTAAAAAAGAAGCCCCTGAAAGGAAATCCATTGTCAGATGGCATGCTAAATTTGTGAAAGATGGGGGTTTGTGCCCAAGTAAGCGAACAGGTCGCCCTTCAACTTCAGAAGATGCAGTTGAGCAAGTTCGGACAGCCTTTCAGCGGAGCCCCCGTAAATCAGTGAGAAGAGCCAGCAGGGAACTTCAGCTTGCTCCAGCAACTGTCTGGCGTGTCTTAAGGAAACGACTGCAAATGGTACCTTACAAGCTCAAGTTGGTCCAAAAATTGAAGGACACTGATAAGCCACTTTGCCGTGACTTTTGCATTGCAATGCAAGAGAAGTTGGAAGATAACGGCTTTGATGACCGGCTTGTTTTTAGTGATGAGGCGACCTTCCATCTGAATGGCAAAGTTATCAAGCATAACACTCGCATATGGGGTACTGAGAATCCTCATGAACTTCTTGAGCACGAGCGAGATTCACCAAAAGTGAGCGTGTTTTGTGCAATTTCCAAGAAAGGTGTCTATGGACCGTTCTTCTTTGAAGAGGCAACTATCACTGGTGAATCCTATCTCAACATGCTGGAAGACTGGTTAATGGCTCAGTTGGAAGAAGCAGAATCTGATGACTTCATTTTTCAACAAGATGGTGCACCACCACACTGGAGTCTTAGAGTAAGGTAGTTTCTTAACACAAGGCTGCCTGGTAGATGGATTGGGAGATCTGGGCGAGGTGATGACGTTCTCATGCCCTGGCCTCCTAGGTCTCCAGATCTTACCCCGTGTGACTTTTTCCTTTGGGACTTTGTCAAGCGACAAGTCTATGTGCCGCCCCTTCTAAGAGATATTGACGAACTAAAGGCTCGAGTAACGGCAGTTGTGGGAACCATTGACGTCAAGATGCTGGAATGCGTTTGGCAGGAAATGGACTATCGACTAGATGTCTGCCGTGTGACGAATGGTGCTCATATTGAGCAACTTTGAAGATTCCCCACAAAACTTGAAACTTTAACCTTTCCAACGGTACCAGTTTCATTTTTCAACTCCTAATAGTTTTTGAGTTATTAAAAATCGTTATGTTCCGAAGACTTTTGAAACACCCTGTATATATATATATATATATATATATATATATATATATAGTATTTTTTTATTTATATAAGTATTATTGGCTACATATGCGTATACACCTTCCAACTGTGATATCTTTCGAAATACTGTATCAACAGGCTAATTCATCGGTGATTTCTATTGGAACCCAGATTCATTAGGTCGGTAGTCTCAATACTAGTGACCTATCGATGATGAACATCGAACGAAATAACAGCTGGAACATATACATATATATATTACTGTTTTTAAAAATAAATAAAAAATACGTCCAAATAAAAAACGGGCGATTTTCTTAGAAAAACACCGGATCTCCAAGGCGGAGACGTTAACCTTAATATCGTTTTAAAAAATAAGCAACAAAAACTACGTAAACACATAAACGAGAAAAAAACAAAACAGTAAATTGTCTATGGCATCATAGCGTAATAGGTTAGGGCGCTGGACTGAGATACATAAGGTCCGGGGTTCGAATCCCAACAACAGTCAAACTATGCTGAAGAAGAGTACGGCTCCGAAACACGCGTGTCCGTAGATTACTGTTAATAATAATAATAATATATATATATATATATATATATATATATATATATATATATATATATATATATATATATATATATAGGCAGCATATTTCCTCAATGGCATATTCCTTCAATAAAATAGACGTTTTTTGTCTATTAATTCTATTTTCGATCCTTTCCAACTTCCGAATAACAGTCACCACTACTGGCGGGAACTAGCCGATGTAATCACTATGTTTATCATAAGATTCATCATCAGGGATAAATTAATCTGACTTGTTTTGAACAATTTATAACTTTTTTTTTTCATTGAAAATGAATGAAATATGCCATATATATATGGATATACATATACATATATATACATATATGCATATATATATGCACATATATATATACATATATATATACATATATATATACATATACATATATATATGCATATATATACATATATATGCATATATATACATATATATATGCATATATATACATATATATGTGCATATATATACATATATATATATGCATATATATACATATATATATATGCATATATATACATATATATATGCATATATACATATATATATGCATATATATACATATATATATGCATATATATACATATATATATATGCATATATATACATATGTATATATATGTATATATATGCATATATATATGCATCTTTCTGAGTAAATCTGTATTTACATAGACTAGAATATATATAAATGACATGAATTTGTTCGCCTAAATTTTTCTGGAGGAAAAAAAATTGATCCGGTATTAAAAAAAAATAATAATTTTGTCCATGTGTTTTAAGGGAGGTGGTATTTGAACCACGCTGCTGGGGAGCCATAATTTAATATACAGTTTTGTTTTTAAATCCCTGAAACAGTGTTTCATGATAAACCACTAATGATCCCTTTAAGAACATTGGTGCTATTGTTTGTTCCTGTAAGTAAAACTATTCAGCGATACGAGATATTGACTTACTGACAAAAAATGCTTCAACGAAGGATAATTTTGTTATATTTTATAGATTTTAAAGAAACTCTCAATACTATATATATATATATATATATATATATATATATATATATATATATATATATATTAAAATAATCGCTAGTTTCGTTTTAATTACGGTAATAATATTTAGTTAAAATAGACTTAAAATGTGTAAGAATATGGCATATGTTTATATTTAAGTATCGTTTCACGTTTAAAATTATTTAAAACGTTATTTTAAAATTATATGTAATTTCGTTTTAAAAACGGTAATAAATCTTAGATTGAAATAAGTCTAAACGGTGTCAAAAATTGGCGTTTTTATATTTAAGTATATTAAGTATAAAAAAGGGGGGTTTAGTTATAGATACATGCCAAAATATTTTACTTTATATTGTAGATCTTATCACATATTTTAAACGAGATATAGAGAAAATTTTTAAGTTAAAAATTTTAAATGTTTTAAAACGTATTTTTAAATAGAGCGAGATCATGTTATACTTAATATACTTAAATATAAAAACGCCAATTTTTGACACCGTTTAGACTTATTTCAATCTAAGATTTATTACCGTTTTTAAAACGAAATTACATATGATTTTAAAATAACGTTTTAAATAATTTTAAACGTGAAACGATACTTAATTATAAACATATGCCATATTCTTACACATTTTAAGTCTATTTTAACTAAATATTATTACCGTAATTAAAACGAAACTAGAGATTATTTTAAAATAAATCTTAAACGTTTTAAACGCAAAGCGATACTTATATATATATATATATATATATATATATATATATATATTGTTTCTTTATTATACAAACATTGGAATCTGGTCCAATAACGTCCCCTGTTTTGTCTAATGAAATGGTTTCTCTTAATTGACATTCCACTGAAACATGTATGCACATATGTAACCAATATTGTTTTTATAATAAACATACTATATACTAGCTCTGTCCTCTATTGAGCATTCTTTAATAATCACGCGGGTTTCATTAGATTTACATCTAGGAAATCAATCTATACAACCAATTTACACACATATACACACAAATATAAATAATGTATTCCCGTCAAAGTGGGTGTAAATGAATTCCCAGAACAGTTTTTTTGTCTCCCTACGAATGATGTTTATGTCTCTTTGCGAAAATGAAAATCAAGGTATAGATTTCTTAAATCTTTATTTTAATTTTGATTAAAACTATTCCATGTTGTTTTTTTTAATGTTAAAACTATTCCATGTTGTTTTTTTAATGTTAAAACTATTCCATGTTGTTTTTTTAATGTTAAAACTATTCCATGTTGTTTTTTTTAATGTTAAAACTATTCCATGTTGTTTTTTTAATGTTAAAACTATTCCATGTTGTTTTTTTAATGTTAAAACTATTCCATGTTGTTTTTTTAATGTTAAAACTATTCCATGTTGTTTTTTTAATGTTAAAACTATTCCATGTTGTTTTTTTTAATGTTAAAACTATTCCATGTTGTTTTTTTAATGTTAAAACTATTCCATGTTGTTTTTTTTTAATGTTAAAACTATTCCATGTTGTTTTTTTAATGTTAAAACTATTCCATGTTGTTTTTTTTAATGTTAAAACTATTCCATCTTGTTTTTTTAATGTTAAAACTATTCCATGTTGTTTTTTTAATGTTAAAACTATTCCATGTTGGTTTTTTATGTTAAAACTATTCCATGTTGTTTTTTTAATGTTAAAACTATTCCATGTTTTTTTTTTAAATGTTAAAACTATTCCATGTTGTTTTTTTTAATGTTAAAACTATTCCATGTTGTTTTTTTAATGTTAAAACTATTCCATGTTGTTTTTTGTAATGTTAAAACTATTCCATGTTGTTTTTTTTAAATGTTAAAACTATTCCATGTTGTTTTTTTTAATGTTAAAACTATTCCATGTTGTTTTTTTAATGTTAAAACTATTCCATGTTGTTTTTTGTAATGTTAAAACTATTCCATTATGTTTTTTTTAATGTTAAAACTATTCCATGTTGTTTTTTTAATGTTAAAACTATTCCATGTTGTTTTTTTTAATGTTAAAACTATTCCATGTTGTTTTTTTAATGTTAAAACTATTCCATGTTGTTTTTTTTAATGTTAAAACTATTCCATGTTGTTTTTTTAATGTTAAAACTATTCCATGTTGTTTTTTTTTAATGTTAAAACTATTCCATGTTGTTTTTTTAATGTTAAAACTATTCCATGTTGTTTTTTTTAATTTTAAAACTATTCCATGTTGTTTTTTTAATGTTAAAACTATTCCATGTTGTTTTTTTAATGTTAAAACTATTCCATGTTGTTTTTTTAATGTTAAAACTATTCCATGTTGTTTTTTTAATGTTAAAACTATTCCATGTTGTTTTTTTAAGGAACTGTCAAAAATTTAAAACGAAACCTTAAGTGGTTTTAAAACGAAACTGAAATTCAGGAAATTGTTATTAATTTTTGTGGAATGATTACAGATCAAATTTAATGCAAATCAGAAATATTTGCATTTTCAAATTGGACATTATGCTCATACCACACTTATAAAATTTGCATGTAAGCGTAAGTAACCATGATGAATGCATTTACGTGCTGTTTTAATCGCATGTAACTTTAGAAACGATTTTTTTTTTGGCAAACAGTTATTTCTGATGAAAATTGTTCATGTTCCCTTTGGTGAATTATAAAAAAAAAGTCACTTATTAAAAATCCAAAACAAAAAAAAAACAAAAACCTTTTGTATCTTGTGTTTGATTACCGAAGTTCCGCGATGATAAGCCTGGTCAGTACCAGATGGAATAAGCTTTAATTAAAGGATGTCGTTTACTGAGAAGATTTCGCCGATGGAGCGCACAAAAAGAACATTCAACAATCAAGATCTAAATCATATTTCTTTTTACCTTAAATGTTTCTATAATGATTATGGCAGGAATTGTAGTCGTGCTTGTTTGTCCTATTACAAAATTAAAGAAAGTAGAAACCAACGCAATTAATGGCGGCATGGGGACACTAGGTGCTTTATTTTTATGGCTCATTTTGGTTAACTTTAGATCATGATAAGGTTCTCCGGCGATTTTGTTTTGTTAGCCTTGAAATCCATTAATTCTACTGTGCATGCGTGCGAAGCGAAATAAATCAATGATTAACAAAATCGATAATGGCACGATCGGACTAAGATCAAACATGTGGAGTTTAATAAAAATTGATTTCGTTTACTGTGTTCTATTTTATTTACGTATTTGTCCTCACCTTTATGGAATCAGAGAAGAGGTTTACGTGCCATCTATAAACATGCCCGATCATGCATGGTTCTTGGTAGATCGACCCGTCTAGTTTAGCTTATCCAGAAACCAACGAGACATTGAATTATGTAGATTATTCAAAAAGCTGTAGGTATCGAATCTGTTATTTGCACATCGTTTGCGTCGACAGAAACTTCAACTTCGTGAGTTGTTAAATACTGGTGAAGCAAAATCACTGGTATACAAATTTTTTACTTGCAAATGACAAAAAGTGAAAAGTCAGTCGAGATCAACTTACTGAACTACAGGTTAGGTTTTACTTAACTGTGGAAATTCATAGAAACGGATAAAACATCACATAGATGAAAGACAAGCTTCTGGGTTCGACCTTTACTCCTGATCAGAAATGGAACACGTACACCAAATCTGTTGCCAGTGACGCTGGGAAAATCGTGGGATCCTTCTACCGCCCCAGAAGATATCTCACTACTGATGCAATTCTCTATCTGTATAAAAGCCAAGTACGTCCAAGGATGGAGTACTGCTGCCACATCTGGGCAGGAGCTGCTAAAAACAGCCTATCCTGCTTTGACAGAGTACAAAATAGACTTCGTGGTTTAGTGAGGGATGCCCTTTTCTCTTCCCTGCAACCTCTCTCCCACAGAAGAGACGTTGCGAGCCTGTCTTTGCTTTATCGCTATTTCCATGGCAGGTGCTCGTCTGAGCTCCAATCCCTCGTCCCCCCTTGCCAATCTTTCACGAGAAACACCCGTCTGGCTGAAACTACTGTCAATAATTTTCCCCACTCTTTATCTGTGCCAAAATCCAAACGTAGATTCCATGAGCAAAGCTTCTTTCTTAGAACTGCACGCCAGTGGAACTCTCTGCCGCTTGCCTGTTTCCCACCTGACTACAACTTGGACATCTTCAAGTCTAACATAAACAAACTCCTGACAAACCGCCCCCTTAAGGAAGACACTCTATCAAAACCCCCAATACTAATGATTACTACAATATTATCTCATTGATTACTGTACACGCAATAACCCTTATCCCTGAGTGGCCTTCAGGCCTTGATAAGTGGTGGCCCCCATGTAAAAAAAGTTCATTTGGAATACTACACTCGGAGATATGTTATTTAAAAATGCTCTAATTAGATATGATTAAATAGAATCAAAACTTCTTTCTGAGAAGTGCACGCCTGTGAAATTCTCTTCTGTTTGCCTGTTTCTCACCTGACTACAACTTGGATGTCTTCAAGTCCAACATAAACAAATTCCTGATTAATCGCCCCCTTAAGTAAGACACGTTATCAGATCTCCAATACCAACTATTACTACGCTATTATCCCATTGATTATCGTACACACAATAACCCTTATCCCCGAGTGGCTCCTAGGCCTTGATAAGTTGTGATCCCCCATGTAAAAACAAAAGAAAAGTTATCTCTCATCCTTCTATAATTCAGTAATTGTGAATGAATAAAAAGGCGAATAAACTTCTGTTTTAAAGATATTAGGTTGAAAAGAAAGATCTTGCAGAATTTTTAATTGTGATTTCCAATGATATATTTTCAAATAAGTTCTCACTATAACATATGTACTTTATGTATCATTTTAAAGAGCGCTTTTTTAATATCTAATCGTTTCAATTACAATCGTTTTAAAACAATTATGTCTTCTTTTCAGAACGTTGAATGCAAGATGGAGAAAAGTAAATTCGCACAAATTTCAATCAAGTTAGGCCCGAAAGCTGCTGAAGCAGCTCGCGATATCAACGAAGAGTTTGGCTCAGGAACCACTACTGAACGCACAGCACAATGGTGGTTTAAGAAATTTTGTGGTAGAAATGAAAGTTTAAAGATGATGAGCGTAGTAGTCGGTCATCGGATGTGTAAGATTTAGTCGAAGCCAATCAAGGCACATCTGTTCGATAACTTGCTTCTGAGTTAGGCGTAACGTATACGACAATTTCCCACACTGAGACAGTTTTAAAAGACAAAACATTGATAAATGGGTGCCTTACAAATTGAACGACAACCAAAAGAAATGCCGTTAGGAAGTGTCACATTTCCTTCTTTTACGCCACAAAACGACCTGTTTCTCGAGCGGGTTGTGACTTGCGATGAAAAGTGAATTCTTTACAACAACCGGCGACACTCAGTTCAGTAGTTAGACTCCTACGAAACTCCACGATACTTCCCAAAGCCAGAGTTGCAACAAAAGAAGGTCATTCTGACTGTGTGGAGACCTGCGATCTGTCTCATCCATTACAGTTTTTTTTAAAACAGGCGAAACCATTACGGCGAAGAAGTATGGTCAACAAATCGATGAACTGCATAAGAAACGTCGACAACAACACCCAGCATTAATCAACAGAAAAGGCCCAATTCTCCTCCACGATAATGCCCGACCGAATGTTGCGAAGCCGACCCTGCAGAAGTTGAACGAAGTGGGTTACCAAACTCTGCTCCATACGCCATACTCTCCTATGTACTACCATTTTTCAAGCATCTCGATAACCTTCTGCGCGAGAAATGCTTAAAAAACAAAGCGATATCAGAAACGCCTTCAGCGACTAAATCTATACTAGAACGCAAGATGTTTTTACGTTACTGGCATAAATACACTTGTTTTACATTGGCAAAAGTGTCTTGATTCTGATGGTGTCTATTTCGATCAATGAAGTTTTGTTTGAGCCGAGATATATTCATGTGAATTTAAAAGTTTTAAATCGCAACGACTTTCTTGTCAACCGTTGTTGTTGGTTTTGTCCATCTCGAGAGATCATAGAATTCTGCGTCCTGATTCAGTCGGGGGGTAGTATTTGTGGTGTGGCTGTGCAAGCCGGTGCGGGGACCACAGGACCTGCCAATTCGCTTCAGATGTAGCCTTTCTCTCTCTCAGCTTGGGCCGGGGTGGAAGCTGGATCTGCCCTCTTCTTTCTACGGGCACGCTTCCCCTGCCAGCGTGTGGTTCTCCTCTTCTCCGATGTCTCAGCTACATGCCGGATGGTGGTCCACAACCCTCACGGTTTGAGGCAGCTGTCCCGAGCTTCGAGGGGTGAAACTGCTGGAACTCTCTCTGTCTCTGTCTGTCTGTCTCTCTCTCTCTCTCTCTCTCTCTCTCTCTCTCTCTCTATATATATATATATATATATATATATATATATGAATGATTAAATAATGATTATCAATCACTCCATTCTTCATCACTCGACTGATAAGCGATTCAGAATTAAGACCAAAGACGAAAAAAAACTTTTCTGTCTTCAACTATTTGTCTTGCCTTAGTTTTTTTTTTCAGATATGACCGATCTTATTTGTATACAGCGTTCCTTTAGTCTGAAACATTCAGGGAACAACGTGTAAGAAGGCAGGCAGCCATCAAGTGATGATGATGACTAGGGTTATGGCAACAGCATATTCTTTACATTGCTCTGACTCTTGAGTATAATCCGACACAGTTAGACACTGATAATCAACCGAGAACCACATCACTCTATATAACAGCATATACGATATCAATGAATACATACTCGAGAGTCAAAACAAGGAAAAGAATATGCTGTTGTCATAGCCCTAATGATGACGAATTTCATTCATATATGGCACTATGTTGAAACGTAGCTCAGGTGAATATTATAGAACTTGAAATCTTTATAGCGAACTTTGAGAACTATAGAGAATTTACAAACTACTAAAATGAATTCGTATGAATAAGTATATGCAGTCACCTTTCAAGACACACGAAAACACAAACACACATACACACATATATATATGTGTATATATATGTGTGTGAGTGTGTTTGTGTGTGTATGTGTAACAGAGCCATGGATACGTATTTAGCAGCAGCGACATCTCACATATGCAAATGACCAGCCCGTGGCGCGAGATGACGTCACAGCGAAGGAAGAGAAGGAAAATACAAGCGAAGATAGATTTGAAAACACGTGGTTGCGACGGCGATTTAGAAAGCACATACTGGTGTGAGAGGAACTTTTCAAAGAATATGCAATCTGAACTTTTAGCAAAAATAGGCCGGACGACAGTGACCGAACTGCAGACATAGACGGAGTTGTTTTTTTTTGGGGGGGGGGATATGTGCGATCTTATTTCTATACGGCGTATTTTTAGTCTGGAACAGCATGTAAGGAAAGAAGCGGCCATCAAATTATGGTGAGCAACTTTTATTTATATATGGCACTATGTTGAAACGTATCAGAGGTGAATATTATAGAACTTACATTTTTTATGCCGAACTTTGAGATCTATAGATAATTTCAAACTACTGAAATGAATTCATATAGATAAAAACACTTTTTAACACACACAAACACACAAATATATGTAACAAAGCCACAAACTCGTATATAATCGCAGCGATGTCTCACGTATGCAAATGACTAAACCTGTGGCTCGGTTTTCGGCCAGAAATTTAGCTGTAAAAGAGTCAAAGTTCAACGATTTGACCTTCGAAAACTCTACAAAACTCCTCCGCTGATTTTGGGTCGAAACACTTGAAATTTTAGATGTAGGTAATTTCGATATGGATCAAACTATTTAATTAGATTTGAACTCAAAACAATAAAAGTTAAGAAGTCAAAATTGGGGTCAAAGTTAAAAAAATTGACTTCTGCGGTATTTACCAAATTACTCGGCCAAGTTTTGCTTTAAACATTTTAAATTTTACATAAGGTGTATTTAGACATGGGGCAAGCTTTTTAATCGATTTTTGTCCGGAAATTTAGTTACCAAAGGCGAAAGTTTAAAAGATTTGACCTTTGCGGTCTCTAGCAAACTATTCGGCCAATTTTGGATCTAAACATTTGAAATTTTACATAAAGGGTATTCAGACATCCAGCAAGCTTTTGAAACTAGTTTTTAGGCGAAAATTTGGCTGCCAAGAGGTCAAAGTTAAAAGAGTTGACCCTTGTAGACTCTACCAAATTCCTCCGCCAATTTTGGGTCTAAACACTTCAAATTTTAGATATAGGTTACCTGGACACGAGTCAAACTTTTTAATATATATATAAAATTATCAACAATATATAGGGCCCGAGCAAAGCCGGGATGAACTACTAGTATGCTTATATATTAGTGTTGGGACGATTAATCGAAATCGGAAAATCGGAACTTTTTGGGGTACTGGAATCGGTATCAAATTCGGAACAAAAATTGTGCATATTTTCCGATGCTAAAATTATTATTTTAATTATCTTCTTTTATTCTGTTTAAAACAACATCTTCCTTTGCCGGTAATAAGAATACAATACTAAATACATATTAGTTTTAAACTACCAGTAACGCTAAAATCCATAGATCAAACCACCCCTACAAGTTTATTTTTACGTTTAAGAAAATATGTGTTTTACGGTAATCCGGAAAACTAGCAACTTTATAATTAAATATTTACAGATTTATAAAGAATCGGAATCGGTAATTTTACCGAGATCGGAAATTTAGTGCGGAATCAGTAATTGCATCGAGTCTAAGAAATAATTAAATATATATATATAATTATTTACTATAATAATTATTAAATACCTACAGGGACTAGTATTTCATCCTTTCGGGAATCATCAGTGCAGGGTGTCATGATTAACACCAGTCAATAGATTCGAACGCGGCAACGAAGCCATCTCTGATTCCATATATATATATATATATATATATATATATATATATTATATATATATAGTGAATAACTTGTTTACACACGGCTAGTGACACACCGATAACATTAGATGACATAGGCTTGCGCTTTCAATCGCTGAGTGGAAAAAACTTACACTGGCCTACAAACAAACAGATCTGTGGAGAGATGCAACTTGACAGATCGCCGAACACCTGGGAACATGAACCACCACCAATAACATCAAACAGAAATGTGACCGTGTTCTATGACAAAGACACACAGGCACGCAGATACATAAAAGGCAAGGCCATCAAACCAGATGTTGTTATATGGAACAAGCCTGAAAGAACGGCACTCATTGTCGATGTCACAGTCCCAAATGATTTCGGCCTTAACAGAGCTGAACGGGAAAAGAAAAACGACATGGTCTCTGAAAGAAATAAACATTATACCGGTTGTGATATGAGCAAGTGACAATGTTCTATGACATAGACATGCAGACGGGCAGATGCATAAAAGACAAGGCGATCAAGCCACACATGTTAATATAGAAGAAGCCCAAAAGAACTGCACTCACTATCGATGTCACAGTTCTAAAATTACTTTGGCCTTAATAGAGCTGAACGGGAAAAGATAACAAAATATCAAGACCTAAAAACAATGATCTAAAAACGACATTGTCTCTGAAAAAAATAAACATTATAGCGGTTGTGATAGGAACAACTGACCTAATAAAAAATTAATCCCTAGAAGACCAAGTTTTAATGAAATATAAACAGCAGCCATAAAGGGAATAGTGTCTATTCTTAAAAGAGCTATCGGATATAAATTTAAATCGTAACGGAACCAAGTGCTAGCTCCAGGAAAGAGACCCTTTATCTCTTACAATTAACTGAAATAAAAATTTAAAAAAGTGAAATGTCTGCTCTAGGGTGACAAAGTGGCACACCAAGGGAGGTAATTAATCTCAACTCAATCTTTAAATATCTTTATTTGCTCGTTAAGGAAACACATTTTTCCAGTGGAAGACGCAAATATTAAAAAAATATTTTGTAATAAAAATGGAGAAAATATTGTAATTGCTTGCTTCCTATTTTAAGCCAAACAGTTTTTACATAAATGTAAACGAACACCAAAATACAACAGACGATTACGTGTGATTATACGAGGGTTTATTTGGATGTAGTGTTGCCACTTGGACTTACCGGCAGAGATAAATAAATTTGTTAACAGCGTTAAATGGTTATAATAGACTAGAAATGACATCACAATAACTCTTTTACACGTCTCCTTATTTTTATTTTATTAATGTTAAATATATTTGCTTGTTTTCTTTTATTTTAAAATTATATTTATTTTGATCATTTTTTGATATTTTGATTTATAAATTTATGTTTATTAGTAAATTATTTCCTTTTTATAGCTTCTTTCAACCAACCCGCATGATCATATTTCACAATTCTCAAGTGAAAATCCCTTCCGCATATCGTTAAGGATAAAAGCCTAAAGTATTACTTGTAGAGTTTTTACAAACTTTGGTGAACAATTTTCGCAGATCTCGTGAAGCTGAAATATCTGAATTTATTTTGAATGTTAAAAGGAATTCGAATAAAGCGAAGATGAATAAAAACGAGAAAAACGAAGCACAAACAACAGCAGATTGATTGAATGAATAGCATTTAAACGTGTCAGATGCAAGAAATGTGCACCTCACTTGTCGATTCGATGAGGCTGGTCAGTAAACAGCCTTATCAAACGCTTATCCACCTGCACAACTGTTGACTATCCTATTGCAGTCAATGTTTATCACTTACTCCTGTTTATTTTCTTAGATTTCTATTGCAAACCTTGTTGTTGGCAACCGTCTCGGAAGACGATCGTGTAGCAGTGAAACCATACGGTGCCTTAAATACGTTTCCTATGACCACTTTTATTGATAGCACGCACACAGAACTCTAATCTTCTTCGAATTAATTTCCTCCGGCTGTAATCCACTTGCTGTACCGTTCGAATACTTTCTGGAATGCCCCATGGATGTCCTCCTGTGTCACTGATCCTCGTCACAAACTCTTTCATCTTCTTCATAACGACAGCCTTTAAGATGTTCCTTGAGTTTAGGGAATAACGAAAAGTCACAGGGAGCAAGGTCTGGACTATAGGGAGAGTGAGGAACTATATTTATATCCATCTTGGTCAAATAGTCTGCGACAAGGATGGAGCACTCTTGGGACAAACTTTGTGCAAATCTTCTGCATCTTCAGTTCCTTGCGAATAATTGTGTACAGTTCCCACACTGACATCAAACTGTGCACTTATTGTCTCTATAGACACACGACGGTTCTTATCCACGAAATTCTTTCTTTGGACAATCAACTCGGGTGTTCTGACTTTCTTACTCCTCCCACACCTATTATCTCTCACAAACTCCTTGCCTTCCGTGAATATCTTATGCCATTCAAAAACTGATCCTCGATTCAAGATGGTTCGAAAGCCGTCTGAAAAATCCCCTATGTTTCTGTGGCATTTTCAATGCTTAAAACACATATGTATTGCATATATTTCTTCTAAAGTGTCATCGAGTCCAAATTACATTTTTGAAATTCAATAACTGTGGCAATCAGGCTTTAGTAGGGTATATTCCAATTTCTGTTGTAGCTGTTTCTTTCAATCTGAAATCATAAAAGTTTGTCAGTCATCGCATAAGATGTATAGCAATAACACACTGAATTTTCTAGTGTCTACAATAATTTTAGATGCCTGTACAAAAAAGTCTGGAAACTTATTGATGGCCCCAAATGCATTGCCTGAGTAGGGTGATATGGGAGGACAGCTGTTGCCTGTGCAGCAGTCCCATTTTTCGCGAAGCCAAAGTATTCTAGGGAAAGACAGAGTCGATACAGCTTGGCTCTAATTGCGCTGCAGGAGTTGCCAGTGATGATAATATAAAGTCAGGCCGTTTACTCTCTTAGCCGTTCCCTGATATGTTAATACATCAAGGCATCAGAGGTTTTCAATAAGAGATGCTTTCCCCTAAATGGGCTACCATCCAAAGTTTACGAACTGAAGTGACTGATTTTAAAGTGTCAGTAGACCCCTTTTGCCGCTTCTGTTAGTATAAACAGTTTCGCTATTAGTGCAAGTTAGAAAAATAATGTAGTTCGAGTATTTACCATAAACTATAAACTCTATGGACATATTTTCTTCTGCCAAGGAGCTTATGTATTCAGCTAATTTTATAACAATGTTTGCTTGTGTATAGCTTCGTGTTCACATCGTTTGACCAACCACTAGCAACTTTGATCAAAATATTGGTTATCATCTAACGTAGAACTTGTTTAATTTGGGGGTAGGATCGCATATTTAATCATCTTACCGACTTCCTCCCGTCTTTTCCTTGGCATTTTCTTGCAAACGAATTGTGTAACGTAGTTGTGAGCTCGGTCATAAAAGGACCAGTCTAAAACACGTATGAGTACTGACGACTCACGTGCCGAATTAATTTCGTATCAGCATTTTAACGCGTTGCATAGGTGTGACGTCACGGTAGTAAATGAACATATAGATATCAAGATCGGAAAGAAAGAAAAAAAAGAAGAAAAAGGAAGAGACGCGTGGCGATTTGAAAGGTACGCTCGACAAGCACGCGAGTTTTTTTCTTCTAGGCTTTGGTAAGTGAACCGGCCGATTAGCGAAGAACATATACTTGGCGTGCTGTAAATACGTGTCGGCGACTGGTGTGGTAAATGAAGAAAATAAATAACTTTTTTTCACTTAAAAAATTCCTATCAAAATTTTATTTTTTGCGACTGCCTCTGCCTACAACGTTTCTGTCCATTTTAAAAGTAATAATACCGGTTCAATTGCTCAGATAGTTGTACAAGTTATAAGGTAACGTGGTTCCAGTATTTATGGTGTTAATAACCTCATGCACACTGTATGGACATATATTCTTCTGCCAAAGAGGTTATATATTCGGTCGATTTTATAACAACGTTTGCTTGCATTTTATTGTGTGCTTGTCCACATCGCTTGACCGATCACTAGCAACTTTGATAAAAACAATGGTCATCATCTAACATTGAACACATTTAATTAGAGAGTAGAACGGCATATTTATCGATCCAAGCGACTTACTGTTTAGAAAGTCATCCTTATTTTTAATATCCTAACTCAATTACATTCCTACAAGTCACTTATATATTACGTTCCTTCAGGTTTACATGCTGGATCAAATTGTTAAAGAGTTTACACTCGAAGTTGAATGAAATATATATTTTTCTCGCAGTATTGTTTTATTTAATTTATAATATGTCTTACAAAAGATCTCCAACCGACCACCCTTAACACAGATAAATATTATTCACATTATACATATACCGCCCTGTCTTCCTTTGTAACTGCCTCACGAACTCATACACATACAATTACCTTTCCTTTTTCCCTTAGAAAAATAATAATTTCTCTCTTACAAAGATCCGGCAAATCTAATTGGCTGGGAGTAAACAAACTTTCACTCATTATCTTTTCTATTTATTTAATTTTCATTTATTTTATTTACATTATGTTTGTTTTTTGTATTTATAATTCGGAAACTCATCGTTTTTTTCTTTTTATTGCATTTTAATTTATTGTATTTTCATTACGCTTGTTTAATTTAATTTATAATCTGTAAAAAATTAATATTTTGAATTACTTAAAGCAAACTCATTCATTATTTGACGTAAATTCGTTCATTATCTTTTCTATTTATTTTATTTATTATAATTTATTATATTTACAGATTAAAAGAATTACTTTCAGTATTATTTATGTAAAGAAACATTTAGTTGATTTTAAATATATTATATTCATTAAAAAAATCTGTAACTAAATATTTTTAATATTATTTATGCAAATAAACATTTAATTTCTAAATAAAATATATGATATTTATTAAAAATATAATGTAGTAGCTTAATATTTTTCAATGAAAATAACCAATTTTCATATATACTCTGACCCTCTCTCTCTCTCTCATGCCGTAAGTGTGACTCTCTGATTATCTCCCTAACTTCAAACCTCATCTCAATATATCGAGAATCTTCTTTGTTTATGACGTCAGAAGTGTACTATCAAACAATGTGACTAAATTTTTCACGTGGATTTAACATATGTCTGTCCAAGCACACTTTTGGCAAACAACGAATTCCCAATTTTAATTGTTCAATATCTAACCTATTTTTAATCATTATCTATAAACTCGCATTGTTCATTCTGTTAACTGACATATTTAATATCCAGTTATTTCCAAAAGAATTAACAATCGACTGCATTTCAAGGATTTCAATTTATCCATTATCATTTTAACATTTGCCTACGGGGTTCGATTCTAGTCTTTTCCTAATATCATTCACTTATCTGGTCTGCTTTCTCACTTACATGAGAAGGGGATAGCCCTTCTTATGTAACAGGGGTATGCAGTTTTCTGACTGAATATAGTCTTGTTAATATAAAAAAAAACAGTTTAAAAATGTACTATTTTATGCGCGAAAAGAAAATGCGTATGAATTAGTTTCATGTTCAACGATTTTTTCGTTTCTTTGGTCTTGAATTGATTTCCAACATTCTTTATATTGTATCCAATCAGAAAGAAGAAATCAAAAAGAAAAAGCATGAAAAACAAATAGCCGAAATAACGTTACGCTATCGTTTCTGAGCAGGATTTAACGCCATTGAGAATATCCGACGCAACTCAATGAACATCAAACAACGTGTAGAATACAATCAAATTTTGAACAGAAGACAAAATAACCCTATATGCTCGCTACGATTTTATGGCGCTTTGGTGCTTTGAATGGACTTAATTCAATCCCTGATTTAACGTCTTTGAATATTTGTTTTTTTTTTCAAAACAGGGGTTTCAGATAACATAGATTATGACCAAATATGCAAGCAATGCAATAATTAATCAAACCCTGAAAACTGCTGGGTCCTTCAGCCTCACTTTCTTTTTCACTTTGAGCCGGGACTTTCTTTAGGGAGGGACTTTTCTCTTCTCTCACCGTTTTCTCTACTTAAGCAAAAGCACAATCGCCTGTCCGTCCGCGTTCGGTCTTTTATTCCTTTCAAATCTCGGGAATTCTCGCAGTTAGTTTCACCCTCTTTTCTATAAAACCAACCACGTCTATAGCTTCTTCTTCCTTTTCTTCCTCTCTCAGCATCTGTGTGTTAACAGCAAACAGAAAGACTTTCTGTCGCTTGGCTTGGAAGAATTACTACTACAAATCCATAACCACTTTTACAGTCTAACCATATTTGACTTGTCACCATTGCGATAAAGTAAAATAAAAAATAGTCATGAAAAAATAAAGCCACCTCATTTTAGAGGTTGATAATTCGTAAAATCCAGTTGTAAGTTATATATATTGGAGGTTCATGGTTCAATCCGCAGTGCGGGCGATACTCAAAATGCAATTGAGAATTACTTAGGATTTGTACCCGATTATAGATGACGGAACGAGACCATGTATATTAAATAAAGGGTTGTTTAGGAAATTCCGTGCAAATACTCTATTCTCGAGCTTGACAAAATACACATGAAGAAGGTCGTAGGTTACATCGACTAAAATCTTGTGACAATGACACTGGTGATGAGCACAGCAGTCCGAATTATACAAATAATCTATCTATCTATATATCTATAAAAGTGAACGTGCCTGTGTATCTGTCTGTGTGTGTACATTTCCCTACGCAATAATTCAATTTAAAACTCAAAATTTGATATACAGGGTACTGTGATTTGGGAAAATCTATGTGATCGATTTCCGGCCATAAATTTGGCTGTTAAGGGGTCAAAGTTCAACGATTTGACCTTTGAGAACTCTACCAAACTCCTCCGACAATTTTGGGTCTAAACACTTGAAATTTTAGATATAGGTTCCTTGGACTTGGATCTAACTTAATAACTTGATTTGAGCCCAAAACAATAAATGTTAAGGGGTCATAATAGGGGTCGAAGTTTAAAAAATTTGACCTCTGCGGTCTCTACCAAGTTACTCAGACAATTTCTGGTCTAAACATTTGAAATTTGACATAAAGGGTATTCAGAGATAGGGCAAGCTTTTACATCGGTTTGGGTCGAAAAGTTTTAGT
The DNA here is from genome assembly GCF_053919585.1 of Euprymna scolopes. Classification (NCBI taxonomy): domain Eukaryota; kingdom Metazoa; phylum Mollusca; class Cephalopoda; order Sepiida; family Sepiolidae; genus Euprymna; species Euprymna scolopes. The sequence continues at coordinate 97,633,191 of NC_136504.1, read as the reverse complement.
TACCAATATATAAATGTATGTATGCATATATGTTTGCATGTCTGCCCAACACTTTCGACAGAGGCGAAGGATTTTCTCAAGATCAGTATCGCGTTGAAGTCCGTCCTTTCAGACGACAAATATCGAAAAATTTGGCTAAAAACATTAATATCTTCACCTTAAACTGGGAACTTTTCTACATGGGGGGGGGGTTGCGTTTTCGTTCATATTTTTGAAAGTCATCCTCTCCTTTTGATTGTCTAGCCTTAATTTTAAAAAAATGTCGCTTCCGGTTTGGCGGTGGTCGTAACAGCATAGACGTCAGGGTTTTTTCCCGTTCTTTGCCTCCTTTGCGATACGGGTTCGAGCCTGCCTTCCTACTACCACTTTTTCTTTCTGTTTACTCAACAGACACATCGGAACACCCGGGCAACGCCAGGCTGAAATGCTAGTATATCTATAAAAGTGAAAATGTCTGCGTGTGTGTCTGTCTGTGTGTGTACACTTCCCTACCAAATAACTCTGTCAATTTTCGGTCTACAAACTCGAGACTTGAGATAAGGTGTATTGAGATTTGGGAAAATCTTTTTAATTGGTTTTAGGCCAGAAATGTGGCTGTCAAGGGGTCAAAGTTCAACGATTTGAGAACTCTACCAAACTCCTCCGCTAATTTTCGGTCGAAGCAGTTGAAATTTTAGATATATGTTCCGTGGACATGGTTAAAACTTTATAATTTGATTTAGGCCCAAAACAATAAATGTAAAGGGGTCATATTTGGGGTCAAACTTTAAAAAATTGACGTCTGCGGTCTCTACCAAATTACTCGGCCAATTTCTAGTCTAAACATTTAAAATTTTACATAAAGTGTATTCAAACATGGGGCACGCTTTTTAATCCGTTTGGGCGGGAATTTGGCTGCCAAAGAGTCAGGGTTGAAAGTGTTGACCTTTGCAGACTCTACCAAACTCCTCCGCCAAATTTTGGGTCTAAACACTTGAAATTTTAGGTGTAAATTACTTGGACATGGGTCAAACATTTTAATTCAATTTGAGCCCAAAACAATAAATGTTAAATGGTCAAAATGAACAGTACATAGGGCCCAAGCAAAGCCGGGCGGAACTTCTAGTATATAATATTATCATTATATCACTTCTTTTAGCGTGTAAATGCCAAATTTCACCAGTGCTTTGAAAGAGGAAGTTCGATGTGTTTGATATTTAATCTTCTAGAATTCTGCTTGTAAGATAATTAAAAGGGCCAGGAATAGTCTAAGAGCAAAGTGTAGTATCTTTTTGTAACTTCATTTCATTATATTCTCTCCTCGATCAGTTAAGTTGGAATCCTTCTAAACTGAGATAATTTTTATTTTTTATCGTAATCCACAGTGTCCTTTTGTGGAAGCTGGAATTTACATATATTACATATATCAACCGTGTGTCTAATTCTGCCCTCGTGGGGAGGAGGCAAGTAAATAGGGACTAAGAAATCAATCTATCAGTAGTAGGCTTAATATTAACACCTCTATCAACAGCATTATTCGATAAAAGAGATTAACGTAGTTTGGGTACGTTTCCTGGCCACCAGCTATGTTAATATATCATGCCGAGAAGATTTTATGCAAGAAACATATAAAGGATGGCCACCAAAGAGATAGGCCGATCAGATAAGGATTGTTCAGGACCCTAATAATTGGTGAGATTTTGTTTCTAAGGATGTGGAGAAGTTCTCTCTTGTATATGCATGAGCCAAGTTTTGAAATAGTGACGAGCGACATTGATGTAATGAATAAGAATTCATCCGGGTTCCGCCATACAAGAATATGATTGACTGGCGAACACGAGCGGGTGTTGCAACATGGGAGAAACGCAAAAAAATACGCCAAAAGCTTAAGGCTTATGTGACAATCGTTGATTAAGGCGACTTCACAGATTGTATTACTCGATTACATAAGTATGAGAGAAACGCTGAAAGATACAACGAAAATCTAAAGCTTAAGCCCATTATTCCAGTCATAGTACTTAAAAAGCTACACCCGAAACTAGTACCTATTCTTAAAAGCTGTTCAATGCATGCTTAAAGCAGAAATGGTTCTCAATACTTTGTGAAACATTATTAGTCTGCCCAGTATTTAAAAACACTGGAGATTGGCCTTCAGCATCTCAGTACAGACCAATTAGTTATCTGTGTGTCATGAGTAAGTTGCTTACATCTGTACTAAATAGAAAAACCGTTGACAGCTTTGGCAATAAATAAATATATAAATAAATAAAAAAAAATAATAATTCAATAAAATAACCTGCATAGCAACAAGCAATCTGCTTTCCGTTCAGCTGGTATACTGACTATAATTTCATATAGGAGTAGTGATGGGACGATTCCAATATTTTTCCCGATTCCCAAACAATTACAGATTCCGTACTAAATTCCCGATTCCGATTCTTTATAAATCTCTAAATATTTTACTATAAAATTATTATTTTGTCCCAATTACCGTAAAAACACATCTTAAATGTTCATGCATTTTCTCAAACATAAAAACACGCTTGTGACGGGATGATCTAGAGATTTTAGTCTTATTGAAAGTTTTAAGCAATAAATATTCAAATATTTATTATTTTATTATTACTACAGGCAGTGGAAGACGTTTTTATAAAAACAAAATCAAATAAAATAGACAATTAAAGGAATCGGTTTTGGCATTGGAAAATAGGCTCAAATTTTCCCAATTCCAATACCGATTCTGATACCCCAAAAAGCTCCGATTTTTCCAAATAATCGTCCCAACATTATATAGGATCAGTGAATCTATCGATGGAGAATCCCTGTCTAGAGTAGCTCTCGACATATCAAAAACATTTGACAAGTTTGGCTAAATGTCTAATTCACAAGATCTCCAGGTATGGAATATCTGGAAATGTCTTCCCAACCACCAAATCCCCGACAGGTTTATACAAGTAGTCATCGATGGACAGTTGTGTTAAGCTCAAAGAATCAACATTAGTGTGCAGCAGAGATATAGAGGGCCAATCTCTGTTCCTTATCCTCATCAATAATGTCCTAGATCACATCCTTAAGTTATTCATTGACATATGCACATACAACACCACCAAGTGTTATCATGGTAAGACTTAAAAGGCCAGCAACGAAAAACATTTCTCAGTCTCTCACCTCCGACCTTGATCACGTGATGCAATGGGGCAAGCTACGACCGCTGCTAACAAGTTCCCCTACTGTCTATCAGTGTTCAATTATAAACGCATATTACCTGAACAAAGTTTCTCTCCTGCAACTGCCTGCTATCCATCTCTTTAAATAGTCCAATCTTGCTCAATTTCAAGCAAACACTATCACTGAGCTCTTGTCACACCGACCCTTTTATGCTCATTAACCCTATCCTCCTCTAGTTGCCTCCGATGTGGTGACTCCCCTCTCTTTCTCTCTCAATATATATATATATATATATATATATATATATATATATATATATATAATCATCTACCACATCAGACAACTGATCATTAAGGCGACTTATTAGATTGTATTACTCAATTTTTGTAGTTACTTCAAACAAATACATTTATTTCCTGGACATAGTAATTTTTAAGATTATTCTCAAGTCAACTTAACCCTCACATTTTTTACTGTCATTTAAAACTCAAACAAGGCAAATTGACACTTGGACGTAAGCGACTACCATTTGAAACCATGTGTATAGGGATACTATTTAGGGCGTTGAGCAGCAAGATGTCGGTTCACATTACCCTTGAACTTCAGCATGTCTTTAGTCACGAAAGCAGGCACCCGGTAGAGAATTCCAAAGTCTAGCAATTCGAGAGAAGAAACTACTAGAGTAGTAGGCTTCTTGGCATTTAGGGTTCTCTACAGTGTAGGGTGAGATTTTGCTATTTGTCAGGTTGGTCGAGGGTGTTTATGATAAAATGGTACAGGTGCTTTAAATGCGTCGAAGCATATTCCATTAAAATACTTGTAAAATAGGCACAGGGATGCAACGTTTCGGTGATGGGACAGAGATTGGAGTTTGTTTGATAGTGCGGGACCTATTAAGTTGGAGACGAGTGGCAGATGAATCAGCCCAAATGTGGCAACAATAGTCTAGTGACTTTGTAGAGGCATAGGATGTTCTCAGATGTGAGTCATTTTCTAGCACCATGGCAATGTCGTTAGTGTGTTCATTCGAATTCATGTTGCCTGGACTTTGAACAAACAGCTTTCAGGTAGCGTATCATTTGTCTTGGCTATTGAAGTGAATAGTATCAGTAAGTAAAGAATTGCCTTTTAGAAAGGTTTTATTAACTGTAAAATACACGTACGCTCTTGAAAGGATCGAGCGGGAAAATGAAACAGAGGGCGCTTTTATTATGAATGTCAATCCCAAGGGGGATAACTCTTAACAACAAATTAAATCATAACATTTTCCCCGTCCTAAAGTATTCAAGTAAGGGGTAATTAATTATAGACAATTTTTTTTTTTTTTACAATCACATAAGAATCATTTTATTTACAAATAACATATGAACCCAAACTGCAGTTTTTTCAGTATTTAGTCACAAAATCCTTATATTTACTAGGGAATTGTCGAACTCGGGACGACCTCCGCACAGATTGGCAGGAATGCTGATTTTCAGTATTATTTTTTAGTAAAATCTGATTTTCTTCAAGATCAGACGATTGATTTTTGTCTTCCTCATGACCAATGTTTTCATTAGTAGAAGGTTCAAATAAAGTCTCTGAAGTAGTAGGATTATTATTAGAGTTTTCTTCATTTGATGAGTTTGGAGCTAAGTCTCGAACGTTGACAGTGGTTTCAGTACCAGAAGGTAGTTGAACATAAGCGTAGTGGGGGTTGACATCTATTAGGGTGGCAGGCGTTACAGGAGGGTCATGTTTACTTGTTTTAGTGTGGTTTCTAATATATATTGGGCCTGGTTTAACCCAAGAAGGAATTGAAATTCCGGAAGCAGATTTACGACTATATTTAAATAGTCTATCATGGGGAGTCATATTAGTGGCAGTACAAAGTAATGATCTAATTGAATGAAGTGCGTCCGGTAGTATGTCTTCCCAATAAGGTAGTTTCATTTGATTAGAATGTAATGTTGTTTGAATGGCCTTCCATAAGGTACCGTTGAGTTTTTCAATCTGTCCATTACCTTCAGGATGATACCTACTTGTTTTAGAAGTAGCAATTCCTTTTTTGTGTAAAAAATTCTTTTATTTCTCTTGCTAAGAAATCAGAAGCACGGTCAGTATGTATCATGTCAGGCAAACCAAAAATTGAAAAGAGTTTGTTTAGACAGTGGATAATGGTTTTGCTTGTCATATCTCTGCAAGGAAAAGCGAAAGGAAAACGGGAATACTCATCAATTAGAGTAAGTAGATATTTGTTGCCATGTATAGAAGTAGGTAGAGGGCCTTTAAAATCAAGATTTAATCGTTGAAAAGGTAATATGGCTTGAATGAGAGTCCCTCCATTGGTATTGGCGAATTTGGGTTTCAGTAATTGACAGGATGAGCAAGAGTCAGTAATATTCTTAATTTGATCCAAAGTAAAAGGGAGGTTCCTCGTTCTTATAAAATGGCTTAGTCTTGAAACACCAGGATGACATAATTGTTTATGTAAATCACGAAGATCTTGTAGATTGTAAGTAAGAGCAGAGATGCGAGAGAATGTGTCAGCAGCAATATTTTCAGGTCCAGGTCGATAAACTATAGTGAAATTGTATTGGGATAATTCTATACGCCAACGACATATTTTGTCATTCTTAATTTTTGATTTTCTTTTATTGTCGAATATGAAGCTGATGCTCTTCTGATCTGTGATGACTTTAAAGTGCCTGCCGAGTAGAAAATGTCGCCACTTACGGAGAGCTTCTACAATAGCGGCTTTTTTTTTTTTTACACAGTGATCACCACTTATCAAGGCCCGGAAGCCACTCAGGGATAAGGGTTATTGCAAGTACATCACGTTAGTGAGGAGATTTTATGAAGTGTTTAATTAGGGGGGCGGTTCATTAGGAATTTGTTAACATTAGACTTGAAGACATCCAAGTTGTAGTCTGGAGGGAAGCAGGCAGACGGAACAGAGTTCCACAGGCGTGCAGTTCTAAGAAAGAAGCTTTGCTCATGAAATCCGCGTTTTGATTTAGGCACAGATATAGAGTGGGGGAAATTTTTCACTGCCTCTTTTTCGTTAGTATTGAGAGTTCTTGAAAAAATGCAATAGGACGACCTCCTTGATTTAGTGTTGCAGCAATGCAATAGTTACTAGCGTCCGTTTCTACTTCAAATTCTTTATTTGGATCTACCGTTATTAAAGTGGCGTCTTTTAGATCATTTTTCAATGTTTGAAAAGATTTTAATACAGATGGAGGTAGTGGAAATTCTTTGTTTTGATTTAGTAATAAAATTTTATCAGAAAATTTTTTAATGAATTTGCAGTAATAGGAAAACATTCCAACTATTCTTTTTTGAGATTTAAGATTCAGCGGAGGTGGCATTTCGAGTAATGGTTTTAGTCTTTGATAATCGGGAGCTATTTGATTATTTTCTATGGTGTAGCCGAGTAGAGTAATAGAACTAGAAGAAATTATGCTTTTATGTTCATTTAAAGTGATGTTATATTGTTTAGCAATTTTGTAGAATTTTTGAAGATTGTAATCGTGTTCTTCTTGATTTTTTCCGCATATAGTTACGTTATCAACATACACAAAGGTATCGGTTAGATTTTCTTTTTCTATAATATAGTCTATGCTCCTCTGGAAAGCACTTACTCCATTGGTGACGCCAAAAGGAAGACGAGTAAATTGAAAAAGTTTGCCACTTACTTCAAACGCAGTGAATTTACGATCAGCATGATTTATAGGTATTTGGTGATAAGCAGATTTTAGGTCGAGAGTAGAGAAGATGTTATATTGAGCGATGTCGTCTACCATCTTATTGATATTAGGCATTGGGTAAGCGTCTAGTTCTGTGAATCTATTAATGGTATCGCTGTAGTCGACTACCATTCTTTTCTTATGATTCTCATTCGAAGTTACAAGAACTTGCGCTCGCCACGGAGATATCGAAGGTTCAATTATGCCTTCTTTCAACATTCTAGCAGTCTCTTCTTTTATGAATTTGTTGGCGGCAAAAGTGTAACGTCGGGATTTTGTCGCAATAGGAGTAGTATGAGGAGAAAGATTAGAAAAGAGAGGAGGGGGTGGAACGTTTATGGTAGGAAAAAAATTATTCGTGTTTATAGCTCCAATTATAAGTTTGTCTCTAGGACCGTCGAATTTAAGTGTTACTTTTTTATATTTTTTTAAAATATCTTTTCCGATTATTAAATCAATGAAAAGGTTTTCAATGATTTCAAATGTTATTCCAGAATGGGTTTTATCTTTCAGTATTAAATCCACGACAGCTTCGCCAGTTATTTTAGCATGTTGATCGGAAGCATCCAGAGCTATAGTTTTGTTTTTAGGTATTGTGAAGAGTTTAAGTTTTTTAGCAGTATTTTCATTAATGAATGTTTTTACACTGCCGAAGTCCACCATAGCGTTCACGAAGTGCCCGTTAATTTGGCATTGAGTGAATGTGACATCTTTGGAGTTAGTTCCTAGTCAGGATAGAGAAGGTGAGGGGTAGTCAGAGTCTTCATAAAGAACAGCAGTATGAGTGTTAGAAATAGAAGATTTACACACTTTAGCCCAATGACCATTTTTTTTGCATTTTTTACATTCGGCGTTTCGTGCAGGACATAAATATCGAGGATGACGTGATTTTCCACAGAAAAAACAAACCCCTTTTGGATGCATATTTTCTTTAGTCACAGCTATACGATTGTAGCCCGAAGGATTATTTGTAGCTGCTACAGTAAAGTTATTTGCGTAGCTTATCGAATGCTTTTCTGCTTGTTCAAGAGATCTGGCCGTGGCATATGTGTCTTGTAAAATCAGGATGGGTTTTTCTAACAGTCGTTGTCGGATGGACGAAGAAGAAATTCCACCGATGAAAGCTTCCCGAATGTATTGATTTTTGTTTTCTTCAGCAGAAACCGCTTCGAAGTTACATGTTTTGGCAAGCATTTCCAATTGTAGTATGAAGGCATCTATATTTTGTGTTGTTTGTTGCCTCGTCGTCATCAATCGATATCTATTATAAACAATATTTTCAGGTTTAAAATAAGCGGCGTCCAATGTTCTTAATGCACTATCGTAGTCGGTTTTATCGCTTATTAAATCGAAAACAGAGGCTGAAATACAATTGATCAAGGCAAAGAAATTATCTGAAGTGTTTTCGATTAATCCGTTATTATGTGAGCGGATATAATTCTGGAGGGTTAATTTCCAATGCCTATAGGATTTTTCGGAATTAGGGCATGTAGGTTCCACCTCGAATCTGTCGGGACGTAAGATTCGATCCATTATTTTTTTTTTTTTTTTTTTTTTTTTTACAGTTAATAAAATTGAAGTGAATAGTATCAGTAAGTAAAGAATTGCCTTTTAGAAAGGTTTTATTAACTGTAAAATACACGTACGCTCTTGAAAGGATCGAGCGGGAAAATGAAACAGAGGGCGCTTTTATTATGAATGTCAATCCCAAGGGGGATAACTCTTAACAACAAATTAAATCATAACACAGTGGTTGAGAAGTAATTGTTAAAGGAAAGAAGCAGCAATGATTTCTAGTAATAAATAGAAATTAAAGTGCGAAACGATGGCGGATGAAGCTTTGTATTTGTATATGAATGCTATTTTCTCCAGCATAAAAAATGGCCACCAAAAAGGGTAGGCAGTGTGGAATATATGGTCTATAATTTTACAGAGACATTACAATCAGCAGTAACGTACTTGTATGTGTTCTCTATATGAGAAACCGTTTGCAAATAAACATTTGTGGAATACATGAACTTTGAATTTGTGAATACTATAAACGTACATCTTCCGGAGAGAGTTAGAGTTAATGGGTGACTCATAAAAAAGAGGAAAAGTTTTTGGAAGTAAATGAGCCAGAACAATAGTTAGAAATGATTTAACAAGCCACATAAAGGCGTTCGGAAATAGGATGAGTAATCAGCTGTGATTGATTGAGAGAGCGTCTAAGTTTCCGCTTATCGGCACTCTTAGGTAAACGACCGGACATATGATTTCCGATTTTGAGTCAATAAATTCAGTAGTCAGAGTTAGTATACTGACAGTCTTCATACTGGTACAGTCAATGACGGTTGACTGCTCAGAGGTACGTCGAGAAGGATCATAGAGGTTGGAGTTAGAGTCAGGCGAGAGCAAAACACATACATCCAACAACAAAAAACGTTTGAGAGTTTTTTCTATACTAGGGGACAGTATAATACACACACAGACCCTGTCTTGTAATATTTTTTTTTATCATAGTACGACCTCGAAGGCGATCATTAGATTACGGAAACCTTAGCAGTACACAGAACCTACTTGCATGCTTTCGCTATTGAAGGAAACGTTTTCCCACGAAATCATGAAACCTTGTAGACATTTAGAAAAGTTAAGAACAATGCACTTTTCTATACCAATCATTTCGAAACGTCCCAGAATATTATCGGAAAATGTTTGCTTCGCTTTTACTATTGAGAATGCCTTGAAAGAGAAAGGCGTTACACTTTCTAATATGCAACAGCTAGAGCATCATCAATAATCAATCGTCATCGTGGCTTCATCAATTTATTGACCAAACTCCACCTGACGTGTTACCGGTGCATCCAGTAATCCATAGCCTCAGGTAATAAAACACTGAAGTGGTCGACTTCACAAATCAATGAATGCCTGTATCGCAAGGATAAATAAAATAATTTCATATCAATTTAGGTGATTTTTGTCAGTCAGTCTAGTAACGTTTTCTTTTCTCTTAAGATTATGAAGTCCAGAAATTTATATTTTGATGGTGGGTCTCCTCTAAGTCAATTTTGTCTGATAAATGACAGATAATGAACTTAGTTAAGTATCCTTAGAAGGGGCGAGGTAATAATGGTTTTCTGGTCGGCACGTTCCTGAGTGATATGGGAAGAGTTCAATAATTAATGTCCCTCTCTCACTTCCAGTTGTCTAATCTATCTGACATTTTGCATGTGCAATAATTTGTTTCTCTATGGATTATGTAGCAATTAAAACTCTGAACTCATTGTAGCTTTTGATTTACAGGTGTTTAGATTAAGTCAGGCGCTAAATTGAGACTGTTGGGCAGCGTTCCGGTACACAACGCGTATCTTGCCAGATCAGAAGCACGGGCGTATGGCTATGGGATCTTCCGACTTCTTCAATACTCACCTGACCTTGCAACCTCCAGCTTTCACCTACGTCAAGCCATGAAGTTGTTTTTTGAAAGGAAAGCGTTTCCATGATGATATAGTCTTGATGTCTGAAATAACGCCGTGATCAGATGAACAACGTCGGGTGTTCAACAAAAGCGTCTTCTAGAGCTACACGATGAGAGAAACGTGTAACTCTGGATGATTTCTATGTAAAGAAAAACCGTTAATGTTCGTTTTTTTACTACTATGATAAGTGGATCAGGGACATTACTTATTGAGTGCCGCTACGAATACACGAGACATAACAGAGTGGCTTCTTTGAAGGCTTTTCCATCAACCCTCGTTTAATCGAGGGGTTATACTCAAGTGATATGTTGGAAATAGATGTGTGTTCCTTGAGATATTTCCTGTGTTCGATTGTTTTCCTTAATCTTAGCGCTTTACATTAAGCGGTTTCATACTTTATTCAAAAATGATACTTGTGATTCGTAAAAAAGGAAAATAGTTATTGGAAGTAAAAAAAAAAGTCATAACAATGTTTAGAAAGAGCCACAAAACCGATGGGAAATGGGATGAATTATCAGCCGGGAGTGGCCTACGGAGAGAATCATTTTCTCTAATCGATCAATAAGTTTAGGAGTCAGAATTAGTTTATGGACAGTTTTCCGTTTGAGACAGTTGACAAAAGTTAGCGGCTCGGAGGTTCTCCCGATAGTTGTTTACATGTGATGTGTTAGGGTAATGTTTTCTTTTGTGATTTTTCGTTTATTTTATTATTTGTGTAAACCAGGGCTCGCACATCGGCAGCAGCCAATGTGAGAGACGAAAACACGGGTAGAGAAGCAAGTGAAGAAGAAGATACAACGACAAACGGTGGTGGCGGTGCGCGATTGTTGAGTGGGATACGTGGTTCTACATAGAGCAATATCCATGGAACAGAATCAAAAGTTTAGTCGTATATTGCTATACGTATAAGTTAGATAGTTCTCAAAGACAAATTCCTTTAAACATTTCTATTCACTATTTAATACAGTTGTAGAATGTTTTCCAGACTCTCAGTCTGATGATGATCATAAAAAAAAATATTGACATTGCATATGTTGTTAAATAATAGGGATACTAAGTCAACTAATGTGAGTGCATGACGATAACTCAGATCCGCAGAATATAATCGTTCTCAGAAATGAGTGAAAAAACGTTTAGACGTGGGGGGGGGGGCAGCAGGCCAAACGGTAGAAAATACAGAGATACGAAGATATGATGAAGGACATGATGTTTTTCAAGCTGGGAGAAACAAAGTTTTTTTTTAGATTGAATCTGCTTCCCAACTGACTACAGCATGACCGGCTTAAAACCTTGATCACATACTTATTGAATCTCCTTCTTTTATAATACAATTCCCTGAAACATTCTTCCTTCTATCTCAATAATTATTGCCGGACTCACTCGTTGAGTTGATCAAATCCAACTAACGATCTCTTTAACTCTTATTTTCCGGACCTTGTTAAGATGTTACAAAAAAAACAAAACAAAAAAAAAAAAAACGGAAAAAAAAAGAAATAAAGAAATCTTCTAAATTGGATAAAAGAGAGCATATTAGATGATGATTTTAAATTGTATTGTGCTTCGACCTTCGTTAAGACAGGCATATTCACTAAGTTTAGTTAATCCGCGTACGTCATAGATTCTGGTACTAATTCACGCCTATGCATGAAAAACAAGACGCCTCGAATGTAACGGTTACACATGTAACGGTGATAATTTCTTTCTTAAATTATTTCATCATTAATCTGGTATTTCAAGCGGGATACTGATGGTTTTGTTTATGTCGTTTGTAAGGCTGAAATCTAATAATGATTCGAAAATAAAACAATACAAACAGTCATTTAGGCTTAATCTAATTGCAGAAACAATAAAACTTTTTCTCTTTGAATTCATTCTTATTTTTAATTTTTTTTAAAATGAAGTTCAGTTTCAATATAACTAATTTTTTCAATGAAGTTTTTTTTAATGTTTTCTTTTAAAAATAAGCTCTCATTCATAATCGACAGTGGCTGTTCGACAGTTTTTACTTGTTTGAACAATACAACTAGCATGACGTCACTTTTCCAATGAACAGGCCTTCTTGACAAAAAAAATCATGATTATGTTCCATTCGAACATGACAGTGTATTATCATAGAGATTTAAAAAAAAAATAAATCGTCTGTGTTTTATATTTAAAAAAAAATCATGTACTTGTACCGGGGTTGAATGTGATCACTAGGGCTATGACAACAGCGTATTCTTTTTATTGTTTTAACTCTTGAGTGTGTATCCGTTTATATATATTATATGTTTTTATATAGAGTGATGTGGTTCTCGATTGATTAACTGTGTCTAATTGTGTCGGACATATATTCGAGAGTCAAAACAATGATTAGAATAAGCTGTTGTCATAGCCCTAGTGATTGCCATGTAAACTGGTTTATTGAATTAATTTTAGTTTGAAATTTCGACCTATGCTAATATGAAGTTTTCACTTAAAACAAAGACTTATTTGCGTATATGAAAGAAAGTAGCGCTATAAATCTATCTGAAAGAGAAGTACACGCCAGTATGCTACGTCCGATTCGAGATCCGAGAGGTCCTTAACACTCAAAGGTCGTGGAGGCACTGCATTATTTCATGCAGCGTGTCTTAGAAAAGAATAGCATGGCGGCACCCATTCTCTCCAGGATTCAGAGCCCATAAAAGTCATAACCTTAAAAATGGTTACCCACTTAGCACTAGCCAGTCTCAACTTCGACTTAACTTCGGTGATCTGACAGTGTACACTATTTGACAGTTACATAATTACGATCTATTTTCTGATGCACTTGTATGTTTAATTCGCGGATCAATTGATGCGTTGTTCGGCCAGATAACAAATTCCGCCCATAAATTTTCCCGCGATTTATAATCAGTAAAATTTTAAGGATGATATTGACAAGACATCGTATCCCTTTCTCGCCTAGCGCCATGATTTTGGCTAGAAACGAGATACAAGACCTGAACTCAATCTTACGTCTATACTACGTGCACGTCTCGTAACTCAGCATATATTTATTTCCTGAATTTCGTAACTCTTTCCGAACCATGATTGTTATATCGAATATTCGAATAAAACTGATTTGAATTGTAGAGGAGAAAGTTTTTCCTTGTAACCAAAAACTTGTTAACTCGTTTTATTAATATTCAAGAAGACCAGAATAAAAGATATATATGCAACAAGTTTGGCTACAAAATGGCGATTCCGACATCTCATACCGCTCCACAAATAATAACAATCTATGTATATCACTTGTAACCTTGCTTGTTTGCTTTCCCATCCATATATCTTCTATTAAAGGAGAAGTGGAAATAACCGTTCTCTATAGATGAAGTCACAAAATGGGGGCTCTTACATCAAACTATGGAAGAGAGATCGAAAGTTCCTCTATGATATTTAAACGATCTGTGTGTGTGTACTACACATTTTCCTGAACACAAATTAGACAAATTGCACACTTCGTTCTGGAAAATAATGACTTGTGGAGAATAGCATAAACTTTAATTGAACAACTATATAGTGTGCCGGAGTTATGTTAGCGTTATCCATTTTCTACTCTTTCGCCAATACATTATTGCACAAAAGAAACTTTATTGCCCCGACAGAATTTGAACACCGGAACGAACTAAACCGCAATTAATTTATTGTCAACTGCAGCGAGAAAGTTTTATCAGTATACTAGCGGGTGTACCCGGCGTTGTTCAGGTGTTAGGATGTGTGTGAGTGGGGGGGGGGGTAAATAAAAAAAAATTGAAAATAAAGAATAAGTGAACGCAGTAATCCTGTTTAAATATTCTAAAAACAAACAAACAAAAAAAAGAGCGAACGTAATGGAATAATAAAAAAACGAACGTCAAAATAACCCTGTTTCAAAATTAAAACTTTAAAAATCGAAAATAAATATACCTGATACGACGGCTCGAATGTGCAATCTTAAAATAACGACGCTGCTACTATATCGACTGGTCTATGAGCGCTGGAGCAAAATAAGGTCATTTTTTTATATTTAAACTAATTCAAGAAAGAAACGTTTTTTGCGCATGCGTGTATGGTTAAATTATTATGAAGGAACGACTTTTTGCTACCCCACCCTTTTTCGATATTTGTCGTCCGAAGGGTCGAGCTTCAAAATGATACCGATCTCGTGATAATCCGTCGCTTCTGTCGAAAGTTTTTGTGAAACATACATACATACATACATTTAAATAGATTTCTTCCCTTTATATTATAGAAGATGAAGAAATTCTCATTTCAGTCTACGTGGAAAAAACTTGTAAAAAAAAATTAAAAGTAAAATATCAGAAAAAGAACAAAAAGATACAGCGAATGTTATGGAAACGAACAAAAATGACATAAATAGCCCTGTTTCAATGTTAAAACTTTAACAATAAAAAAAAACATATCTGACATCTTGGCTCGAACGTGCAATCTCAAGATAACGACTCTGCTACTATACCGACTGATCTATGACCTCGTTAGGGAAATTAGGTAGTTTTGTTTTTAAATATTTAAACTAATTCAAGAAAGAACGTTTTTTGCGCATGCGTGTATCGTTAAATTGTCATGATGGCACGATTTTTTCTACCCCTACCTGTAGAAAAGTACCCAATAAAGGTAAAGGAATTAATGTTTTTAGCAACTTTTTCGATATTTATCGTCCGAAAGGTCGAGCTTCAAAATGATACCAATCCCGTCAAGAGCCGTCGTTTCTGTCGAAGGCTTTTGTGAGACATACACACATACATACATTTAAACATTTTTTTTTTTACTTTTCTATTATAGGAGATGAAGAAATTTTGGTTTCAGTCTAAAAAATCTTGTAAAAGCATTTTAAAGTAAAAAATCGGAAAAAAACAAAAACAAAAAAAAACAGCGAACGTGATGGAAAATAAAAAAAAATTAGCGAACTAAAACATCTCATGAATACCCCTGTTTAAATATTGAAACTTACAAAAATATATATCTGACATCTCGGCTCGAACGTGCAATCTTAAGATAACGACTCTGCTACTATACCAACTGATCTATGATCGCGTGAGCGAAATTAGGTCGTTTTTTTATATTTAAATTAATTCAAGAAAGAACTTTTTTTGCGCTTGCGTGTATGGTTAAATTGAACATCGTCTTCATATCACACACACGTTCCAATCCTGTGAGTAGCGTCATATCAAATTTAATTTAATAGCCAGTGCTCAACTATTTAAGCAGTTGAGCTTAAAACAAATACACTTAGACAGAAGTAAAGGTGTTTGGTTTATAAAACGGCTGCGATGTTCAATTATGTTTAAAGGAAGCAATATATGTGGAATATTTTACGTTAAACTAACCTTTGCACATGTTTGAATTTGTCAACGCGTAGTTTTGCACAGGTTCAATCTCGTGAGCTATAAAGTAACCAAATAAAATAAACTCTTTTTATACATAAAAATTATCTGCATCGTTGATATTTTTTCTTTATCGCCGCGTTTCAAGTGGAGGTCGTCTCGTCTCTTACTCAGCAATTTTTTGTTTAACTTCGATGATTAATTACTGAAAGCAGACTGGAGACTTGCTGAAGTTTCTAGGTGTTACTTAGAGAGAGTAATTACTCCAGAAAGCGAGACTGTGTAACTGATTAATTTCTCTCTTAAACTTTCTTTTCTCAACTTAGTTTTAAGAACGGAAATTGAGAGACACAGACGGGCAAAATATCGCGGTAACATTTACTTAGATTATTTCTATATTGCCTAACAGATCTCGTATGTACCTCTCTCCGACTCAGACTAGACTGAGACTGCTAGAAAAGCCCCCCAAAGTTTTTTCTCCTCTGAACCCGTATTTCTATAGCCATTTGATCACGCATTTCTAGTGCGTTTGTTTAGAGAGTTTATATTTGACCTCCGCTTAAACTACGCCACCTAGAATTGAGTATATTAGCGTTTGCCGCCAGGTTATTCTGATATGTACGAATGTGATCCTCGCCAAAATTTATACTGGTTAACTTAATCGCTACTTACTGACTTAGTGTTCCTATATATATAAATGTGTTTGAAATAATCAAGGGTTAAATTGGACACATTGCTGCTTAAATCTCGTTACCCCGAATCCCCACGCTCAGCTTTCAAAATTTAACTCGAAAACTCGACACTCTGTTGTCAAAACTCAATTCTAGAACACTACGCACTGCTGACAACACTTGCTAGTCTGACATCCAAATCCAAATCCAAAATCTGAAAAAAATCAAATTTTTTTATCCAACTGGAAACATCTCATTTGCATATTAGATAACAATATCGCAAGCATATAAAGAGAAAAGACAGACACTTCTCTTTTTTCTTTATTTTTATTTTGCAAGAAACTCTATAAACTGCACACAAACATGTTTGTACTAATGTTTAAGTGTTTAATGACAAAAGTGCAACTTATTTTGCCTTTGGTAGCATTTTCGATCAAATAATACACTGCCTGGTTTCTTATTGGCGGATAGTTAATGACTGTATAATAACTCATATAAATATGTCACAAGCCGAAAGGCTCGACATATAAAATCTACAGTAGGTTCTTTGATATGATTTATTAGGAGCGCGTTCGAAATGAATGTTTCGCTTTAGAGTAGAATTGAAGTATGATACATGATTTTTGCATTTTGATAATTAATTCAAGCCATATATATATATATATATATATATATATATATATATATATATATATATATATATATATATATATATATATACTAGCATGGGTGCCCGGTGTTGCCCGGATATTTGGAGGTGTATTTTGAGCAAAAAAAAAAAATAAATAAAAGGTCAATTTTTTTAACTTTGACCCCTATTATGACCCCTGAAAATTTATTGTTTTGGGCTCAAATCAAGTTATTAAGTTAGATCCATGTCCAAGTAACCTATATCTAAAATTTCAAGTGTTTAGACCCAAAAATTGTCGGAAGAGTTTGGTAGGGTTCTCAAAGGTCAAATCGTTTAACTTTGACCCCTTAACAGCCACATTTCTGGCCGACAACCGATCACATCGATTTTCCCAAATCTCAGTACTCTGTATATCAAATTTCAAGTCTGTAAACGTAAAATTGACAGAGTTATTGCGCACAGAACTGTAAATACACAGACACACACAGAGACAGATACACAGACACGTTCAATTTATATATATATATATATATATATATATATATATATTCACTTTTCAGGAAAACGAGTGATAGATATGTATGTTTAAGGGACATCAAGCATAATTTGACGAAATAAATTTATTTTTAGTTTTTACTAACATAGAAACAAACATTTGATTAAAAAATGATATATCAATATATAGGGTTCACGCACAATGAAATAGTCCTCACGAATAGCCACAAACAAAATAAGGCTGACATATATAGATATGAAAAATAATTTTAGAAAATCAACAGTAGGTTTTCTACAGTGCAATGTATTGTGAACTAAGTCACTGCGAGGGACGTGTGAGCTCTCTCCTGGTGCACCGCGATAAGTCCCCACCTAGATCAGTCAATCAATCGATTTGATTGAAAATAGGTGATTTCACCGATTTCAATGACAATAAAATATGAGAATGTGAAACATCACTTGATCTCGGGCAACGTCCGGTCACTCTGCTAGTACTGAATAAGTTTTGCATAATATAATAGTTGAAAGTATTCGGAGTATTTATTTAGCTTCTCTACAGGAGGTGAGAAACCGCCAGTATTTAATTGAAGCAACACTCTCTCTGGGCAGATTAAATCGGCTTACTCCGAAGGAGGAAGTTTCATGGGAGTGCGAAATTTACAAGCGGTCCCCAGTCGCATGTATATTCCCATTCGAGGAGATGACGATGTTAGGTTTTGCAGCCTTTTCAGGGAGGTGTCGACGTCCTCCTGCATAAAGCAACTGATATTCCCAAAGTGGTTACTCATATGGTACTGACTAGCCTCAACAATGCTTAACTTCGGTGATTCAATGAGAACCGGGGCATTAACGTAGGCTGATTATTCGAGAGCGTATGCTCGACTAACATGAACGTCACATGTTGATCTGGAATTTTGGCAGCAAATAACGATTTTGAGTTGTGGTAGATCAATATATGATCAATATTGATCTAAACTCTGACTGCTTTCGGATAATCAAGCAGGTGATAATGAGTGAGGACAGGTGAAAAGGATCAGTAAGAAGTTATGAAATAACTATTGAGGAAGAGAGAGAGAAAGCGATATATGGGATCGGATATATATATATATATGTATATATATATATAATATTGTACACATATATATGTGTGTGTATAATATATATATATATATAGTAATCCGCATACAGCACTGTTTCGCTGTTTCACAGCTTATCAGTGTGGCTAGACAAGCAACTACTTCAAGCTAGGATCGATACCCGACCGCCCAAATGACAGTCAGAGCTTATAACCGATATATATATATATATATATATATATATATATATATATATTTGGAGAGAGAGAGAGAGAGAGAGAGAGAGAGACAACCGAGGACGAACGTGGATATAGAAATTGAACAGATTGATCGAAAAATGTCTGAAAGGATAGAAGAAACCAAAATCGATGGATCGAAAACGAAGACAAAGTAAAAGCAAGTGGAAAAATTAAAAAAGAATATTAAAAAAATATATTAATTATTTGTATACAAGCATACACTACTGTTTTATGCTTACAAAATCAAAAGTGTAAGAAGTGATAATTACTGTTGGTCTGGAGATCCAAATCCATGTTAGATAAGAAGGGCTGTCCCCTTCTCATGCAATTAAGAAGGCAGACTAGATAAATGGAAATAATATTTGGAAAAGGCTAGAATCGAACCCTGTAGGCAAGTGTTCAACATAATGGATAATTGGAATCTTAGGAATTCAGTCGATTGTTAATTCTTTTAAAAATAGCTAAATATTATTTATGGCGGAAAAAGCGATTGTCCACTCTTTTAGAATAACTGGATATTAAAAATGTCAATTAAAAGAATAGACATGCGAGTTTATAAATTAAAAATAGGCATTGAAAAATTAAAATTGGAAATTCTTTTTTGGCAAAAGTGAGTTTGGACAGACATGTATAGAAAACGTGATATAGTCACGTTGTTCGACAGTACACTTCTGACATCATAAACAAAGTAATTTCTTAAGATATTGCATCTGAGGGTTCGAAGTTAGGAAGTTGATGAGAGAGAGAATCAGAGAACATCGAACACAGTGATAGAATCAGTTGAAGACTGGGAGCTCCTTAGAGGCGAATGGCAGAAGAGAGACCATGTAGTTGTACAAGTTTGAATTGCTGACGTCACCAATCTACTGGCTGAGGAATAAAGAAATCATCTATATTTTGTAAGCGTTGTCTTCGTGTCGTTCTTACAACCGAAAAGGTAAATGTGTTTCGTATATTCATCTATAAACAAACTCTTGTATAACCCTCTTACAAGTAATGTGCCTCCTCCATCATGAGTGAAACTAGAACAGGTCGTTTTTTATACAGTGAGAATTTTATCATTCCACCTTGCATATATACATCTATTTGTTGACCAGTTGAGTACATACAGAGCGATAGGAGCCTTTTATCATGTCTGAAAGAGACACATTGTTCAACGAGCGAGATCGGAGATGCGCAGCTGCACAACTCATGCTCCCTACAGATACAAGTTTTTACAACAGGACCATTGCGAGCACCCTCAAAACGCATTGCTAGATTGCCATGAATAACAGGTACGTGCACAGAGTGATGAAAGCAAAGCGTATTCACCGAACTCTCGTGGAAAAGGCATGCTTCCAGTTCCGGACCCCGTATTAAGGATGAAGCCGGCTGCATTGAATAGATGTCAGCTCTACAACATAATTAAGTTACTTGAATTTATTTTTTCAATAAAAGTTTTTAAATAAAGCTGTAGTGTTGTTTTCTTTAGGCGACATTTTTATCGTTTCGCCAATATAACCTATATATATATATATATATATAGCCAGGTTATATTATTTTATAATAATATGTGTTATTCTTTCGCCGTTAGCACACACAGCTCTTAAAAACCCGAGTCCCGTTATTTATCAGACATATTTTGTATATTGTTTATCTATTTTGATTACGATACTCGTCACTCAGTTTCGATAGCTATATCCATACTGAAACAAAATCTATAGAAACGAATTGGATTCCTTACAAAGTAAATACGTCCGCCAAATTGCAAAGAAAATACTATCTAGACATCAGTATTAACGTTGGCTTATGTCTTATGTAATCTTATATTTAAACTTGGCATCTAGTTGTCTTCCAGTATCTAAATTACAAGTGAGTGACTGCTTTTTTTCCTTGCTAATATCTCGCCTGGATAGCTATTCTATATTCCCGGCAAAATATCGGCCAAATTACTATTCCAATCCCGCGGAAACGACTGTCAGGATTGAGATGATATTCTTTCTAAAAAGTACCTGAAAGAGTCAGGTTATAGACGTGTTGAAAAACGTATATATGCACACGTAGAAATTCCAAGACTTTTTTTTGAAAAGGACGAAAGGCGGAAGAAGAAACAGAATTTTTTGAAATAAAAACAAAAATAAATAAATAAATAAATAAATAAAATAAAAAAAAACAATTTACCAATTGTAGACCAATTGTAGACTATTTATAGATCGTTCTAGGAAGCAAACACTAAAAAACGAAAAAAAAAAAAATACACACATGCCAAATTTAACAACATATCTTAATCTGAGAGCAATGATACATTCTTGAGGATATTTCATGCCAAATAAGTTTGAAAATAACTGTCGAAAAATGAATGTGGAAATATATATATATATATATATATATATATATATAGTCCTCCACATACAATACTGTTTCGTTGTATCATTGCTCATAAGTGCAGCTAGATCAGCAACTACCTCAAGCCAGGTTTGAAACTGACCGCCTAGACGACAGTCGACGCTTCTAACCGTTACGCTATTCGGCTTCTGCTATGACGGGCGTGTGCTTAAACAATGTTCAAACATTGTCCAACCGCCTAAGCTCTATTTGTTCACACAAAGAGCATCGTTTAGTGCGTCAATTGTAGTTTTTTATCACTTCCCAATATGCTCAACCCAAGATAGGGAGTATTATAGTCATCCACATCCAACATACACCACACACACACACACACACACACACACACTCACACACACACACATATATTAAACCGGATTTCCCACTTCAGTACTGGAATGAGAGTCAGTTTTACGAGTTTATCAGAGCAAGCAAAATACTAATAAAACTAAATTTTGTTTAATGATCCCCACCATTATACTGCAATTGGTTTTAGACTTTCTATCTACTAAAAATCTTCTGAGGACTAAAGTTGTTTCACTTCTTTGAATTAATGTAATTTGGGAAATGTTTCCAACTTAACAGCTGTATTCTGCTCGAGTAATCCAGTCGGAATGGAGATAAGTTGTCAATATCCCAAAGAAGAAAAAAGAATCACGGTTGAACGGAGAACGTATCGAACGAAAGAATCTGCGAAACCATCAACGTAGAACGTTAGCATTTATCTGCCGATTGTGCTGGTGTAGGCATCGATTAGAATATAATGTGGAGCGTAGAAAAGTGACTTAGACTCCTTCCATAGGATATTATCTCAATATTAAAATAAATGTTTTATATAATCACGTCGTAATTCATTAGATTATAGTTTTAAACGAATAAATACAAATAGAATATGCATAATATGAGAACTTGGAATTGTTAAACTTACCGAGAGTGGGTAGGAGGAGGAGCAAGACATTCTCGTGTGTGGACGACTTTGGACCGTTTGTTTTTCTGTAAAAAAAAAAAATCCAAGGTGCCCAGATTTGATGCGTTATAAAGGCAGGCTAGAATCGTTAAATTTCGCTGAATGAGAGGTCAAGTGCTCTACTCAGTCTCTTTTTTGGTAATTAATGTTGAAATTTCTAAAAAATTACATTTTCACCCCAAACAAGGCACATTGTCACTTTGATGTAGGGGGCTACTATCAGGGACATAAGCTACAGGGTTACTATGTGGGGAGTTGGGCAGCAAAATGTCGGTTCACGTTACACTTGAACTTCTGCATGTCAGTACAGTTGGGGAAGCAGGAACCCGGAAGGGAATTCCAAAGTATAGCGGTTCTGGGGCGAAGAAACTACTGGAGTAGAAAGCTCTCTTACATCTAGGGATCTCTACTGTGAAGGCGTGGGATTTTGCTGCTTGTCGGGGTTTTCGGGGTATTTACGTCGAGGGGGTACAAGTGCTTGCAGTTCGTCGTTTGTGGACAGAAAAGCCGCGTGTCTACGTCAATAGTTTGCTAGAAAAGACTGTATGCAAGCAACGACGCCATTTTGTAGCAAACATCCATATTCTTTTCTTTCCCTCATCTTTTTACTCGTTGTTGATAATTCGATCAATATGATTTACAACAAGTTTACTGTAACAAGAATTATTTAGATAAATTACTATTTTAATGCCAAAAATATGGTGCTAATTATAAACTCTTTTTTAACAAATTTCCCACTTTTGGAAATGAGGGAAAAATTCATAAATTTCTTCACTTATTCATAAATACGGTCTATCTTTCGTAGATAATATTTAGTTTCGAGGCAGAAGATACGTGTGTCTACGTTACAAGTTTTTGTTAAAAGAAACGATTTCTTCTGAGCAACGACGTCATTTCGTTGCAAGCGTTCGATATTCTTTTCTTTCCCTCATCTCTACTCGACGAGAAGATAATTCCGACAATAAGTCTAAATGTAATTGCAAGTTTAACACCGTATCTTAATCCATGAGAAAATTTACAGAATAGAACTATAAAATTGTCGCTGTAGAAGAGACGACATGATTCCATTTCCGTTTGATGAAAACCGATCTCCTTTCTTTTGTTGCAGATCATCTACTAGTTGGCCAGTTGTGTACAAATCCCAAGAGCGATACGAGCCTTCAATCACGTCGGAAGGTGACACAATGTTCAACGGAGGGATATCGGAGATGTGCCGCGGTAAAACTTATGCTCTCTACCGATTCAAGATATAACAACAGAAAGATTACAGGGACGTGCCCAGGGGGATGAAACAAACCTTGCAGCTACGGCTATGGCCTTGGGTGTGGTTTAAAGTGAAGGCTAAATCATGCCAATTCACATCTTCGAATCGGCTGGAAACTCAACAAAAAAGTGTACCTGGATGTGCTTTTATTGTTCCACTCGGTACATACACACACACACACACACACACACACACACACACACACACACACATATATATATATATATATATACATACTAGCAAAAGTACCTGTCGTTGACTGGGTTCAAAAACAGCCTACAGAAAATGGACTCTGATTTATGAAAGTATGATGGGTTATGAAAAGGAAGGGTTGTAAAGAGATAGCTTCGAATTTGGGGGTATCAAAACCAAAGCAAAACATGATGAAAGTAAAAATAAAATAGATTAACTCCATAATTTATTATACCATACCTGTTCACACTGAAGCACTTATCACAATATTCTGTGGATCTATATTAAAAAAAAAAACTTGTTAAACTTTGTGACATATTTCCATTCTATAGAGGTCAGGCACGAACGAACACTCCATAATTCTATTATACCATATTTCTTCAAACTGAAGCATAATTATCGAAGTATACTTACGCAGATAGATATGAAAAGCCTTTATTAAAGTTTGTGCCTATTTCCATTCTATGAAGGCCAGGCGCGAACGCAGACCCCACAATTTTATTATACCATCCCTATTTAATTTAAAACATACTTATCAAAGTAGTCCTATGTACATCTATATAAAAATACTTGTAAACGTTTTTTTTTTTCATCACGATACTTTATGGGCCAGGGTCTAACGCAGACCCCACAATTTTAATAAACCACCGTTCTGCCTGATCAAACATACCCATTCCTGATCCTCGATACATCTTCTATCAATATATGTAATCAGTTTTATAAAATAGTCAACCATATAGGAGCTTATTCGTGACCACACACACACACACATACAAACGTTCAGCTATATATATATATATATATATATATATATATATATATATATATATATATATATATATATTAATACACCCATGCACATATAAGTTGAATGTAAGAGAACCCTAGCAAATCGCTTTTTTTATTAAGAAAACTAAAACGCGTAAGAACGCAATATTTATTTATATATATACTAGGAGGGCTACCCGGCGTTTTTCGGGATCGCATAAACAATAAAAAAATCGTTGATTTTGAACATATTTGTTATTCTTAGGATAGAGAAAAATTTCCATTTCTATGTATCATTTGCTATTTCGAGCAAAAGATTATTTTATCTATCCTATGACGGGTATTACACATGTATGAAATAATTGTACCTTCCCTAGGATAGGTAATTTACCGCATGCATATGAAATAAGTTTACCTTTGCGAGGATGGGTAATTTACAACACATATTTAAAATAATTGTACCTACCCTACGACTGGTAATTTAAATGCATATATGAAACAATTTAACATACTCTCAACAAGTATTTTACAACATATATGATATTTCTCTACCCACAAATGCAACCATAATATAAAGAAATGAGGTCATTTTTAGAAAATGGATCATCAGGCTTTCTAAATTAATACATAAATACAGTGTCTTGGTTAAGTAGTAGGCAACCCTTGCTTCACCATAAATTTCAACATTACTGGGTTTCTTTCCTTTCTCACTATCAGCACAATAATTTTAAGAAAATTGTCATTTTTGTAAGATGTCTCACCAGGATTTTTACATTAATACATAAATAAAATGACACAGTTATTGATTAGGTAACCCTTGCTTCATTATAAAATTCAACATTACTGTATTGCATATCCTTTCCCCACTACTAATAACATTTTTTTTTGGAAAAAAGACGTCATTGAATATTCAGAAAAATATAGATGATCCCCTCACCAACAGAAACTTGCCTAGTTCACCTTAACATAAGACATTTCTGGTGGCAATGCTTTGTCTGGAGCGATTTTAATAACATTTTCAAGTGGCTTCATGCCTTGTCTGAGGCGTTTTCCATAAAACGTTTCAAGTGGCTTCGTGCCAATATAAACTTTCAAGTGTTTTTATTCCCTGTCTGGATCGATTTCCAGAAAACATTTCAAGTGATTTCATGCTTTGTTTGGAGCGATTTATATAAAAAAAAATTCTAGTGGCTTCATGCCTTGTCTGTAGCAATTCCCATAAAACATTTCAAGTTGCTTCATGCCTTATCTGGAGCGATTTCCGTGAGACATTTCAAGCCTATTCACGCATTGTCTTAAACAACTTCTTTAAAAATTTTCAAGTGGCTCCATGCCTTGTCTGGAGAGCTTTCCATAAATAAGTTTAACTGGATACATGCTTTGATTGACATAAAATGCTATGTCTGTAGCGATCCCATAAAATATTTCAAGTGGCTTCATGCCTTGTCTGGAGCGATTCCCATAAAACACTTCATGTGGCTTCATGACTTGTCTGGAGCGATTTTCATAAAAATTCTAAAATGTCTTTATGCCTTTTCTGGAGCGATTTCAATAAAAACTTCCAAGTGACAATGCCGGGGCTTCTGCTTTTATATATTTCCACCTATCTAATTCAATCCCATACGATGCTACTCCTTCTGTTTGTCTATATTTCAATCTATCTCATTCAGTCGCGGGTGACACCGTGCCTTGTGCTAGTATATATTTCCAACTATCTCATTACATCCCGGGTGACACCGGGCCTCCTAGTAGTATATAATTCCACCTATCCCATTCAAACCTGGGCGACACTGGGCCTTCCACTTATATATATTTCCACCAATTTCATTCAATCCCAGGCAATGCAAGGCATTCCACTGGTATATATTTCCATCTATCTCATTCAATCCTTGGCGACGCTGGGTCTTTTGCTAGTATATATTTTCACACATCCCATTAACTCCCGGGCGACGCCGAGTTCTCTTCTTCCATATATTTCTACACACCTCGTTCAATCCTGGACGACACCGGGTCTTCAGCTAGTGTATAATATCACACATCTCATTACATCCCTGGCGACGCTGGGTCTTCCGCTAGTATATATCACCACATATCTGATTTAATCCTGATCGACGCTGGATCTTTTGCTAGTATATATTTCCACACGTCTAAATCAATCCCGGGCGACGCCAGGCATTCTGCTAGTATATATTTCCACACATCTTATTGAATCTCGGGTTACGTCGGGTCTTCTGCTAGTCACACGTCTCATTCAATCATGGACAACACTGAGTTTTCTGCTAGTATATAGTTCCACACACCCTCTTAATTAATCCAAGGCGAAACCGGGCGTTCCGCTAGTTTACATTTCCACACATCTCATTCAATCCCTGGCGACCCTGGGTCTACTGCTAGTTTATATTTCCAACAGATCTCATTCAATCCCGGGTCATAACTTTTGGATATGTTACTAATTTTGACATTCATTTTTCATAATTTTTGGATGTGTTACTAATTTTGACATTCATTTTTCATAACTTTTGGATATGTTACTAATTTTGACATTCATTTTTCATAACTTTTTGATATGTTACTAATTTTGAAATCCATTTTTCATAATTTTTTGATATGCTACTAATTTTGACATTCATTTTGCATAATTTTAATCGCCCCCCCCGCCTCTTACTCGAATAAAAGGATGAGATAATGTCAGGATTATCTCATTAAACAATTTACTTGCTTTTACTAATTGGTACTAATTTACACCCATAATTTTTGGTTATGTTATTAATGTTGACAATCATGTTTCATAATTTGTTGTCACATTATGCCCCCCTCTTACTAGAAAAAAAAGTGTCGATAATATCTAGGAGAATTTTCTTATTAAAAACTCATCAATCCATAAACTCAAAATTAATCATTTTTAAAATATTTGGATATGTTACTAATGTCGAAAATAAATTTTCATAATTAAAACCCAAATTATAATCTCACTCCTCGCTTGAATGTAATGGTTAAGATAATGTCTGGGATGGCTTTCCTCATTAAACACTCACCAATCTATTAACTCACATTTAATAAATTTTCATAATTTTTGGATATGTTACTAATGTCGAAAATAATTTTTCATAATGTTAACCCACATTTTCGCTCCCTCCTCCTTTGTCAGTTAAAAGGTAGAGATAATATCTAGGAGGATTATCTCATTAAACACTCACCAATGTATTAATTCACATTTAATCATTTTTAATAATTTTTGGATATTTTACTAATGTCAACAATCATTTTTCAGAATTTTAACCCACATTATCGTCCCTCCGCACGAAAATAAAAAGGGTGAGATAATGTTTGGGAGGATTTTCTCATTAAACACACACCAATCCATTAACTCACATTTAATCATTTTTCACAATTTTTGAATAGACTACTTTTTTCGACAATCATTTTTCATAATTTAACCCACATTATCGCCCCACCTCTTTCTCTTATAAAAAGGTTGTGATAATGTCTGGGAATTTTTTTCATAAATATTCACCAATCCATTAACTCACTTTTCATCATTTTTGGATATGTTACTAATATAGAAATTCATTTTTCATAATTTTACCCCACATTATCGCCCCATCCCTCACTCGAATTAAACGGTAGAGATAATATCTGAGAGAATTTTCTCATTAAACACTCACCATCAATTAACTAAAACCTAATCATATTTTATCATTTTTGGATATGTTACTAATGACGACAATCATTTTTCATAATTTGAACTCACATTTTCGCCCAACTCCTACTCAAATAAAAATATTAAGATAATGTACGCATATATATATATATACAAACACGCACACATATATACACACACATATACATACACATATATATACACAGAGACACACACATATATATACATACACATATATATATACACAGACACACACATATATACATACATATATATATATACACACACAGACACACACATATACATACACATATATATACACAGACACACACACATATACAAATATATACACAGACACACACACATATACATACACACATATATATACACAGACACACAATATACATACACATGTATATACACAGACACACACGTATACATGCACATATATATACACAGACACACGCATATGCATACACACATATATATATATACAGACACACACATATACATACACACATATATACACAGACATACACATATACATACACATTAACATACACATATATATACACAGACAGACACGCACACATATGCATACACATATATATACACAGACACATACGTACACACATATATATATACACAGACACACACATACATAAATATATATATACACAGACACACACACACATAGACATACACATATATATACACACAGACACACACATATACATACACATATATATATACACAGACACACACACATATACACACATATATATATATATATACACAGACACACACACATGTACATACACATATATATATACACAGACACACATACATACACATATATATATATATATATACACAGACACAGACACACACACATATAAGGCAAAAAATGTAAAACCAACGCCGATAAACACATGCAAATGTTCGCACTGTTAGGAAGAATGCGTAAAAGAAAGTACAAAAAAAAGGAAAGAAGACGACATTTTCTCTTAACCTGCTTCTAATAGAATTTCATATTCGTTAATGCCTCAATCAAATTTCTATCGAAGAGCGACAGGCATCACGCGAACCGTACACTCGTGGTTATCCTCTCGAGATACACCAGCAAAAGATACGATTCGACCAGTTGGAACCGACATGTCACCGGGGAGAAAGGAGACTTTCGTCGGTTGGACGTTCACTATCGATTAGCCTAAGATAATGAAATCATTTACAACCGTACATTTGAAAATGACTGAATCGATCTCTGTGGATTCTGTAAAAAAAAAAGAAGAAGAAAAGTCAACACATATCTGATTATTCAGTCTTTTCTAGCTCTTTGAAACAATGTGACACAATTTAAATATATTGGTTTATAGCGATAATTTAGACATTGGTATTAGCCATTAGAATTTAGTAATACTTGAATGATGAGATTTTTTATGTTGTATGGCTCCGTCCTATCTTGACAGACCATGGATAACAGCTGTAGGGGAACCTGCGCGTTTAATTGTGAAGCAAGGATTGCGCAATCACAAACACGCCTCTTCTGAATCGGCATTGCTTGATTCACGTGACAGGAAGTCCAAGACGACAGAAAACAATGATATGATAAGCAAAAAGCAGATATAGACCAAGTTTCATTTTATTATTTTTTATTAATGTCATAATAAAAAAAAAGTTGCTATGTTGTTGTTATTGAATTTTTTTTTACTATGTTCTAAGCTGCCTAACCAGTTTAGTTTAACTAAATACTAGAGAGCTGGTTTGGAGAACCCCCCCCCCAAAAAAAAACAAAACGAACTACGACGTTCTATTATGTGTAGACGAGCATATTTATTCCTTGCGTTCTGATTTGTTGCTAGGCCATGAGTGGATATTCTAAAATATATAAAAACTCGATCTCTTCCGAAACTCGAAGTCGCAGAGTGGCGCCAGGGACCTTTAATGCTTTTTTTTATGGAGCATTAGCCGGTTAAAATTGTTTTTAAGAGGTCAGAAATAAGTCAAAATTGAAAAAATCGTTATAAAGTCTGTACATCCATCCTAGTTTATTTTTTATTAGTTAATATGCGTGTCACGTTGGTACAGTGGTAACGTCACCAGCTTTGAATGCTACAGTTTTGCTTTTGGTTTCGATTCTAGCTGATAGCACCCAAATACTTTTTTACTTTTGAAATTACAACTCTATAATAATCTATACGAAATCTGGACAAATTAAAATATGATATTTAAGTGTATTTTATGGCTGGGCAAAGCCGGGCTCCCACTCCGCTAGTATATGGATTCATGCAAACGAGTTTTTTTCTGTCAAGTCGATGGAATTTGCCAGAATAAGTTAATAAAAAATTAAGGTAATGAGAAATGTTATCACTCAATGGCATCATCTTTTGAACAGTCACTTTATTCCCACTTGACCAAATTGAAATAAATGCCCCCTCCCCTTTGAAGCAGCACTCTGCTTTGACAAGCTTATGCAATAGAACTTCATCCTAACCTGCAATGGAAGACTTACAACTAATCTGTTTCCAAGTTTGCTAGAAAAATTGTTGCATCATTTTGCTGCTCCAGAAGCAATCTCACATCCAACGCAATCCTCTATCTGTATACAAACAAAATAAAGTAGGGTCATAAATATAGTATTGCTATTTCCATGGTAAGTGTTCGGCTGAGCTTCAATCTATGGTGACCCTCGCCAATCTTTCACAAAAAACACTCGTCATTATCAATAATCAATCAATCTCTAGCGGTGCATAGACCTAAACGTGGATTCCATGAACAAAGCTTCTTTCCTAGAAGTGCTTGCCTGTTACACTCTGTTTCGCTGGTCTGTTTTCCAGTTGACTACAATATAGTCGTCTTCAAGATCAATGTAAACAAGTTCTTATTGACACGTTATACCAAATTTCCACCACAGACGATTACTATGCTACTGTCCCAACGACTACAATAGACACATTAACCCCTATCCTTGAGTCGCCTCTGGGTTTTGATAAGTGATAACCCGTTGTAAAAAAACTTACACGTGCAAACACATTTAAAGTTGGAGTTTGTACAATATCACCACAGATGATTCTCTTATGGCAAAAGTTTTTGTTATGTTAACCTTGCAATACGGATGTAAGGCGTTACTGTTATTCGATTATGCCTCCGTTCGGTCTCAAGATGCGCGTGTAATTGTGAGGCAAGAGTTCCGCAGTAACCAACCACATCTCTCCTGAATCTGCACTGCTTGAGTCCAGTGGCAAGGAAAAGTTTGGGACGACTAGAAACAATGCTGAGATAAGCGGAGAGCACATACAGCACCTGGAATTCACAAATGGTCACCCATTTTAGTACTGGCCAGGTTCAATGTTGCTTAACTTTGATGATCTGACGGGGATCGGTGTGTCAACGTGATTATGCCGTAAACTGTTATTTGGGACCAGATTTATAGAATGCATTCTCAGTGGAGAATTCTATAGTAAGATATTTGTTTACTTTACATTTAAATTTCTACTATTGTTGTTTTTAATGTAGATGTTGTTAAGATTTTGGCAGACACTATGTATGTTTACATGTGTGTATACTGAATAGGCATGAGTATATATATATATATATATATATATATATATATATATATATATATACGACGAAATGTTGCACCCCTTTGCCTGTTTGCAAATATTTTAATGGTGAATGATCTGATGAACTACAAGCCCTTGTACCCCCTTGATGTAAATACCCCCGTCAAACCCGACAAGCCACAAAGTCCCATTTCTACACAGTACAGATCCCTGGATGTAAGAAAGCATTCTACTTCAATAGTTTCTTCCCTAGAAATGATAAACTTTCGAATTCCCTTCCGGGTCCCTGCTTCCCTAAGTGTACTGACATGCAGAAGTTCAAGTGTAATGTGAACATACATCTAGCTGCTCTACTCCTAACATAGTATCCCTGCAACTTATGTCCCTGATAGTAGCCCCCTACATCCAAGTGGCACTGTATCTTGTTTGGGGTGAAAATGTAATATATATAGATGCATATATATATATATATATAATATAAAGATGAATGTGTGTGTGTCTGGTCACGAATAGGCTCCTATATGCTTGGCTATTTTAAAAAACTGATTACATATAATGATAGAAGATGTATCGAGACACAGGAATGGATATGTTTGATCTGGCAGAACGGTGGTTCATTAAAATTGTGGGGTCTGCGTTCGCGCCTGGTCCACAAAGTATGGGGGAAAAAAACGTTTACAAGTGTTTTTGATACATATGTACATAAAACATATTTATCAAAGTATTCTTAACGTAAATAGGGATGGTATAATAAAATTGTGGGGTCTGCATTCTGTTAGAGAATAGACCAAGAGAGAGAGAGAGAGAGAGAGAGAGAGAGAGAGAGAGAGAGAGAGAGAGAGAGAGGTGTTTAAATCATATAGTTAGACACGTAGACCGGAAGTCAAGATCAGCTGATTGGATTGCGTGTGAGTCACGTGATTAGGTTAGCTGAATCGTTGTGATTTGATTTGGACTTAGAAGAGAACGGACGGCTTCCCGTTGTCTCCTCCCCTTCACTGGGGGGGGGGCGAACGCTGACGTGTGTAGAAGAAGAACCCACACAGGCCGGATTCACTTTCCACCTTCTGAAGACATCTGGGAAAGTGAAATAAACTATAGAACCAATTCCTTGTCTTGGAGTGATTGAATCTTCATCCAAAAACAGGTATCAAGTCTCCCTCCAGGACGAGAAATTCCAGATGGTCCAACAGTGAAGAAGCAGAGGTAGGGTCTGAAAATACATGTCACTCACACACGATTCCCTTTATGATACAACATAAATATATTATATAACACGTCATCTCTTTTTATCCATTATTAGAGATGACGCAACAAACACTCATATCCTTTATGATACGACGATACCACAGTTCGAGCCTGGCCTCCATAGAATGGAAATAGGCACAAACTTTAATAAAGATTTTTCATATCTATCTGCGTAAGTATACTTTGATAATTATGTTTCAGTTTGAAGAAATATGGTATAATAAAATTATGGAGTGTTTGTTCGCGCTTGACCTCCATAGAATGAAAATATGTCACAAAGTTTAACAAGTTTTTTTAATATAGATCCACAGAATATTGTGATAAGTGTTTCAGTGTGAACAGGTATGGTATAATAAATTATGGGGTTTATCTATTTTTACTTTTATCATATTTTGCTTTGGTTTGGATACCCCGAAATTTGAAGCTATTTCTTTACAACCCTTTTCTTTTCATAACCTATCATACTATCATAAATCAGAGTCCATTTTCTGTAGGCTCTTTTTGAACCCAGTCAACGACGGGTACTTTTGCTAGTATATATGTATATATGCATGTATGTAATTTTAATTGAGTAAGTTCACATATATTACAAACAAGTACTAAACCCCAATTTTTCTTCAAAAATGCTTTATAAACGTATAGAGCTATTATATAAATAAAATTATACAAGCATTTTGAAGTGTCTACGCGGATTGACCAACATTACTCATATCATAAAACCTCCAAATGAATTTCGTAGGCATGCAGAACGACCTTCCTCCCATCACTTTTGCTAATTAAACGGCATTACCATCCTACGGTCACCTGAATCAACTATATTTTTAGCCTAGCCTAGAAATTGCAACACCTGGTATCTTATGAAATATTGTTTTTTAAAGATGATTTAAGGGTCGTCTTAAACGCCGAAATATATGATAATTTTAGTGCTTTGATAGTACGAATACTAATTTGTATACACGTATTTGTTTTTAAGGGTGTATATGTTCTCGTTATATTTAGTATTTGTTGAACGTTCTCTCGAAATGTGTATGCTATTTAACAAGAGTAACGTGATAGGTGTCGCAAGCAAGAGCTTATCTCTGAAAAAAAAAAACAAGCAAACAAAAACAGAATAAAACTGTGTGTTTGTGGTTTAATAGAAAGCGGAAGATTCCGAGATTTTTCCTACACTCTGATTGGTTGAAAGAAATCAGTGATTTGAGCCTTTCTCCAATCTAGAGTCGATACGTAAAAAGAATGTTCACTGTTGTTTTTGTTTTGTTAAGAATTATTAATTCATTCATTTCGAATACATCAGATGATTATTGTCGGTATTCGTTTCCCTGATATCGTTCTAGCTAAAATTATTTCTAGAAAGATACAGGCTACTTATGGGAGGGACTACGTAAAGGTTGGCAACATCCCTAAGTGAAAGTGTTTCTGTGGAACGAACTGGATTCGAACTTAGCACACCCAGGTAGTCAGCCTGTGTCATTAACCACTTAGCCATCGTCAACTCCACGCTGCTGTTATTAGTGCTATTTCGAACACTGCAGCGGTAAACTTTAATGTGTACAAATGGTGTTAAAACGGTGTTTTCAACACTTTTCTATCGTCACCCCTCTGTTGCTACTGTCGAGAAAACAGGAAACAGAAAAAGAATGTCAAACGCAATTCCCGCAGAAGGGACGTTGCGAGCCTGTCTTTGTTTTATCGTTATTTCCATGGCAAGTGCTCGTCTGAGCTCCAATCTCTGGTCCCCCTCGCCAATCTTTCACGATAAACACCCGTCTAGCTAAAACCAACGTCAGTATTTTCCCCCACTTATTATCTGTGCCTAAATCAAAACGTAGATTCCATGAACAAAGATTCTTTCTTAGAAGTGCACGACTGTAGAACTCTCTTCCATTTGCCTGTTTCTCACCTGACTACAACTTGGATGTCTTCAAGTCCAACATAAATAAGTTCCTGAATAACCGCCCCCTTAAGTAAGACACTTTATCAGATCTCCATTACTAGCGATTACTACATTATCCCATTGATTACTGTACACGCAATAACCCTTATCCCCGACGGGCTTCCGGGCCTTGATAAGTGGTGACTTCCTTGTAAAAAAAAAAAACGCACAGAAATACAACACTGTAGCGATGGAAAAATGTTTGAGTTTGGTAAACAAGGCAAGAAATATTTGTAACAGGCACGTTGTTAAAGCATCAGCCTGTATGTGATAACAATAATCTAAGCATGGTCGAATGGTGGTTTAATAGAGATGTAGTTTACTGACAAGTGTGATGAGCTTTCTAGTCTGATAGAAGAAGCATACTTCTTCACAGCATACTTGGCAGCGTATTTATTTGAAGTTATTTGCAACACCGAACTCTTAGGAACGGTGCGCTCAGTACTCTTCTTCACAAAATCGTAATTCTCATCAACAAGTCTCTGTAATGCAATTCTGAATTTTTGAGATGAGATGTGAATGCTTGTGTCATGTTGATTAATCAGACTATTATTCTCATGTTGGGTGTTATTAGCAGAACGTTTCGGTCGCTGCTACCTGCGGTCTTCTCCTTTATGAAAAAACCCTATTTTTTCCTTTGAGTTGTCCCCCTTGCATTGTGTAAAAAAAAAAAACTAAACTAAAATACGCATGGGTATCGATCCTCTGTTTCGCAAAAATTTTTTTACTAATATTATCAATTAGTATAGATATCCCGAAGAATTGAGTCATAGGAAAGCCTTTAAATAATATCTTAATGATCCCTGAAGATTAAAACTTTATGACCTACGGACCCACTCTTAAACCCACGGTTCGAATTCCTGTAATGCAGAGCTAATCTGCGTTCCTTGGTTGAGAAAAGATCACTCGAATAACATTTGAACAGCCGAAGAATGTCGCAGGTTGCAGCGACCGAAACGTTGTGCTAATAACACCGAAGATGAGAATAATAGTTCGATTAATCAACTCTGTAATTCCAAAAAGAAAACTAACAGAACAACTCTTCAGTAATGAACACCAACTAATCTCAGCTTCAATCTCAGCTCCCAAACACACAGCTCTCTGTCTTCCCTAATGTGTCCCTCTTAAAGCAAGTAATCCCCTTCATAATCAAATAAATTCTACATATTTAAAAAAAAAAATCCAGCTACAAACGCAAATTCTTTACCTCTTTTCTTTCCGCGATATTCGTAGCGGACGCTTTTGTAAGCAGTTTCTTCTGTTATATAACCTAATACGCACTTTTCGGGTATATTACCTTTTACTATCAAACAAAATTAGAATATTTATAACGGGGGAAACAATATACAGATAGTAGGTGTGGTTTATAAAATGATAATTATTTCATCTATTAGTGAAGACGTAGCTTTGGTAGAAGTTTGTAAAAGAATGCTAAAAACAAAATAAATAAACGAAAGCTTTTTAGTCAAGCAAAATTACTTCTCTTTGTACACGCTTTTATTGATTCGTATTCATGTTTATACAAAGAGAACAAAAGAATGGACTGCTTATTTTATTTATGCGAGTCTTTAATTAAGCTCACAACTAATTGATACGGACATTCGCGTTTTACCATTAATTAGCACGATAAGATTCCGCACAGATGCGGTTAGGAGTAAAATTACGAAGAGCCGAAAACAAAACAGAATGCGACGAGCAAAAAAAAAAAAAAAAAAAAAAAAAAAAATGGGGGAAAAAGTGCGCGAAACTGACGAATGCTTAAGAACAAAAATGGCGAAATAACAAAATGGCGTTACCCATAAAACCACAACTTAATAACAGGACAGAAAGAAGCACATAAAATATTACATTAATTAAAAAAAAAAAAACAAAAAAAACAACTTAAATACACGCGTCTTATTTAATTGTTTACGAATTACAATCTTGCAGATGAAATACAGGAAGAATAATTCATAATGAAAATCTTGTAAGAAATACAATTATGTACTTCTATATTTTTATTATCTGATACAGAAACCTACTTTACCACATGCATTAAAAAAAAAAAACGTTCTCTGTAACATAAACTTTGCTTAGTTACTACCTTACAATATATTTTGTGCCTATCTACTATTATATATAAGGAAATTGCATGCGTGTGGGTTCGTTGCCTATAGACTCGCATAGATAAAATAAGCGGTTCATTCTTTTGTTCTCTAAAATATCCAACAAATGTACTTTATGTATTTAGCAGTGTTCTTAAGTAGGTTCTATATCGGAATGTCTTTGATAAGTATCGATAATCGAAAAGAAAATCAGGTGAAAGAAGTAACAGGCGATTTTGAACAAAGTTAACACCTTATACAGCCTAACACCACGAGCGCGTTTGGAAATTTTTAAAAGCCACAAGTTTTAAAATACCCGGCATACAAAATCAACAAAAAGTTCTTTGGAATGACAGGGGCGTATTCGAAATGAATGTTTCTGTTTAAAGCACTATTGGAACATGATACTTGACTTCTTCATTTTAAACTTAAATTCAAGCCACCACACAAGCAGAAAGGCAAGGCATATAAAACAACAGTAGGTTCTTTGATATTACAAGGGGCGTTCAAAATGAAAACTTTTCCTTAGAACACAACTGAATCAAGATACTTGACCTTTACAGTTTAAACTTTGATTGAAGCACTTATATACGGCATAATCACGTTCATACATCTGTCTCGTCAGATCACTGAAGTTAAGCAAACATGTACCTGGCTAGTATGTACCGCACCGGGTCGAAGAAATGTCCAGGTTGGTATCTGGGGGCGCGTTAAACTCACGAGGGGGGATACATCCCCGAATCAAGACTGAAAGCAAAGAGAAACTACCGTTTTTATTTGTTTTTTTTTCCAAGATTACCATAGCTCTACAATTTGGAGAGCCGTGGTCGCCAACGCTGTTAAAACAGAAGGACCGCTGCATGCATGCATATATAAAAATAATTTAATGAAATCAACAGTAGATTCTCTACAGTGCAATGTAGATTACAATGTATTGTTGACTAAATCACAGCGAATGTTAAATAATAACTGCGCAGAAGCATTGTCTGTTAATATATCTATCTATCTATCTATCTATCTATCGATCTGTATAACTATCTATCTATTTATCTAGCGATGAGTAGACAACAGAGATTTCTCAAACTCTGTGACCGGTCAGTTTGCACCGAAAATATCCGAACGGGGATCAGATTGACGTGTCACGTGTCACGTGTTCCGATTTGCGCAAGCATAGTTTGAGTTGTAGCTGAGGCACTGAGAAAGACAGATGGGCCAAAACGGGTATCCCCATGAGGGAGGAAGTCTCAGAATAAAAACATAGAAGACCCCCCACCTCCAATCCAAAGATCGCCGTTCACTCCAGTTCTGCTGTGATTAGATGTCTGCGAGTGAATAAAAAATATAAAAATATACATTCGTTTTGGGTCCCTATCTAAAAGCGTTTCCTTAGACTGATTCAATTTGGTTTGGTTTGGTTGTTTTTGTTTTACGTCATATTAACCCTTTTCATGTTATTTAATGCCGAATCCAGATATTTTGAAGAAAGATTCTTTAATAGAATATATTTGTTGTTTTCAAGTCGGTTTCTATTTAATCCATAGTTGGGACCCTAACAGGTACTACCACTCCGGGTCAGAGTGGACCTGGGAGCAATGGCAATTAAAGGGTGGTTCACACACCCCAAAACCCGCAAGCTGGGGCCTCACCACTGGATATAGTTTAAGGTAGTATCCAGGACCAGGTTCAATTTAAAAAGTAGACTCATCGTAGTATAATGCAGAGCCATAAAAATATATAATCCAAGGCAAAGAAAGAGTTTGATGTTCATGTGTAAGTATGCATATGATATAGCCCAAAAGAAGCTGTATTAGGGTAAAATACAACGGAAAAGCAACATTCCAAAAAACTTGTTTGTAAGAAGAAAAATCACGGAAAAACTAATTAAAAGAAATTTACTGAAAATCAGTTCTAAAAATAATATATTAAAAATATTATAAAATATTGGCCCGCGATGAGAGAAAAAGAATCTAAACTTTCATAAAAATATAAATGAAGTTAAAATTTACAATTTTTAGTATAGAATCAGACAATGATATTTATACAATAAAATAAACCTTGTTTTTGGGCTCTGGAGGTCAATGTCACCTAGGCATTAATACACAGAGAATTGTAGGAAAAAGAGAAAAAAAGAAAAAGGAAGAAACGAAACATAAACAGATTTTTAAAGTTAGGAAAGATAAATTGATGCGGGCAAGGGAGGTAAATGATACTTATGCATAAAAT
Source organism: Euprymna scolopes (assembly GCF_053919585.1). Lineage (NCBI taxonomy): Eukaryota > Metazoa > Mollusca > Cephalopoda > Sepiida > Sepiolidae > Euprymna > Euprymna scolopes. The sequence continues at coordinate 97,594,149 of NC_136504.1, read as the reverse complement.
CAAACACACAAACACACGCACAGGATACAGACAAATATAAACACGTAAGTAAATATCGATCAGCACACAAATTCTGAACCAAGTTCAATCATCGATTCTATTTTAATTAGAAGTAAATAATAGAAATTAGATGTAGGTGCTAGAATTAAAACTAACATTACAGTAATTTAAATTAAATGCAATAAATTAAAATAAATATAATTAAATAAAATTAACTAGAAAGAAGTTATTACAAAAGTAATTTTAATAGTAACATCATGAAAAAAAAGTGGTGTAAAATGCTGATTAAAATAAACATGTTTTCACTTATATAAATTTATAATTATAAAAATAACTATGAATTATAATTATGAACAATATTATAAATTTAAAAGCAAATTAAATTTATAACTATCAAAGTATTTATGTAAACTAGAACGTTCATAGAAAAACAAAACATTTATTTAAATAATTTAGCTAAAATAATTAAAAAATGGTTTATTAGCAAATAGGGAAAATTAGTGCAAACCGCACACACACACACACACACACATATATATATATATTATAATCAGGAAATCTCTTTAGAACAATTAAAATAGAAGGTATAAGAGAATAAGATATTGTATACAAACATTTATAGTTGCTTGGAATTTAATTTAGAAATTAAATAAGAGGGTAATTATGAGTATAATAACGTATGAGCATGTAAACACGTAATAATTTTTTTTTATAATCTTAAAAGAAAGTTGCAAAAAAAAAATAAAATGAGATCCTCGGCCACTAAGAATAATATGATTTAAAATATGATATATTTTTACTAACGGTAAATTTGAACAAGTATAGGTGGACAGAACAGCGAAAAAAAGAAGGTTCATAACTTTTCTTTTCTGAATAGTCATTTTCTTTGAAATTTGAATTATATTTAATCATTAATGAGGAAGTGTTTTAGCTTATTTACGAATGAATAATAAAATTCGAGAATTCGGAGCTACTAGAAAGACTTATCCTGCCTTGACAAAGTTCAAAATAGACTTCGTAGCCGCGTAGGGGGTGCCGTTTTTCTCTTCCCTGCAATCTCTTTCTCAGAGAAGAGACGTTTCGAGTCTCTCTATGCTTTATCGTTACTTTCATGGCAAGTGCTCGTCTTAGCTCCAATCTATGGCCCCCCTCGCCAAACATTTATGAGAAACACTCGTCTAGCTGAAAACACTATCAATAATTTCCCCCACTCTTTATTTACCTAAACCTAAACATAGATTCCATGAACAAAGTTTCTTTCTTTGAACTGCACGCCTGTGAAACTCTGTTCCGCTTGCCTGCTTTCAAGCTGACTAAAATATGGTCGTCTTCAAGTCCAACATAAACAACTTCTTGATGAGCCGTCCTCTTTAAGTAATCCAATTTAATAAATTCCCTGTACTAACGATTACTATGATATTGTCCCATTGACTAGTGTACACTCTTTACCCCTTATCCTCGACTGGCCTTTGGGTCTTGATAAGTGGTGACTCCTATGAAAAAATAAATTAAAAAATAAATCGAGTAATGCCATTGCTAAACTTGACTTTTTGAACAACATTTTACTAACTTTTTTTTCAGGTTTTAAGCAAAGATATTGGTGAGCAATCATCAATTATATAGAGTTATGATTTAAAAAATAAAAATAAAAATTAGGTGCCATCAGCTAGAACCGAAACCGAAGCATTCAAAGCTGGTGATGTTACCACTGTACCAATGTGAAACGCACAGAAACCAATTTTAAATTAAACATTAAAAATAAACTAAGATAAATGTACAAAATGTTTAACGATTTTTTCAATTTTGATCCATTTTTGATCCCTTAAAAACTATTTTAATCGGCTAAAGACACATAATAGAACGGCCCGTAAAAATTCAATCATTTTAGACCCCTAGCGTCGCTCCGCGACTTTTAATTTCGGAGGAGGTAAAGTTTGAAAATATGGAGGCAGACAGACCCACCGACCGACAGACAGTTGGGCAGACCGTCCAACAGAGAGAAATATAGCTGTTTATATATTAGACTTAATTTTCTTAATTTAAATTAAAAAATGAATGCACGATTGCAACAAGGTATAATTTTGTGTTTCAGTATTCTACTTAGGATAAAAAGTAAAGTTTTTTTTTTTTTAAATAAAAATGATTAAAATCTAATATAAAACAGGAAAAAGTAAAAAAAAAGTATAGGCAATTACACCTTTAATTCTATTTCTCCTTTGGTGAGGCTAAAGTGACATTGTCTCAGGTGTGTCTTTGTGTTGTCCTTATTTCTCTTTTCTCTCCTCCTTGGGACCGCACTCCTTCTTTTAGCTAACCGTAGAGCATTTGCTTTGGAAGGCGGTTGTCAGGCATGCGCATAACATGGCCCGTCCCGGAGGAGGTAAAGTATGAAAATATGGAGACAGACAGAAAGAACGACAGACTGACAGACAACAAAAATACATGCATCCGTTTATATATTAGACTTAATTTTCTCAATTTAAATTAAACAAAATGTATATATATTTTTTTATTTTTACACAGTGATCACCACTTATCAAGGCCCGGAAGCCACTCAGGGATAAGGGTTATTGCAAGTACATTACGTTAGTGTGGATATTTTATGAAGTGTTTACTTAAGGGGGCGGGTCATTAGGAATTTGTTAACATTGGACTTGAAGACATCCAAGTTGTAGTCAGGTGGGAAGCAGGCAGACGGAACAGAGTTCCACAGGCGTGCAGTTCTAAGAAAGAAGCTTTGTTCATGGAATCCACGTTTTGATTTAGGCACAGATAAAGAGTGAGGGAAATTTTTCACAGTGGATTCAGCTAGACAGGTGTTTTTCGTTAAAGATTGGCGAGGGGGGACCAGAGATTGGAGTTCAGACGAGCACCTGCCATGGAAATAACGATAAAACAAGGCGAGGCTCGCAAGGTCTCTTCTGTGGGAGAGAGGTTGCAGGGTAGAGAAAAGGGCATCCCCCACTAAGCCACGAAGTGTATTTTGTACTCTGTCAAGGCAGGATAGGCTGTTTTTAGCAGCTCCTGCCCAGATATGGCAACAGTATTCCATCCTTGGAATATATACTTTTGCATGATTGTAGCAAGGTGAAATTTTTTGTTTCAGCAAAGATGTTTTAAAAATAAAAATGAGTAAAATCTAATATAAAACACAAAAAAGTAAAACGAAACAGTATAGACCCTTCTGTCTTTACGCCTTTCTTCTTTAATTCTGTTTCTCATTCGTATCCCTATTTTCTTACACTTTCTTAGCTCTCATCTATTCTATCTATATATTATTAAGCGTTGTTTAATTCAACATAAAACTTAACAAGAGTAAAATCATATTATTACCTATACCGGATGTATTTAGAGTATTGAGGACATTTGGATTCAACATCTACCACGTTCTATGTTGCCTACCGCATTATTGGTTGCTTGTTTTCGTTTAACGTCATATCAACCCTTTTTAGGTTATTTAATGCCGACTCCAGTGATTCTGAAAAAATGTTTTTAATAGAATATATTTGCTTGTTTTTTCCAAGTCGGTTTTTATTTAACCCATAGTTAAGGCCCTAACAGGTACTACCACTCCGAGTCAGAGTGAACCTGGGAGCAATGGCAATCAAGGGGTGGCTCCAGACGCCCCAAAGCCCGCAAGCTGGGGGCTTACCATCGGATATAGTTTAAGGTCATATCCAGGACCAAGCATTATTGGACGCACCTGTCACATCCAGAGAACTGAGCACTATTTTACGTACTATTTACCGAATGCCCTACTATATTAATAATTTTTTGCTCCAGAATTTGTTCCAGGTTATTGACCATAAATGACAGCGCAGTATTAAAAAATTGTGTTTAACATCTTTCTTTTAAAACTTATTTCTTTATCTCTCATTATCCTGGAACTCGTTTCCTTTTCAAACAGAGTTTATATACCACGTTCAAGCAAAATATAACTAAAACAAGCAAAAACAACACATTGGCCGGAACACAGCACGACGCATTCAAACTTGACAAAATAATTATTATGATTTTAAGATGCTCCGTCATGTGCAGTATGTGCGATTGATATTCCATAAAAGCCAACAAGCAAACATTTCAACTAGTATAAATGGAACTTAAAACGAAAATTAAATAATGATTTATGCATTGAAACGACCGTTTGCAAATATTCTATATTTTTCTGAAAAGCAGAGAAAAGCGATGGCGTTTACGCGAATAAAAGGAGAATGACTGATATTCTTTCATTATTAAACATCAAAACATCCATGAGAATTTTGATTTTTGTGTATGTGTGTGTGTGTGAGAGAGAGAGAGAGAGAGAGAGAGAGAGAAGGTTAATAGGGCCCCCCAAAAAAATCCAAGCTATTATTTCACGATTAAATAAAAAAAAATACAAGAAAAACTCGAATAAAAATCTTTAATATAAATCTCACCTGCCTGTTTAAATATATGTATGTATGCATAAACGTGCAGCATAATTACGTTTACACACCAGTTCTCGTCAGATCACCGAAGTTAAGCAACGTTGAGCCTGGTTAGTACCAGATGGGTGAATATTTAGGAATTCTAGGCAGTGGGTATCAATAGTCTGTTAAGACTGAAGGAAGCCATTAATTGTACAAATGTATGTATGTATACCTAAAACTTTCGACAGAAGCGACGTATTTTTACGAAATCGGTATCATTTTGAAGTTCGACTCTTTGACCGACAAAATCAAAGCTATTATTTCACGATTTAATAAAAAATACCCCTCCCCCCAAAAAACTCGAATTATCATTGATTAACTAGCTGGAGCTGTGGAAATTCCAGCGAGGACTGATTCATATATAAGATATTGATGTTGGCATTTTGTAGATATTCAGTGTAAATGGAAACGCTCTGATATTATTCTAGTTATTTTTTTAAACCAACAAAATTATTTATCCAAGCTAGCAGAGATGCCCAGCGTAGCCAGGCCGTAAAATACGCTTAAATATGATTATTTAATTGTTGCAGATTTCGTATATATTATTATAGAGTTAATATTCTATCGATTTTTATATATTATAAAGTTGCGATTTAAAAAATAAAAACCATATCTCCATATGACTTTAGTGCATTAGCTTGAATCGAAACCGAAATAAAAACTTATATATATATATATATATATATATATATATATATATATATATATATATATATATATATATAACTTGAGATCCTTAAGCCATAATCGAAACCGAAACCAAAACTTATTAAGAATTCTTGGTAAAATTAATTATGACAAAGAATGGAAATACATAACAATTAAACAACCCGGATGTAAGCGTGACACTGAAAATAACACACACGCCATCGTATGAATATATAGATAAAAGACATACATTAATTTCATAAAAAGTTCTCGTACTCCCTGTGACGTTGTGTCTATACACAATCAAAGGTTGCACAATCCCTAATTGTACCTCTCTGCAATCCGCCTGGATGGAGGCCAGTGACAAGAGAGTCGGAAACAAGGTCACTCTGAGTCAGCATAACACTCACGGCCACTTTGAAACCCAAGAAGAAACAGAATATCAAACACGTAGTTTTTTCTGAGCTTTTGTGACCGACGGTTCGGTGAATAAAGGCCTTTACCAGATTTTAGAATGGTACATAGTCTGCGCCAATTTCACTTCAAAGATATAAATGATCATAATGATAAAGGGTGATGTCAGAAGTTCTTGATGAATCTAGGGAAAATAATGTTGAAAAGTTTCAATCTTAAATGAACAGACAATCACTAGGTAAATAGTTGAAAAATGAAATGAGGTTTGCAGCGATTTTACGCTGATTAGATTCACCTTCATATTAACCTAGAATATGTCTCCTATGAAATATTGAAAATTATAATGCTTCTTTGGCCGTGTCATAAAGTGTTGATGTCTGATATCAACACTTTATGACACGAAACGAAAATGTTCCCTAAAATAACAACGTTCATATATCTTGTATCGTGGCATGTTCATGCCGTAGATGAAGTCATGCTTAGTGTCCTTCGGTTCATTATTGATCCGATTCCAATGAAAACATCACATAATTTTGAACGTAGCAGAATACATAGGGTGGGTTGCCATTACCTTCTTCAGCGCAGTGGCATCTGACTCGCCTGTTTGCACCTATCCGTTGTCCTTAGATCATCCGCATAGTAGCATTCGAATAACATAACCCTTAATACCATAGCATCGTTGATCTACTAGAAATTCATCCTCCTCCATGGCCATCCAACGTCCTGCTGCGGACGTCATTAGAGTTACCTTCTCCTAGATGCATGCCTTAACTAAGACTAGGGGTGCATTTCTCCCAGTGAATTAATGCGCCTCCATATACCAACCTGGAAATTTCTTATGACTCAGTGCGGTACATACAATGCCTATCCTTCCCAAATGGTCACCCATCTGATACTGACCAGGCTCATATATATGTGTATGTAAAACATGGATATATCTGCTAGAATATCGATAATTCAACCTTTTAATCTATAATGCTATAATGCTAGCGCCATTTACCCTAAATAGGTTGAACTGGTTTCCGCGTCAGAGGAAGTTTCATGGGAATATCAACTTCAAAAGCGGTCCCCACTCGCATGTATCGCCCGGACAAGGAAGATAACGACGTTACGTTTTAGCAGTTCTTGCATAGAGGTATTGATGTTACCCTACAGACAGCGCCTGGTATTCTTAAATGTTCACCTATTATCAGACGCAGCATTGCTTAATTATGGCGATCTAACTAGAACCCAAATGTCAAATTTATCATGCCTTTCTACGGTTCCGTGAACGAAACAGAATCTTTGAACATATATTAATTATTTTTGTAGGTTCTCTGTTTATTGTGTTCATGCCTGTGTATATATATAAGCTTACTATGTTTAACGCGAGAAGAATTGTGAAGAATGAGTCTCCCTAAAATGTATAAAACATTTTCCTTTCTTTTCTTTACTTATTTACCAGACACAACTAATCTGACTATGACCTGAAGAGATGTTTTGTTAACTAAAATATCTGTTTATAAATCAATAAATACGCTCCTGTACAGGAGCTTATTTATTGAAAGACCTGTACAGTGAGCCTTCCTCTACTTTAAAGCTTCATCGTGACAGCAACAAGATCAAGCGTGGAACAAGACAAGGTGACATCTCGCCAAAACTCTTCACACCCTGTCTCCAGGATGCGATAATCAGTCGGATTAAGTGGGAGGGTAGGGGAGTCAACATCGATGGCGAACATCTGTCACATCTCATCTTCGCTGATGATATAGTACTGATGGAACACTCTCTTCTAAACATTCTAAACGACATTCACTCTAAAAGCAAACCGGTTAGCCTCAAAATGCATCTTGGGAAGACTAAGGTGATGTTAAACCAGCACACTGCCAAGTTGCCAATAATTGTTGATGGAAAGACCACCGAGGAAGTTGAAAGCTATATCTACTTGGGGAAAAAAATTACGAAAGATGGGGATTTCCTCCTTGAGTTAAAGATAACACATGTGATGGGCAGCTGTTTGGAAAGTGAATAATATCATGAGAAGCCGAAAAGCAAATATGTCAATCAAAGGGGAGATCTTCAATGAATATATACTAACTGTGATGATCTGCGGTAGTGAAACATGGACCCTGACAGCTCGGTAAAGTGAAATCTTGGCAGTGGCACAAAGGAAGATGGAGGGATAATACTATGGATCACTATTCAAGACAGAAAGAAAACATCTGGATTCGCCAACAAACAAGAGTTATTGGCATCAATACTGCCACCAAAATAATCAAACACGGATGGGCAGGGCACGTAGCCAGAAAAATGACAACAGATGGTCCATCGGGACAACGGAGTGGACACCTCGTGAAGATAAGAGGCCGAAGGGAAGACCAAGAGCGAGAAGGGGAGACGACCTGATACAATGCATGGATTGCACATGGCAGCGGATAGCTCGGGACGGAGATAGATGGGTTCCTTATTTAGTGATAAAAAGCTTATTGATATTTAAATAAGTTCCATTAATTTGAAATGTTTTTTTTTTCTCATCAATTATAATAAATTCGTTTTCCTTCTTGCTTGTTTGTTCACAATTTAATTAATATGTACAAAAGGTACACTGTTTCATAAATTAATTTTCAAAATTTGTAAAAGTGAAGCATATGGTCCTCCGTGAGTGCACAGTAAACGAGACATAAAAAGACTAAGTTCAGCATTTTCTCCCTCTATTTAGTCGCAAAAGTCCCCAGGGGACGTCAAATCCCGGTGCAAATGAACAAACGATGCAGTTTTAGACCTTAACATATGTAAATTTGAGTTCTGCACCGTGCAAAAAAAAAGTAATGACTAAGTCCATCGTTTGCACCCCTCATTAAGCCCCAACAGTCCCAAGGCCTTAACATATTTCAATTTGAGTTCAGTCCCATGCAAAACTGCTGAATAAACATACACAGAAAATTTTGGATAAATATGTTAAAGTAGTTTAAAAAATGAATGCTTTATTAGCCCTAAAAGAGCCCATGGGACACACCCAAGTATTATCGCAAAGTATAGACAAACAAAATTACATAGAAATCATTTAGTTACAACTTTTCAGAAAGTTTTATAAAAATTCAAGGCAACAATTTTTTTAAATAAGCACAAAAATGTCAATTTTAGCCATTTTAACCCGAAAGGTACTCCTGGGGGAACAACCGGAGTTTTCTCGGAAAATCTGTTCTGTTACTTTTTACTCAAGTGCGGACATACGAACGGACAAAGGTGAATTTACAGGTCTGCCCTCCCTTTGTCGGGGGAACAATAACAGAATTTTATATACTTTTATTTCAACATGATTTTTATATATACTATTTATTAAAATGTCTACTACACCCAAGGAGTAACATCATTTACATATTACATTAAAAAAGTATTTTTTTTTACAATTAAGCTTATGTTATTAATTGTTTGTTGCAATAGAATTGTTTTTAATCTTCTATTTAGAAATATTATATGAAGTTGATTTCTTTAATTTAATCTATATTTAATTTAATTTATTTTAAATTATTATTATTACCAAAGTAGTTACGTTTAAAAATGGAATTAAGTTTATTCAAACTATGAGAGTTATTTCCCTTTTAAGCTATGAGTTTTATTTATATACGATTCACCACTTATCAAGACTCGGAGGCCACTTGAGGATAAGGGTTAATGAGAGTACAGTAGTCAATGGGACACAATCGAAATAATCGTTAGCATTGTAAATTTGGTAAATTGAATAACGTAAAGGGGACGGCTTATCAAGAAGTTATTTACGTTGGACTTGAAGACGACCATATTGTAGTCAGATGGAAAGTAGGCAAACGGAACAGAGTTCCACAGGCGTGCAGTTCTAAGAAAGGAGCTTTCACAGAATCTACGTTTAGGTCTAGGCACAGATAAAGAGTGGGGGAAATTATTGATAGCGGTTTTAGTTAGACGAGTGCTTTTTTATATTAGTTATTCCCTATTCAATTTTGATAGACGAAAATGGATGTGTTTCATGTTTCCATAAATTGAAAATGCAGTCTAATTTCAGGAAAATTGTTAGAAGTTAGGATATTCGGCGTATCCTGAAGAGTATATGACTACTGAAAAATGTTTGAACCTGGCAACGCCGGGTATATATATAATAAGCGTTTTATAATACGAGTATTTAAGTGTGAGATGCAAAAGACTGTAGCATTGAGTGTGACCTATTAAGAAATTGACTACCATGTCAACAATGTATGTTGACATAATAGTTTACAATAACGCCGCCTCGGTATTTGTTAACGGTTTTCTTTTCCTTAGCAAGGCTGCCAAAATCATTAATAAACACCCTGTACTTTTTTCTACACACGTTGCGTCAGCTGCGTGTTGTTACTCGCGATTGTGGCCACTGGTATAAGAAAAGACTCCCTCAAATAGGAAAAGTTTATTTAATTCTTTTTATTACATTCCACATTACAAGAACTATTGTTGCATAACTTTCTATATGCTAATTTTAGAAACTAATTAAGAAAAAAAAAACTGTAGTGATGTGCTAAGAAATATTGCAAACCAGAAAATGAATATTTATCACGAAATATTTCACATTCAGAAATAACGTAACAATAACAAGTAACATGTTTAAATACAGGCTCCTTCAGTCTTTGACAAATTATGGATACTCACAAAGGGGTGCCTGCGCGTGAGATTTTTGTTGCAGAAGGTATGCAATCTCCAACCACACCTCTCCTGAGTCAACATTGTTAAATACCAGTGGCAAGTGAAGTGTATGTACAGGATGACTTGAAACAAATGCCGAGATAAGCGGAGAGCAAATGCAGCGCCTAGAATTCCCAAATGGTCACCCATCTGGTACTTACCAGGCTCAACGTTGCTTAACTGCAGTGATATGACGAGAACCGGTGTGTCAACGCGATTATGCCGTATGATATATATGCATCTTTAAATAACATAATACATACATGTATACATACATACACATCTACCTATCTATTTACACACGCACGCACGCACACACACACGCACGCACGCACACACACACACACACGCACGCACGCACACACACACACACGCACGCACACACACACACACACACACACACACACACACACATATATATATACACTAGCAGGCCGCCCGGCATTGCCCGGTTGTAAAATACGCTTTAATATAATATTTTTATTAATGCAAATTACGTCTTTATTATTATACTATATTGGATCCAATATATATAGTTAATATTTTAAAAGTTAAAAAAAAAAAAATGACTCATGCGCTACTACCAAGAACCGAAACAAAAACGTTTAGCTTACAATTTACTTTTTCCTTTGGCGTTATAGCCTGAGCTATGAAGACATGTTTGCTGCAAGGCTAAATGTTAAAACATAAACCAATAGATATTTCGTTACGCATGCATATTTCTAATATCGTTGTTCGACTTTCACCTGGCAAATTCCATTTTTTTTTATTTTCAAACTTTTGCACCGATTTTCCCCGGCTAAAACCCAAGTATAAAGTTTCGCATGGGTTCGAATACTCTATACATTAAGCTTTATGTCCGTAGACAAAAAAAAATAGGAGTTTGGTAGGCAATGCCTTTTAAACAAATATATACACGCATACATAAATATATACAGAAGTTGGTCTATGTTTATTATAATGATTTTACACAAATATTACGAAAGTAATAGGGAATTAATTAAAATGAATGTTTAAAAGAATATGCAAATTAGCTAGTTCTTTTGCAGATGAATGCAATTTCACAACCCATATATAAGAAAGGTGTAGTTTGCTTTTGAAATAAATAAAAGGATTAATATTAATACACACACACATAAAATAATATAGGAGTATAGATACTAGAGCCTTAAAAGTAAGGAAAATACATTTTTAGCATGTATACCTTCAGTATTATGCAAATTCACGATGGCCCCCACCGACATTTTTTTTTACATGGTGGTCACAACTTATCAAGGCCCAGAAGCCACTCGGCGATAAGGGTTATTGTGTGTACAGTAATCAATAGGATAGTATCGTAGTAATAGTTGGTATCGGAGATTTGATAAAGTGTCATTACTTAAGGGGCGGTTCATCAGGAATTTGTTTGTGTTGGACTTGAAGACATCTAGGTTGAAGTCGTGGGGGGGGGCAGGCAAGCGGGAGAGAGTTCCACAGGCGTGCAGTTTAAAGAAAGAAGCTTTGTTCATGGAATCTACGTTTTGATTTAGGCACGGATAAAGAGTGAGGAAAATTATTGACAGTGGTTTCAGCTAGTCGGGTGTTTTTCGTGAAAAATTGGCGAGGGGGGACCAGAGAATGGAGCTCAGACGAGCACTTGCCATGGAAATAACGATAAAACAGAGACAGGCTCGCAACGTCTCTTCCGTGGGAGAGGGGTTGCAGGGAAGAGAAAAGGGCATCCCCCCACCAAGCCACGAAGTCTATTTTGTACCCTGTCAAGGCAGGATAGGCTGTTTTTAGCAGCTCCTGCCCAGATATGGCAGCAGTACTCACTCCTTGGACGTACTTGGCTTTTATATAGACATATTTCTAAAAAACGGTGTAGCGGTCAACGTGTTAAGACTAGTCAATCAAATCTGTAACAAACGAAAAAGTAACAAAAAAGTTTGTCTCAGAAAGTTCACGCATTGTTTATATCCCTTCCATAGGGATTCGTTCTTTAAGTTCGTTGTTAAATGAGATAGTGTTTCAATATACTAGAACATGTACTGTGTCACATAATGATATTTCAGAGGTTGTAGGTGTACTTGGCAAATCAATGTTCTGATAAACATATAAATTTCATAGTTGGTTTACATACAACGGAGTAATTTTGGAAGAAAGAGGTAAAAAAGAGCCAGAGACAAAACATCGACGAAGGAACTGTTAATTGCGCAATGTGACTCCACCAGAATTAAACACTCGAACATGGTACTGTCGATTTGGCAGCATTTCAACTATTTTCCCGGCGCGTTTCTATCAATCATCAGGGGCCTGAAAAACAAAATCGGTACCAACAGAAAATGGAGGTAACTATCTTGCTTGTCTGTTGTATTTCCTCAACACTATTTATAACTCAATAACTTGAGTTTTATTTCTTCCGTCCGTCACACCAATAATTTCCTGGGTAAGGTTAACACTTTTGTCCAAACTTCCAAGTTCTGTACACGTAACGCACCTTCTCTCAACTCCCAACATACTTCTGCTAATTCAACTTATTGCTTTGAAATCCAACTTCAAAATGAACAACCCTCTCAAAAATCAACCCTCTTTTATCGCCAACCAGGAGCATCTCATTTGCATATCGGGTGATCACATTGCAGGCATATACAGAGATAAGGCAGCTATTTTTGTTTCTTTCTTCTTCGTTCATTTCATTACACGACCGACCCGTTGAATTATGCACACGTGCTAATTAGGTAAGTCGCACGTTTCCTCAACACTATTAGTCCAGCCAATCTGGCTGGGTTTTTAGCTGAACCTCAAACAAACTGCTAACGATTTTTAATTTGCATATTGGACACGAATAACCTCTCTTTCAGATAAAATTTTGCCACAACTAACCTTGCTGAAATGGGTCAACGGCAGACATCTTTAAAGATAGCCGCCGTATCAAGCCCCCCACCCCTCTATCAACTCAATTACTGTAGATTCATCTTGAAAATTAACAAATGTAGCAATGTAAAATTGGATAACCCAACAGTTTTCATAAAGTTAAATATAATAATAACTTCTTCTGCCTTATTTTTGTCTCTTTTGATGTATTACTACAAGAGCTTAATATTCTGTGATATTCTAATTTCAGATTGGCCAAAGTGAAGTACCGATAATTATGGATGCTGACAAGTATGCTATTTGCAGCAATGAACGGTCCAGTAACGAAGAAACATTCATTGTCAGCCAGAAAGGAATTGATTCTATTAACAGAGCTTCTGAAGAACGTGGAGAGAGATCATATTTCAGATTGTTCAATGTCTTCACAAGAAATGCAGACAGCGTTGGATCAACCCCAAATACATAGAAATTGATCGTAAAACCAGGTTTACCCATGATGAAATGCCATCCCGAGTAATCCGCTCTTTGTGTGTGTTTAATTTTAAGGAACATTGTCTTTTTTGTTGTTCTGGAGCAAAATTTGTTAGAAAAAAAGAGATGCTGATGTTTCTCATGTAAGGATAGCACGTTCCTGAGGAAGTCCAAAAAAAATGATGGCTGGGCATCCACTGTTAAAGGTAAAATAGGTTATGTAGCGGACTTTTTTCTACAAGAAGCATTGTTATCACAGAACATGTTTAGCAGACTTTTATTTTAATAAAAAAATTCTTAAGGCATTAGCTTCTGACTCTACTAAGAAAAAAACCTTGGTAGACCAGAGAATTCAGAGAGAAAGCAGGCATTTCTGGAAGTTGCTAATTATTTACAGCAAAATTGCTGGAAGTTGCTAATTATTTACCGCAAAATTGCTGGAAGTTGCTAATTATCTACCGCAAAATTGCTGGAAGTTGCTAATTATTTACAGCAAAATTGCTGGAAGTTGCTTATTATTTACAGCAAAATTGCTGGAAGTTGCTAATTATTTACAGCAAAGTTTCTGGAAGTTGCTAATTATATACAGCAAAATTGTTGGAAGTTGCTAATTATTTACAGAAAAATTTCTGGAAGTTGCTAATTATTTACAGAAAAAATTTCTGGAAGTTGCTAATCATTAACAGAAAAAATTTCTGGAAGTTGCTAATTATTTACAGCAAAGTTTCTGGAAGTTGCTAATTATTTACAGCAAAATTTCTGGAAGTTGCTAATTATTTACAGCAAAATTTCTGGAAGTGGCTAATCATTTACAGCAAAATTTCTGGAAGTTGCTAATTATTTACAGCAAAATTGCTGGAATTTGTTTATTATTTACAGCAAAATTTCTGGAAGTTGCGAATTATTTACAGCAAAATTGCTGGAAGTTGCTAATTATTTACAGCAAAATTTCTGGAAGTTGCTAATTATTTACAGCAAAATTTCTGGAAGTTGCTAATTATTTACAGCAAAATTTCTGGAAGTTGCTAATTATTTACAGCAAAATAACGAGGAATAACTCACTATTATTGATCTTGTTAAAAAATGAAGAAAAATTTCGAGGACACTGAATTTGAACCCTAGAGCCCTCATACATGATAATACGATTGCTAGAACATTTCAAAGACAAAATCATTGTGACTGATATTTTTGGGAAACCTGTTGTTGCATCCTTTAGTACATCAAAATGTATTCTCCATGAATTCTATGCACAAAGCCGTTCAGCAGACAATTCAGAATCAGAAGCCATTAGAATCATAAAGACTACAGCCAAGATTATCAAGAATGACATTAAACGTACCCAGACAAGTTCAGAACATTATCCGTCTAAAAATGATCTTGAAATTATGCAGTTCTTGAATATGTTCCTAAAACATTGTTGATCTTTCTCAAGAAGATATTTGCAGGCAAAAAAAAATTGAAACTTGCATCAATAGGTGAAGCGATAGTGCTGGCTGTTATAACAAGAGTTCTTTCACTTTTGCAGTTTGGTTTAGCAGTTAAAAAGGCATGATTTGGATCGTGGTTCATAATTGAGTCTGAATATGCGTGGCTTCTCTTCATCTTACTCGAAAGTCCAGAAATTTGAAAGAAATGCTGCTGTTGAAAGTGAATTTGTGCAGTTTTTAGCTGATAGTGCGGACCATAATGTAAGGAGTATTGATGAATTCAACACATTCCACAGTATGGGAATCATAACATCTTTTACGCCCGGGAAAGTTAAAGCAAACCAGTTCAAAGAATGCAGTTCCTTTCAGAAGATATAATAAGTGGCGGAAGTATCAACATCAAACACCTAAATTCAGAGCACACCAAGAAACCACCAGTGTTACTAAATGATCGACACGGACTCTGATAACCCAACATGCGTGTAGTCAACGTTATGTTACAGTAGTGATTCAGCCAGAAAAAAAAACATTACATCAATTCTAACATTCGATCACCACTTCAGTACAAAGCAACGATGATAGTCGATTTACAGCCGAGTTCCAATCCCTTCAAATAATTTTTCTTGCGACTTAATGGGATCCATACACAGATGTGCTTGCTGGGGTCAATTGGTCATCTGATGACAGGTTTTTGATTGCAAGAACTTTTTGAACTTGTGTATGGTTAAAATACAGTCAAGCGCACGCTAAGTGGAAAAGCTATAGCAAATACATTCGTGCTCACTTCTTAGTTGGTGCTACTCTGAATACTATTTTTTTGTGAAAGCCTATTATGTGCCAGTTTCACATGTCACTGAGAATGATCAACTCAACATTGATGCAGAAGAGTCATTTCCCCAAAATAAAGACATAAAGAAAGGCCCTCCTTGATGGGACTGAGACATTGGATAATGTTCCCTCATAAGAACCTGTGACCAGGATTGCCTAGAGAATCAACCATGTGAAGGATACGATGGTTGACCAGCGAACAGTAAAATTATGGATTCAATACCTTCATATGGTGAAGATCGTGCAAATGTTTATCAAGGCAGAGCGCACCAGGAACTGAGAATTGCACATTGACGCTGTAAGGAAAATGTTGCCAATATTCGCTGCAGCAAGACACATCCTATATGCAAAGTCGGTTTTCTTGTACTTGCAGCAAATTGAGAGGCCGCTGAAAAGCCATCACGAATGTACTAGAGAATTACTGAATGATTCCACATGATTAGGTTGGCTTGTCGACGGGTGTGGTTATTGAGCAGGTGCTAACGAGAAGCATGAAACCGTCTGAAGGTCTTACTCATGGCAGAGGAATGGACAAAATTCAACGATTAGTTTGGACGTTATCACTGCCAGAGTGCGTTGAAATCAAGTTTAAATACAAGAACTAGCAGACATTCGTTATGGTACTAGTGACTAGCATCAGGAGGCTACTTCAGCAAGAATAAAAAAAAACACAGATGTGAGGAATACATGAGAGCTCTTTGCGTTTCTTCAAACATATGACATATGATATATGACATATATGACATTTGACATATGACATATATGATATATGACATATATGACATATTGGAAGATCCGTCTTCTCAGCATTTCAAGTGGAATAACTGGAGGCAAAAAGGTGAATGGTTGACAGAACAAACTCCATAGGAGAGGAAATTATAGTTTCAATGCTTAAAGGAAATTTTATGTCTTGAAATTTTAATATTGTTAAGTTGGATTTTAAAGATAGCGGCCGTTGACCCTTTTCGGCAATGGTAAACATTTTTATCTGAAAGAGAGGTCATGTCCAATATGCAAGTTAAAAACCTTTGTAAGCAGTTTGTTTGAGGTTCAGCTACATTTTGATTCGACTATAACTTTTTATACTTACTTTAAAACATAATTGAATTTGTATGATTATGGAGTCCTGTTTATAACGGCCATATTGGATTTAGTAGTCGGTGCCCAACTGTGTGGCCAGTTGAAATCAAACTAAATAAACTCAGATAGAATCATAGAAAGTTGATTTATAAGAAGGTTTGAATGTTTCATTATACAGGGTGTTCCAAAAGTCTTGGGCACATTTCAAGCTCTTGTATTTGCTTAACTATGAAGGGTAATATGATTAAAGTGGTGCCATTTTAAAGCTAATTCACAGATTCAGTAATGGCGTTCACTCAATCAGAAAAGGCATTTTGTGTGCTTAAATTTGCAAAAACTGAATCATGGACACTTGTGCAACGTGCATTTCGCAAAAAAAGATCTCACATCCTGCAATTTTTTTAGGGGGGGGGGTTGTAAAAGAACTGATATATGTGCCTCCTATTCCAAGAGACATGGATGAGCTGAAGGCCCGAATAACAGAAGCTATTTCAACCATTGACAACGCAATGCTGTGATGCGTTTGGTAAGAATTGGACTATCAGCTTGCTGTGTGTCGTTGGAGCAATAGTTCTTTCATTGAACATCTTTGAACATTTCATGAAGAACTTGAGATTACAAGTTTTCTGAATATACCAGATACGTTTTTATAACTTTAATAGTTCTCGAACTATTCAATGTCAAAATGTGCCCAAGACTTTTGGAACACCCTGTACTTAAATGGGCAATCTATTTTGTTTTTTAGTTATGATTGCAACTAGTCCACAAGTGGATAATCTCTACTATTAAATAAAAGTCACTTTGTGTTTGTGTGTGTGTGTGTGTGTTTGTGTGTGTGTGTGTGTGTTTGTGTGTGTGTGTGTGTGTGAGGGAGTTTGATCCTGACAAGTTCCGAAACGGCTGAGGCTATTTAGAAAAAAAAATCACACAAACCTAATTCATATGTCTGGCAGTGATATATTTTGTACATAAATTCATCCGATAAGTATCGAAAATCGAAAAAATCCGATCTTAAAATAGTCTTTGCTCTGTTATAGATAAAAACGAATAATTTTTACAAGAGAATATTTTGCGTTACACCGACCAAATGAGATAATAAAATCTTAGCAAATAATTTCTTCTTAAAAAAACAGATTCATTATAATTTGGAGAAATAGCTTAGTGGTAGACCATTCAACTACAGATCGAATGATAACCTGTTCAAGCTAAGGTGTAAATCACCAATGTATTTTAGTTTTTCTTTATTAAGTTCAACTTACGATAAAAGAAGAGATTCCATTTAAAATCACCGCAAATTATTTCTTCGTTTACATATTGTAAAATTAAAAATTAATCAGAAGTGACATTTCCAGGGCATTCATTGTCAAGCCCAAATATCAGCTGATGTGATATTGTAAACAAACACAGACGGAATTTTATGAACGACATCATCATTATTATTTTTTATTTTTATGTTTTTGCAGATTAGTCTTCCGGGCAAATTATTGGCAATTGATTTCATAATAATACATACGCAATCTGCATGAATCATGTTTAAGCATATACAACGACCGGGCATTGCCGGGCTGCCAGCTAGTCTATTTCTACAAGCTGTCCTCTTTAAGCAAGACTTTTTCAGCAAATATTCGGAGCTTTCCTTGTTTGTTTGTTTTTGTTTTACGGCATATCAATCCTTTTCAGGTTATTTAATGCCGAATCCAGTGATTTTGAAGAAAACTTTTTAATAGGTTATATTTGTTTATTTTTTAAAGTCAGTTTCTATTTAACCCGTAGTTAGGATCCTAACAGGCACAACCACTCCGAGTCAGAGTAGTCCTGGGAGAAATGGCAATTAAAGAGTGGCTCCACACTCCCTAAAGCACTCAAGCTGGGGCCTTACCATCGGATATTAGTAAGGTCATATCCAGGACCATTATTTAAAGGAGATTAAATTGACAGGTGTACTTTTATTGTGAAAGTTACACATGGCTTTACATCCCCAGCCAATAGTATATGGACAAGCATGCGAATGTACTAGTAAAAATTCTAACACAGATATTTATCGATTGATCGTCTTTTAGTGTTTGCAATATAAAGACATTCACTTTTTTTTTCAATGAAGTTTCTACACCAAAGATTAAGGTCTTTTGAATTGAGCGAAATATCAGTTGCCTTTTTAGCTATGTCATTAGTGCTATTATTTGTACTAGTTTTTTTTACAAGTTTATCGACTATTGTTTATTTTTTTCACTTATTGACGTGTATGTAGAACAGTATATACTCGTGCTATCATCACGAATCCAGTCCTTTTCGTATTCAATTCTATTTCTATTTGTTATATATGATTTTTTTCTTTGAAATCTTGCTAGCTAAAAGGAAGAACATCTTCGACCGGAAACCAACGTTGTTTCATAAATTTCGTCCAATCCTTAAAGTAAACTTCACACTTTTCTATTTCGATTTATTATATTTCAATATGCCACATACTAAAGCACATGAAATGTACGTTTTAAATCTTATATTTAGGGGCTTCGACGTGTACTTCAACTAGTAAGAATATAATAAAAAAGATGAAGAAATGATTGGAGAAGACATTTCTGTATTGAACAAACTTTATCGGTTGGCAAATGTTTTGTCTTTTGGGGGAAAACCGAGAAAAGCGATGGCGTTGAAGCGAATAAAAGGACCATAACTGACCTTTTTCGGTTATTAGGTAGAGAGAAAAGCACCCGTGAGAATTCACAATTTAAAAGAAGGATGGAGAGAGTAAGACAGATAGTGAGAGAAACAGTAAGAGAGAGAGTAAGAGAGAGAGAGAGAGAGAGAAGAAGAAGGGATACAGAGAGATGAAGAGAGACAGAGAGAAAGAAAGAGAGAGAGAGATGGAAACTGAGTAAGGGACAGTGAGAGAAGGGCGAGACAGAGATAGAAAGAAAATGATAAAGAGGGCATGGAAGGAACAGAAAGACGGAGGGAGGTAAGAGGGAGAAAAAAGAGCAAATGAGAGATAGGGTGAAAATGAAAAAGAAAGAAAAGAATGGGAGAGAGTAAGAGGGAGGTGAGAGAGAATGAGGGACCACAGAAGGAGGAAGATAGATAGATAGATAGATAGAGAGAGAGAGAGAGAGAGAGAGAGAGAGAGAGAGAGAGAGAGAGAGAGAGAGAGAGAAAGAGATAACGGCGAACATGAACGAATCGTTAGATCAAATTTCAAACTATTATTTCATTACTGATTCCAGGAAAACTCGAAGAATCGCCTGTTGAGTGACGATATATTCTTTTTCATGAAAACTTCTCTTAGATATCAAGTAACGGTGGACTCTATTGTTAGCGTTCTTCGACGGGTAACCTATTTTGATACAAGCAGCACGTAATATATATATATATATATATATATATATATATATATATATATATATATATATATATATACTAGCATGGGTGTCCGGTGTAGCCCGGGTGTTTGGAGGTGTGTGTTGAGAAAAAAAAAATTGGTAGTAGAAACGCAGACCCGAACCCGTACCGCGAAGAAGGAAAAGAACATGAAAAATGTGACGTCTTTGCTGTTATGACCACCGCCAAACCGGAAGTGACGTAGGTGTAATTAAGGCTAGACAATCGAAAAGAGGGGATAATTTTCGAAAATATCGGCAAAAAAAGCGACCCCCTCCCTGTAGAAAAGTGCCTAGTTGAAGGTGAAAAAACTAGTGTTTTTAGCTAATTTTTCAGTATCTGTTGTCTGAAAGGTCGAATTTGAAAGCGATACTGATTTTGTAAAAGTCCATACCCTCTGTCGAAAGTTTTAGGCAGACATGCAAACATACATACATTTATATGTTGGTAACTAAAATTTTCGACCCAAACCGATAAAAAAGCTTGCCCTATCTCTGAATACCCTTTATGTAAAATTTCAAATGTTTAAACTAGAAATTGTCTGAGTAATTTTGGTAGAGACCGAAGCGGTCAATTTAAAAAAAAATTACTCCTATTATAACCCTTTAACATTTATTGTTTTGAACTCAAATCAAGTGCTTAAGTTAGATCCATGTCCAAGGAACCTATATCTAAAATTTAAAATGTTTAGACCCAAAACGGACGGAGGAGTTTGATAGTTCTCAAAGGTTAAATCGTTGAACTTTGACCCTTTAACAACCACATTTCTGGCCGAAAACGGATTACAAAGATTTTCCTCAGTATCCTGTATATCAAATTTCGTGTCTGTAGACTTAAAATTGAAAGAGTAATTGCGTAGGGAAATGTACACAGACAGACATACATATACAAAGACAGACACATTAACTTATATATATATATATATATATATATATATATATATATATATTACAAAGGCTGACTCATGTCCAGGTAAACTACATCTAAAATTTCAAGTGTTAAGACAAACAAATTGGCGGAGGAGTTTGATAGAGTCTGCAAAGGTCAAATTCTCGCCTAAAACTAGTTAAAAACGCTTGCTGCATGTCTGAATACAGCTTCTGTAAAATTTCACATGTTTAGACCCAAAATTGGCTGAATAGTTTATTAGAGACCGCAAAGGTAAAATCTTTTAAACTTTGACTCTTGGTAGCCAAATTTCCGGACAAAAATCGATTAAAAAGCTTGCCCCAT
Organism: Euprymna scolopes; assembly: GCF_053919585.1. Taxonomy (NCBI): domain Eukaryota; kingdom Metazoa; phylum Mollusca; class Cephalopoda; order Sepiida; family Sepiolidae; genus Euprymna; species Euprymna scolopes. Next base: position 97,572,698 of record NC_136504.1, on the reverse strand, counting down.
GTCTGAATACACCTTATGTAAAATTTCAAATGTTTAGAGCAAAAGTTGGCCGAGTAATTTGGTAGAGACCACAGATATCAATTTTTTAAAACATTAACCCCCAATTTAACCCCTTAACATTTATTGTTTTGGGCTCAAAATAAATTAAAATGTTTGATCCATGTCCAAGTAACCTACATCTAAAATTTCAAGTGTTTAGACCCAAAATTGGCGGTAGAGTTTTCAAAAGTCAAACCGTTGAACTTTGATCCCTTGACAGTAAAATTTCTGGCTGAAAATCGATTAAAAATATTTTCCTAAATCTCAATACCTCCTATGTCAAATCTCGAGTCTCTAGACCGAAAATTGACAGAGTTATTTGTAAGGAAATGTACACAGACTCACACACACAAATAGTTTCACTTATATATATATATATATATATATATATATATATATATATATATATATATATTACTCATTTTTACCCAAAAACGCATATTGCTACTTTAAACGCAAGAGCCAGTATTTCAGATCGTGTCTAACAAGGGACTGTGGGAGTTGAGCAGCGAGATATCTGTTCACATCACATTTAAGCTTATCTTTAAATGTCGTTGAAGCGTATTAGCCCCCCCCCCCCAAAAAAAAAGAAAATCTTGATTTCTTTTTAGGAGGCAAATTACGCTGGGTTAGGTCGTAAAAATCCTAAATATTTTTTTTACATATGTAAATTGATTAAGTAGATTTTGTTATATTAGAAAACATATTTGCTTTGTTTGTTTTTTTAAGAAACAATTCCAAATTGCAATGACAAATACAAATAAAATAATCGCATATAAATAATTTGGACAGTGACGTTTTGGACACCCTACACATTTTGGGCATTCATCTTAGTTTATTTTTAATTTTTAATTTTCACACAGTTCATATGCATGTCACGTTGGTACAGTGGTAACGTCACCAGCTTTGAATGCTACAGTTTTGTTTTCGGTTTCGATTCTAGCTGATGGCACTCAAATGCGGTTGTTTTTTACTTTTGAAATCACGACTTTAGAATAATATATACGAAATCTGGACAAATTAAAATATCATATTTAATCGTATTTTACGGAGAAAAAAAACGGTTTTTGTAGAAATAATAATACTAGTATGCGAAAGGATGGAAACGAAAAAAAAAAAACACAAAAAAACAACCCCAAAACAAACAAAAAAACAAAACAAAAAAAAATTAAATGGAATGTGTCTCCCCATATAGTTCCAACTGTAACCGAAGGTTTCTCTTTCTTTCAGACATATATCCTGGAAAAGTTTGTCTGACGAGAAGCGCTTCGAGTTTTATTACATTTCGTGATTGTTTAATCGACTTATTTATTTTATAACATTCGAATATGGTTCATTTCTTTTTCATCATTTGAAAGTTTTGTCATTCTAATAAAGATTTACACACACACACACACACACTCACACACACACACACACACACACACACACACACATTGGAAATCTAATAATGCACGGCGAAACACCTATCCGTGGATTATATTTTCAATATATATGAAATAATATACATCGGACACACACATATATGTCATATATATATATATAGTAGAAATGGTAATTTATAAAAACCTGAAGAAAGTGCTCAATACTGTTGTAGAGCAAATATGCGTTTTATTTTTTATTACCGTTTTTTTCTGTTCAGTTACATTTTTGTTTCAGCTACGCGACCGTTTTTTGGCCGTTATGTAGCCTCCTCAAACTTTACGAACTTTTCTGCAAAGTCTGAGGAGGCTACATAACGGCCAAAAAACGGTCGCGTAGCTGAAACAAAAATGTAACTCAACAGAAAAAAAAAACGGTAATAAAAAATAAAACGTATATATACATATAAGCTCCTTTAAGAACTCGGTTCTTATTGTTGAGTACTTTACATGATTGAAATAGCAATTAACTCTTAATAAAAGCCTATTTTTAGTCTTTTTCATATTTAAATCGCGTAAAAAAACAAGAGAAAAAAAAACGAGCATGGCTCTTTTAATAATTACTTATTTATTGAGAGTAAGGGGTGAGAAAGTTAATAACAGGATGCATTAAGGAGTGAAGGAAAACTTTAAATGATGCAATTTAAACAGGAAATTCTATTTTATTGAAATCTGTTTGCATTTCAAGTGAAAAATATATTAATTACATACTAATATATATATATATATATATATATATATATATAACTACTTAATTTACTCACATAAAATCAATATACGAAAGTATAGATTTATGCGTAAACTTTAAGTATTTACTTCAAAAGTGCTCAATACGTAGGTAGAGCTAGTTAGTAATTTATAAAATATATATGGTGATTAAGCTACACTGAATATTCTGCGTTTCATCCACTCTAGGACTCTTCAGGCTTATGCGCATAAGCCTGACGAATCCTAGAGTGGATGAAACGCAGAATATTCAGTGAAGCTTAATCGCCATATATATTTTATAAATTACTATATATATATATATATATATATATATATATATATATATATATATATATATATATATATATATATATATATACTAGCAGGCTACTCAGCATTGTCTGGTCATAAAATACGCTTAAATATGATATTTTGATTAAATCAGATGTCGCATTCATTATTATATTATATTGGACCCAATAGATAATAATGATTTAAAAAGTAAAATGAAAAAAAAAATGATTTGTTCACCACCACCGAGAATCGAAACCAAAACGTTTAGCTTAAGATTTACGTTTTCATTTGATGTTAATACCTGAGCTATGAAAATATGCTTACTGCAATGCTAAAAATTAAAACAGTAATCAATAGCTATTACGTTACGCATGCATATTTCTAATGCAATCCTTTGACCTTCACCTGGTAAATTAAATTTTTTTTTAATTTTCATACTTTCACACCGACTCCGGCTAAAACCCAAATTTAAAGTTTCGCATGGGTTCGAATACCCCATATCTGTTTTTAAAAATAGGTACAATCATAAGTTTTACGATTGTACCTATTTACAATGCCTCCCCACGGGACAGAGTTAGACACCAGGGTCGTTTTTAATGTGGAGAAAAGGAACAAAAATAAAAATTGTCTCAATCGTAAAGGATTTCGCCTCCACTGACAGAGAACAATAAATTGAAGTGTAGCATCTGAAGAACAGATACTACACTCTGATCTTAACCCGAAGGCAAGAGTATTAAGTTTTATGATTGTAGACCAAAAACTGACGAGGTGTTAGGTAAGCTAAAGTTTTTAAACAAAAATATATACGCATACATAAATATATAGGGAAATAGGTTTATGCTTACCATAACTTTTTACTAAAATATTACGCAATTATAAATCATGTAAACTATATATGTATGAATATAATTACACATAATAGTTAACGAAAGATGATCATCTCATAAGAAAACCGAAAAAAAACAAACAAACAAATAAGGAATTAATTAAAATGAATGTTTAAAAGAATATGCAAATAAGCTAGATCTTTTGCAAATGAATGCAATTCCATGACTCATATATAACAAAGTTGTATTTTCTTTTTAAATAAATAGAAAAAAGGGGGTTTAATAAGAATATAAAAAAAATCATAGGAGTATAATTATATTTTTATGATTTTTTAAAAGAATATTTTAATTTACAAGAAGAAATGTCGATATATATATAATTTAATTGGAATTCATTATTGAGATGGTTATTATTTATTAATTTGTTTATTGCGGACTGTTATCTTCATCTTTCTTAGATGTTATTTCACGACGTTTTGATTAACTATTCCTCTGGGCTTCGTCAGGTTGCAACCGCGGCGGGATAGAAACTCCAAATCTCCTAATTGTATTCTCAGCAATTACTGCCATCCATAGTTGTTGCCGTCTCACCACGTTTTGGGTAGGATTGACACTGCTATTTTCAGACAATTCTCACCGGTGTCTCTATCCACTGCGCCACGGACCCCGAAGGGCGATCAAGGTTGGATTTTTTGGTCTTATACAATCCACGTTTATTCGGGTTCGTACCGAATGGTATATATACAGTGATGATCATATTTATTGGCACGGTAAAATAAAAGTTAAATTTTGTCTAATAAATTCTAAAAAAGGGATTAAATAAAAGAAAATAACAAAGTATATTATGTATTTTTTACTGGCCTTTCCGATGCAGCAATCAGATTTTAGAAAAAACGTATTGCATCTTATTCGCTCTAAGGCCAAATGAAGAGAGAAATAAAATTGTATTTGATAAAAGTGGATACCGTCGAAAATGCCAGAAAAATAATAATAAAAAAGGTGATTTTTCATTAAATAATAAAAAAAAAATACAACATTACTTGGTTTTCTAAATTTTTACGTTCTCATGTAGCTGTTGTTCCCCTGATTATACTTCTGCCTTTTCTTACTCCTATTCCGAATTCGTAGCAGTGGGCTGACATCTGCGGACTGTTTTGCACAAAAAAAGTTTAACATGTTTCAAACTGATTAAATCATTGTACAGTAAAAATAAATAAATTAAAACAAAGTAATTTTTCTTGTTTCGAATCAGTTAATTCCATTTTTTACTTGATTACTAAATTTAAAAAGTTATTTTAGCAAATGTCCTTACAACTGAAAACTGAAATAAACTTGAAAATACTGTGAAAAAATAGCTTTTTAAATTTAGTAATCAGTCAAAAAAAAAAAAAAAATCGAACATTTACTTGATTAAATAATTCGCAACAAAAAATTAATTTTTGTTTTAATTTATTAATTTTGTCTGTGTATCAGGTGATTAGTAAATTTTAAAAGCCATTTTGCATAGTATTTTACGATATTCTTGTTTATTAAATTAACAGTTAGAATAACTTAGAATAACTCTTTTGCTAGACTAACTTTGTAAATTTAGTAATCAAATAAAAATATTACGTTGTGAGTGTCATTTTTGAAGGTACCAAATATGAGAGTATGTTACGTTGTTCTTCTTTAGATGACGGCTTATATATTTGTTGTTGTTCATGTTTGTAAGAGTCTTAGTGCGTTCAAGTGTGTGATCATGTTGTTGGATGTTAGATATTATATATATTCATTGTGAGTGTTCATATGTCTTAGGATGTTCATGTTTGTAGAGATAGCATATTGGAGACATAAACAGGATATATATATATATATATATATATATCGAGACAGACAGTTCTGTATATATAAGACACAGGATACATATAAAGAGAGATATCTATCTCTATACTTATTACCCAGAATATGTGTTACTCTCCACCGTTCATCTCTGTATAATTTTTACTTCGTGCCTTTTCCTTCCAGATATGGCCAGCTATACCTGACTTTTCAGCCTCTCCACGTACTACGCCTTTTCGATGTTCTTCTAACTGTACTTTCAATGGACGACACGTTTCACCTTTGTACTGTTTTACAGATTTACATCAAGGAATTACCGAGTTCGACAAGATACACTTGAAGAAGATCGGAGGATGCATCAAATCACACTAAAGATGAGAACAGTAGCTCCATGAATAATAATACAAATAACCAATCCTTATCTCAAAAATTCAGAAACGTCTTATTTACTTCGTTTTATCTAATTACTGGGATCTGTTCCCTTCCATATAGAACGTTGCTACTATATCTGGAAAGTTGACGCTTAAAGCACCCTTTCCTCTATTGATAGGTTACAAAATCTACTGGGCAGTTTTCTACAGGGAGGGTCGTTTTTTCGCTGACATTTTTTGCAAGTCATTCAACACTCGGTTATTTCGACCGTCCATGACGTCACGACCACAGTAGACACATCGGTAAGACAGTTTTGTTTTCACCTCTTTTTCTTTTGCGTGTTACGGGGTTGAGCCTGCTTACTATTCCTATATTTTTTTTTCATTTTTTGCGCTCGCAATTTTCTTTCCTTTTTTTTTGCCCAACCAACACCCTTATACACACCACCACTTTCTTTTCCGTCTTCGCGTCACGGGTTCGAGCCTGCCTACCTACTACAACTTTTTAATTTTTTGTTTTATTTTTTTTTTACTTGGAGGTTACCACTTATTAAGGCCCAGAAGCCACTTGGGGATAAGGCTTATTTTGTGTATAGTAATCAATGGAATGGCTTTTATATGGATAGAAAATTGCAGATAGAGATATGTTCTGGAGCGGTAGAAGAATCCCACCATTTTCCTAGCGACCTTAGCAACAGACTTGATGTACGTGTTCCATTTCAGATCAGCAGTAAAGGTTAATCCCATAAGCTTATCAAAACATGCGGCCACCCCTAGACGAGAGCCATCCATGTCAATTGATGCCAGATGGGGATCAGAGCGTTAATGACGTAAAAATAGGAGCTTGGTTTTAGATGCATTAAAGGTAACCAGCTACTTCTTCTCCCACTGTACCACAGGCTCAAGATCAAAGGAGAGAGAATCAGAGAGAACTTGTCATTTACGGCCTTAGGTGTGTTACCATAGATGGTCGAGTCATCAGCATAGATGTCAACGAATGATTTAAGAATGTGTTTTGGGAGATAATTGATGTAGATCAGTAAGAGAGTTGGGCTCAGGATGGATCCCTGAGGGACACCAGCATTAATACTGCGGGCTTCTGATTTCTGCCCATTAACCACTACTCTTATGAGCCTATCAGAGAGAAATGATTTAATGATTGAGAAAACATTTCCAGTAATGCCGTAGCTGGAAATCTTGTGAAATATGCCTTTATGCCATACCTTATCGAAGGCCTTTGACATGTCGAGCAATTGCCCTAGAAAGGAAGCCTTTGTTGAGAGATTAGCTTATCCTATGAGATATAACCGTTAGCACATCTGCTGTAGATCTAGTAGAACGGAAACCATGTTGCATGTCACTAAGAAGGTTATTTCTTCTGCGGTGGTTGATTACTTCCCTATTTAATATGTATTCCAGCAACTTACTCGTGATACACAGGAGACTTATTGATCTGTACTGAGAGGAAGATGACTTTTTACCTGAATTCTTAAATACAGGGCATACTGATGAGGTTTTCCAGGCGGTTGGAAAGCACTTCTCCTTAAGGCAATGCTTAAACAGTTTTTTAAGTATGGGGGCAAGTTCTGGTTGAAGCTTTTTTAACACTATAACTGCGATGCCATCAGGGCCAGTTGCTTTACTGGAATCAAGGTTCTTGATTAGCTTGGTGACCTCACGCACAGATATTTGCATGTTACCTAGCGTGTTGTGTGTTATAGGAGGAAATACGGGGACTTGATGATCGCATAGGCTAGAATTTTCATTACTAATGATTACTATATTGTCCAATTTCTACTGTACACTCTTTAACCCTTATCCTTGAGTGGCCTCTTGGCTTTGATAATGTGGTGATGCCTATGTAAAAAAAATTAGCTGCAAAGTTTTTGGCAAATAATTTGGTCTTGTCTGATGCTGACGAGATTACCTCTGGTCCATTGATAATGGTTGGGATAGAACGGACGCTTCTGTTCAGGATCCTATTTGTTATTTGCCAAAACTGGTGTGAACCAAGCCGCTGCTCAGCTACTTTGGACTTTGGACTTTGGACTGAGCATATAGCTCTCTGACATTTTTTTATTGCATTTTTACAGTTGTTGCTGGCAATCCTGAAAGTAGCTTTAGTCTCAGTACATCTATTACGTTGGTAGTTATGGAAAAAGTGATTTTTGTGCTCGATGGCAGCAGCACATTCTGGGGAGAACCATGGCTGGCTGTTAGGTTTTTGTTGGAATATTTTGGATGGTATGAATCGGTCTATGTCTACAATTAACAATTCGGTCAGGTCTGATACTATAGAGGACACATCCTTTTTAAACATGGAATGTAGAGGTAGATCACATGTGAATGTACGGAAGCTATCCTAGTCAGCCATAGAGTATCGGTATACAGTACGGTGGAGAGGTACGTCAGAAGACTTATTACATTTCATTTTTATCTTAACTGATACTGAGTGGTCAGAGGATCCCAGAGGAGATAGAATGGAACATGAACATAGCTCAGGGGAAGTTGATAGAAAAAGGTCTCCCCTCATCATCTGTCTTATTTGAGTGGGTCAGCCATTCCACGTTATGGACATTGAAGTCACCGCAAATGTGAATGTTAGCCGAGGGATAAGCAGACAGGATGTGGTCAATTGCATACTGACCGGTAGTATCGGGCACACGAGTGGGCTCGCGAACAATCTGTGAGGTCATAGGCAATGGCAAAATCATGACAGAACCTCCCCTCACCATCTGTCACCACCGTTGGATGTGCAGACCGGATGTGGTCAATTTTCTCAGATATACTCTTAAAGATAGTAACTCCGCTGTTGTTGGGGAGATAGAGGGCAAATATAAATGCGGTGGTGTAAGCAAGTGCAACCGGAAGCACATATCAAATAAATTAGGGTCTTCTCTAGAGATATCCCTGCCACACGGGAAGCCATCTTTAATGTAGGCAAATATTCCATCCCCATGGCGATATACTTCCAAATACCCAGGCTAGTCATATTTAGAAGTCTTCGTTTGTGATCACTCAACACGAAAGGTAATGGTTTTGTGATTCATTTGTAAAAGAACATTTGTATGCAACACTCTTCCAAAGTGTAATTGAGCTCACCTGCTCGACAAAAGTATTAACTCCATGTCCCCACCATTATACGTCATGTAGTTCCCATCTGTGTTAAAAGAATTGTCATCACAGTCCTCGTCGTTGTAGCCAGTCATATAAATGACCTTATCAGCCCCCGTTCTGTTTTCCCATTATCTGTTATCCCCAAAATACACACCTCGCTACACGACAACAATACTCTGTCTTAGGACTCATCTGGTTCTTATACACGCAGTGGAATGCGCTTAAAACCAGGTACCTTCTAGAACAGTAGAATGAGTCAACCATTTTTCTAGCAAACTTAGCAAAAATTTGATGTAAGTGTTCCGTTTCAGTTCTGAGGTAAAAGTCAATCCTAGGTGCTCATCAAATAAGTTCAAATAGAAAAGAGAGCAGATCTATGATCGGAAAATAATTACCCAAGTTTTAATCTAATTTTTATTCTCCAATAAATCGTGCGGGTCGCTGATTAGCGGATGCAACGCGGGTTATCGCCCTTGACCTCAGAATTCCTAACTTCTAGGTCAATCTTTTGTCGACCATATTTCTACCACCAAAACTGCAGATGAAAGGAACGAAATAATGATTATCTTCTGTTCTCTCATCTCAATATAACAATGTACAAAGAGATAATTCTAGCAAGAATGTGCTTCGCTCACTTTTAAATGTGATCGTACAACACAAAAGAAAATAATTATCTAATTTATTCATTTGAAACTCATGCCACGGAAAATTTGTTGATCGGAGTCAAATGTATTTTCATTTCTCCCCCAAATTCATGTTACATGTACGTTTCAAAATAGTTTATCATCAACCTGAGTTTGAATTCGGCTATTGATCTGTCGTAGCGTAACTCTTCCGAAGTCACTGTATAAAGAGTTATTTTCTTTGGTGATGTACATGAACGCTTTAAATTATCTAGGCGGTACGTTGCATATAGGATTAAAATACACGAACTTTTATGCTAATTTTGTAGAGAAAAGTTTTGTCACAACGAAAAGTGAAAATACGTAATAAGTGCGGACTTTAGTGACTTCAAGCACTGTTTCTGAGTGAACGTTAATCTCGCGTAGCCAATGCAACGTACCGTCATTTCAAAATACAATCGCCAAGATACTTTTTTTTCTCAAACCTTGCAACATAGCAGAAGACGAAGAAGAAAGAAACAAAATAGTGAGGATTGAATCTGATTTCGAAATATATTTAAATTATAAATTTCAAACATTATTTTGTTTATTTTCGTAATATTGCGTTGTAATTTGGCTTTCAAACGCAGTTTATGTGTATTTTATTTTATAATTCTTTTTTGGTTTTTATTTACAAAAAGTCATCACTTATCAAGGCATAAAAGCTTCTCGAGGATTAGGGTTAATAAGTGTAAGGTGGTCGCGTAACAGCGTCATGATCTGCAGTGATGGAAGTTAGGTAGAATTTGATTATTTAAGACGATGGTACCACAGAAATTTGTTGATGCTGGACTTGAAAATGATCATGTTATAGTCAGCTGGAAAGTAGACTCACGATATGAAATTCCACAGGCGCGTAGTACTAGAAAAGAAACTTTGTCCATGAAATTTGTATTTCGATTTAGGCACAGACAGAGAGTAGGGGAAATTGTTGATCGTGGTTGTAGTTAAACGATCGTTCGTTGTGAATGTTTTGCTGGGAGGAACATAAACTGAAATTCAGTTGAGCAGTTGCCATGACAATAATGATACAGCAGAGATAGACAAGCAACATGTCTTCTGTGAGAAAGAGATTGCTTGGAGGAGAAAAAGAACTAACCTGATTTTAAAGCCTGTTTTGTATTCCATCAAGACAGGAAATGGATGCTCTGACGAATATCATTTTTTTAAAGAATATACTCGAATAAAAAAAAACATACGTATCTATCGAAATATACTTAAGTATCATTTGTATAAAAAAAAACTGAAATGCATATTAAGAACTGGATTTCTGTAAATGTCCACTCGATTTTGCCCGGGACCTGACGTAAACCGCCGAACGTCGCCGAGCTAATCTTAAAAATGCTAGGAAAAATATCGATCGGATACGAATTATAATAAAAACAACGCTGATAGCTATTAGTCGCGTGCTCTCATGTAATGAATGAATGCGTGAATGTAGGATTGACATGAAATTCTTAAAAATAAACAAAAATGACCGAAAAATGGATTGAAATGACTTAAATAAATAAAAAGTAAATGACTTAGAATGACTTTAACGGGTAGATTTAAGGAGTAGATAGGTTCTGTCTATTGTCCGGCTTCCATACTCCTTCTTTGCCTATTAGTCAGGCGCAGAGATACTATCACAGTGACTCGACAGAAACACCTAGTGGTAAATCTTGTTTCTTGTCTAAGGCAATGAACGCCGTCTCCCCACTCCCGACACACCCCACCCCTAAAGCTGGGCACTTGAGAGTGCTTGAGTACCATATATGGCTGAGCAATTAGATTGGGTTGACCTTCCTCTGATGGGTTGAGGGTACCGGATTGACAGTTACTGGCTGCTGTTTCCGACTGGTAGTACAGGAGCCCTAACTCTTTGGTAGCGCTTAGAGCGGCTGCTCCATCAACAGTTGTATAATATTGGGATGTTTGCAATGCCATGACGCGCATGGAAAGGGACCCTGCACTCATCCCCGGTTGGCTTTCCTGAGGCCACAGTCCTAGTTGATGGAGGGTCAGCTGATGGTCTACTTGCGATGCATGTGTGATACTCTGCATAACCTCCTGTTCGGCTCCCCCTAACCTACCTGAAACTCGTTAAAAAATATGATGACAGTACAATAAAAAAATAAGCTTAAACCAGGCTTAGGGTCAAACAAATCCAACTTGCCTCCTCCCTTGAGGCTTGCATTCACAAATATCCGTGGGCTTAGAACTAATTTAGCTGATGTTGAAGCATTTCTCCTAACAAATACCCCCGGATATCTTAGCACTAAGTGAGACTAACCTACACTCCTCCATCCCCTCTAACTACTTTAACATGCCTGGATATCTCCCACTCTGCCGTAAGGACTCCGGCAGACATATGCACGGACTTGGAGTTTACATTCGTAATACCCTTCACTTGAATAGAGAAACAAACCTAGAAACGGATGATCAAGCCTTTATGTGCTTTAGACTAAACGTGCAACACAACATTAGCTACTTTTACTTTCTCTACCGCTCTATCTCTCGACCCAAGACTGCATCATAATAAACAAAGTATCTGTGACATAGACAAAGCACTCTCCTTCGACACTAGCGCCCAAGTACATGTATTTGGTGACTTTAATGTCCACCACAAAAACTGGCTTAAATTCTCTACTTACACAGATGCAGCGGGCAGCGCAACTCATAGCTTCTCTATATCTCACTCCCTATCACAAATTGTTACTTTTCCAACCCATTTCCCTGATCAGAAAGAACAACACGCATCACTTTTAGATCTGTTTTTGACCACAGTTCCTGATGATTGTATAACGCAAGCCGACGGCCCACTTGGGAACGCTGACCATGCAGTGATAATGGTTGAAATCGCCCTAAACTCTAGACCCAAAACTGAAGAGCCAGTGCTTAAAACAACAAGATATTATAAAAAGGCTGACTGGGAAGACATCAGAGATCTTATCAGAGACGCCCCATGGGGAAATATTTTTTCTCTTCCTGCTGAACAGTGTGCAAACGAGACCACTGAATGGTTCAAAACTGCAATCGAAGCGCATGTTCCCATGCGGAAATTCTATAGCAAGTCCCACTCTCTCCAATGGTTTACTTCGACTTGCGCAACTGCCATTGCTCAAAGGCAGTATGCATTCCGCAGGTTTAACCGACATAAGCCCAGTTCAAACAAACAGAAGTACATAGAAGCTAAAAGTAACGTTAAGAAAGAAATAGCGACAGCTAAGAGGGAATTTACGGAAACCACTAAAAACCGCATCGAAGCACAAAAACTAGGAACTCGTGACTTCTGGAAAATCTACAACAGTGTAGTAAATAATGGGCAATCAACAATTCCCCCACTTACCAACAATCACGAGGTTGTTTGCTCAGCAATCGAAAAGGCTAACATGCTTGCCAGTCGGTTTGCCTCAAACTCCACACTGGACCCTTCCAACCACCCCCACCTAAATTTCCTATGCGGACGGAAGCCACGCTAGACGATCTGAAAATCACCCCTGCTCAGGTGCATGCTATCATAAAAACCTTGACACTTCAAAAGCATGTGGACCCGATCTCATCCCAACTGTGCTATTAAAAAAGTGCTCGGCCGAAGTAGCTTCAGTTCTCTCGAAACTCTACAACAAATGTCTTAATGAATCTTGCTTTCCGGGCTGTTGGAAAACTGCTTCTGTGGTACCAGTATTCAAGAATTTTGGCGAAAGAACTGACCCATTAAATTATCACCCTATTAGCTTCCTCCCACTTTTTGCCAACATATTTGAGACCTTAATTAACCATGCTCTAGTCCAGCACCTTACAGATGCTAAACTTCTGACCGACCAACAATATGGATTTAGACAAGCCCGTTCCACAGCAGACATCCTCACTGTAATCTCTGAACGCATATACCATTCACTGGACAAAGCGGGAGAGGGCAGAGAGGTAGCTCTAGATATATCTAAGGCTTTTGACAGGGTATGGCATGAGGGTCTCCTCAGGAAGATTAGATCATACGGTATCACTGGTAGAATACTTAACATAATTAAATCCTTCTTAGACAAGAGAAAAATCCAGGTTGTCCTCGACAGTCGTGCATCTAAACAATATGATATAAATGCGAGAGTGCCCCAGGGATATACCCTTGGACCTCTACTGTTCCTGATATTCATAAATGACCTCCCCGACAAAATTGCCTCTGAGATGGGTATATATGCTGATGACACCACACTCTATAGCAGGCACGACAGGAAAACAAATGAACATATATCTAAAGTAATGGCAGAAACACTAGAGGATGACCTCCAATAAGTAGTGGAATGGGGACAAAAATGGATGGTCACGTTCAATGCCGCCAAGACTACACTAGTTTCATTCAATAATTACAAGAAACCTTCTCTACCACCTATAACAATGGCTAACGGCTCTTTATCTGAGAGTACGTCTTTCAAGCTCCTTGGGCTAACGTTCACAGGAAACATGAGTTGGAACAATTACATCGAAGGCATTGACAGGGCCGCTGCAAGGAAGGTGGGCTCTCTCTACCGTGCTAGAAAACTACTAACACCCGAAAGTATCCTGTACCTCTATAAGGCAACCATTCGCCCATGTATGGAGTATTGCTGTCATATTTGGATATTTGGGCTGGTGCATCTGCTACTAGTCTCTCGCTCCTTGACAAGGTTCAAAAGAGAGTCGCAAATCTGATAGGCCCTAAACTGGCATCTAAGCTTCAGCCTCTGTCCCATCGACGAAACGTTGCATCCCTCTGCCTGTTCTACAAGTATTTTAATGGTGAATGCTCTGATGAACTGCAAGCACTTGTGCCCCCACGACGTGAACACCCTCGACAGACCCGACAAGCTGCAAAATCCTACCCCCACACTGTAGAGATCCCTAGATGTAAAAGATCTTTCTACTCCGGTAGTTTCTTCCCCAGAACCACTAGACTTTGGAATTCCATTCCAGGTCACTGCTTCCCCAACTGTACTGACATACAGAAGTTCAAGTGCAACGTGAACCAACATCTTGCTGTCCAAATCCCTACATAGTACCCCAGTAGTTGTTTCCCCTGATAGCCCCTACACCAAAGTGGCAATGTGCCTTGTTTGGGGTGAAAATGTAATAAAAAAAAAAACGAACTTAAGGATGAATTGAATGCTTAAAAAATAACTGGAATCCTTCAAAAACAACTTGAATGATCCGGAGAATGACTTGAATTACTTTGAAACTGACTGGTTGTAAAGTGGGTGATCATTTTACATTAAATTAATACAGAAAAGTGATCCCCCTTTATATCACAATAAGTACAGTATGTAGTAAGGACAGATACTACGCGTTGATCGTGGCCAAAAGGCTAAGAAAAGGGCATTTATTTGCTCCCCCACCGAGCAAATTAGGCACAAGGCTGATTTTTAATGTGAGGAGTGAAGGGGAAATGGGGACCAGCTCCCCGGGGAGTAGGGGAATAGGGGAGCTGGATAGTGACAATTGGTATGTAGGGTTGACCCTACATTGACCAAGGTCATATGTGTGGTTGCTCCCACATATGGTCTAAGCTAGCAGTATCTGCCAGAACAGATACTACACTGTGATCTTTATATTTAATTTATTTCGTTTAAAGAAAAAATTACAATTAAAAAAATTCCAATATAAAATTAAAAAATTTAAAAAAGTAAAATCTTCAAAAGACAAAACAAATTTAGGCACAAGGCCCTATAAGATCTGGGGAGAGGGAGTGTTGCAGGGTCTTTGTAACTAAAATAAAAATTGGAGTCTTTGGCGACTTTACTCTTGATTGGCAACATTTACCACAATACCTCATTCACTCTGTGGACTCTAACTAACTAATGAAAGCCCCAGCGTTTTTGCAATATATATATATATATATATATATATATATATATATATATATATATATATATATATATATATATATATACACAATTTCTCTGTGTGTGTGTGTGTGCATTTTTTTTTTCAAGAAAAACTTAAATAAGCTAAGAACGGCCTGTATTAACAACAGACCTTTGATCTTAACCAAAAAGGCCAAGCACAAAAGTTTTACGGACATACCGACCGACATAGTAACTTATAGAGTCGCTTGCACGAGACTAAAAATAGAAAAAACAATAAAATAAAATATAAAGAAACGTAAGTTTTATTAATAAATATTGGTTTATTTTTTGTGTAGATAGGTAGAATCATTTTTTTTCCTTGGGTGATTAAAAACTGATTTTTCTTTTTTCTTGTGGGGAAGTACTGTTAGGGTTTAAGTTAAGACAAGGTTTAGGTCCTCGATTTGGTAACGGTATGTTCCGAGCACGCCCCACATTCTCTTTTTTCAGATTATTTTGTGGCCAGATGCTGCACCTCATTTCAGATGCTATCAGCTCATTCTGTTGGCAGTAAACTACAACTTTCTCCACCGTCTATTCTAATTTGACAGTAAACTACAACTTTCTCCACCGTCTATTCTAATTTGACCAGCATAGTTAGATTAATTGCCGTGTGTTGCTACATAATTTAAAATTATTAACTTAGAAAGTATTTTCGTCCCCCTGACAAAAGGAGGGTGGACCTGTAAATTCACCCTTATCCGTTCATCCGTCCGCACTTTTCTCAATAACTACGCCTTAGATTTTTAAAATTTTACACAAACATGATATGAGTAAAAAAGTAACAGAACGGATTTTCCGGGAACACTTCGGTTGCTCACTCCCCTAGAGGTGCCTTTCAGGTTAAAATGGCTAAAATTGACACTTTTGTGCTTATTAAAAAAAATTAATGTCTTGGATCTTTATAAAACTTTCTGAAAAGTTATAACTAATTGATTTCTATATAAGTTTGTTTGTCTATACTTCGTGATAACTCTTGGATGTCCCCCAGGGGCTCTTTTAGGGCTAATAAAAACACTCCATTTTGGGGACTATTTTACCATATTTGTCTAAAATTTTCTCGTGCATGTCTAAATATGCAGTTTTGCATTGTGGAGAACTGAAATTGAAATATGTTAAGACCTTGGAGATTTTGGGGGCTAAATGGTGGGGGGGGGAGGGCAAATAATAAGCTTAGTCATTTCTTTTTTTGTATGGTGCAGAACTCCAATTTATATATGTTGAGGCCTAAAACTGCACCGATTGCTCATTTTTACCAGGATTTGACGTCCACTGGGAACTTTTGCGGCCAATTGGGGGGGTGGGTGCAAATGCTTAACTTAGTCATTTTTTATGCCTCGTTCACAGTGCATTCACATGGGACCACGCATGCTTCACTTGTTACATTTTTTTTTTACTTTTCTTTCAATTAATAAAAAGCCGTCTACTCGACTTCTTATACGCGAATCGCATTCTGATTGGCTGCTCCGACGAACCACAATCTCTTGTACCCCCTCGACGTAAATACCCCCGCCAAATCCGACAAGTAGCAATATCCCACCCTACACAGTAAAGATCTCTAGGTGTAAGAATACACTCTTTCCCAGGATTGCTGGATATTGGAATTTCCTTCCGGGTTCTTTCTTTCCCAAACTGTACTGACATGCAGAAGTTTAAGTGTAATGTGAAGAGACCTTCTGCTGCTCAACTCCCTAAATAGAATACTTGGAACTTGTATCCCTGATAGTATCCCCCTAACTCAAAGTGTCACTGTGATTTGTTTGGGATGGGAATTAAAAAAAAAAAACTTGGTAAATGCTTGGCATATTCCGGCGGTTTGTGTAAGTTTCTGGTCCAGTCATATGGACATTGACGAGAATCAGTTTTGCAATATGCACTAGTATAACAAAAAAATATTTAAGTCAAGGAAGCCAAGTAATAAGTGAATACACGCTATAAAATAAGGAGTTTCACGATCACCGAATAAACAGAAATACATTTTTTTATCTTATTAAAATCAAGTTTAAGTGACTTAAAAGCCGCCTATTGTTTTCTGTGTAATGAGAAATGAGGCAAATACTTTCATTATGGCCGTCACCATGTGCGTTTAGTTAGTGTGTGTGTTAGTATGTTTGTTTTGTTAGTGAGATCATGTATCTCCTTTCCAGGGATATCAGTTTCTTTTATTTTCTTGGTCATTGCATTTCTTGCTTACTCCTCTTTTCAAACTTTGAGTAGTAGTAGCAGAACAGTGGTACTCCTTCTTTTTTTTTTTTTAATTTTTTGCTGCTACAAATAATGGAGGTGGGGGCCAACACATTTTTCATCAAAATCGGATTACTAATGCTGATTTAACTCTTACATAGCTGGAGTGCGACTTCTAGAGAAATGTTTACATTACTGATTACCTTTATCTACCTGGTCTATAAACGGGTTGAATGAGCCTTTTTATCCTAGATGCCGGTCTGCAATGGTTTATTTTTGTTTGTATTCATATTTTCATATTAGTTCCTCATTAACTGTGGCTTCTTATATGTTTATTAAAAGCTGCCCTCTATTAATAAAAAGCGTGCTGGATAACGTGGAGATAGCACACTGTTTAAAGAAAATATTTATTCAAGGTTTACTTCAAATGGAAAGCATCTTCGTGTGAGGCTTTCCCACAAACTTCTATACAAAGAGGTCGAAGACACCCGATAATGATGTCTAATAAACATTCAAGTTCTCTCCCCTTTTTATTAAAAAATATTTTGTTCTGCTGAGGATGGGGCATCTTACCGAATGCCAGATGTTCACGTTTCAGGTATTCTAACCGAGAGATTTTTAAAGATTCTAACCATCCTTCTAAGTGCAACTGTTTGTTATCTCTCTTGCACTTGGTTCACCGGGTATACTCATTAGGTCATTTCTCTTATAATTCCTGGAATGACGGTAATATTTTGAAGATTCCAGTTTCTTTTCATGTAGTACTATAACACGATCAGCCCGGTCACTGGCGTGTGACCGACCCACGTGTTACACTAAATGTCCTGGAAACAGTCCGCGTATGAAGATCTGTCGATTAGACGTCTTTTGTCAGAGGTAAGATCAAAGGCATACCTGACATGTTGGGTGTGGCCATCTCCTTAACTCAGGATTGTGTCCTCACTATGGTGTCATTTTGTATGGAATCTTCTTCATCTTTAGGCCCGTCTCCTTTGACCTTAGACAGACATTCAATACAGGCACAAACCACGCACGATACACTTGTATATATAAGATCTTAACTATTTTATTCTCCAAATGTTTTCATATAATAAACTGAACATAATTAGCTCTTTAAAACTAACTAACCTAACTAATGATGAGAGGAGGGGGCTCCCCTTCCTCTCATCTACAGGAGGACAGAAAATACGTGCTCACCTCATGCTGTCCAGACGAAAAGAGAACGAAAAAAGGAAAGGGAATTCTGAGGTTGCATTTTATGCATTCCTCCGCCTACAGCCACATTACCCCCTGGCCATGCAGGGGGGGGTGCATAAGCAACTACAACCGTGGCACTACGATAAGTGCTAAAGTACATAAAACAATTTCATTATCATTTCTTTTTCAACTCTGTTTAACCCAGCATCATTTCAGACACTAACTTACATTAGGACGCGTCTTTCGTTTTTGTTTGTCTCAAATGACTATGCCAAGTTTTATAGCTCCGTATTCTTGGTACGTATATTTGGGAATTGTATGATCATAGTTGTGTGTGACTTATTTCCAACAGTTCTTTTTGCTATATGTTCACAAAAATTTGCTGCTACATTCGATATTCAACTTTTCACAGACAGCTTAGCAGAGTCATTTGCACATTTTATTGAGTTACATTGCATAGTAACTGCCCCCCCCCAGCAGTCACTAATAACTTAATATTAGGTAGCTATCGTTCTCTACTTCTGTGTGGCAGAACATACAGTTATCATAGTTGAGACAACTCACCTTCTTAAAAACATTGGTCCTCAAGACTTGTACTAACGTGTCTGCGAGAGTCTACGTAATTGTGTCCCCTTAAATCGCTTTCACAATTGCCTGAAGAGTAATTATGTTAATAATTAAAATAGTCCAAAGTTTTTAGTTAAGCTGGCGTTATAATTAAATCTGAGTGTGACAGTGCTGGGAGTACCTAATCCTCAAACGATTACGGAAGATTATATCACACAAAGACAAGAAGATGACAGCGGTGTGTTTCCATCCATCCAACTAGCCAGCCACCCAGCCAGCTAACCGAGATTGAACAGACAACACAAGTTTGTAGTATAATTCAAATCTTGTTGGTAGCTTAATACTCGATGCTTCGTCAGGGCTATCAAGGGAATTTTTATCGTGGCGAGAACCGGTGTGTGAACGGGATTTTGCCGTAAATACATGTGCGGTGTGTTTAGACATTTATAATATGTGTGAGCTTTTGTGGTTGAATATTCTTTTCCCTGTGAATAGTTAAGAGATATATGTGATTTGATCATGAATCGATAGCTAAAAAAATTAGATTAATTATTTTGTACAACGTTCTGTCCCCCACTGCTTTTTCTAGATAACTAATTAATCAAGAGATCCTAAACATACGTTATCACGCCATCTTCTCAATAGTTCCCTTCAGTGTCAACAGCATCTCACTATTTTTTTTTCAAGACATTCAAGATAAGTAATAAAGAAGTTAATTCTTTTGTATATGTTCTCCGGGTTAATTACATATCTGAGATTAGAAATAAAGTCACATGTAAATGTTTCGGAAAGCCAACGCTGCCTTTACTTCGTATAATATCAAACTAGCAGGAGTATACCTGGCGCTGCTCGAGGCCATATAAAATTTAATAGAATGAAATTATGTGTAACATATTTATATTAAAATTTTTATCTGTTCCTCTGTCACCGGCCGCTTCTCTATCTTTCCCTCTTTCCCTTTTCTCCTTTTACTTTCTTGTTTTAACTTTCGCCCAACTTATTCCTCTTTCTTGTTTTCCTGTGTCATCAAAAAGTAATAAAGATACTGGAGCTATATCTTTTTAATGTAATACCGTAATCTAATATTTATTGCTCCTGGACAATGCCGAATAGTACAAAACAATGACATTCTTGATTCTACGTAATTATGTTCCCTCCAACAATCTCTTTCACAATTGTATGAAGAGTAATTATGTTAATAATGAAAATAGTCCAAAGAGATACAACATTATATTGTAATTCATATTTATTGATTGCTTAACAAAAATTATGTTACTCCTACTCACTTACCAAATATAACAGAGTAATATTAATAAAGCCAATTTTATTCGTGTCTCACAAGACTGATTAGAACAAAATAAAATAGTATTTAGTAATATTAATAAGGAGGGTTCACAGCATTAGCAAAAGTACAATTCTAATCAAAGTATGAGGAGAAATGATATTGATAATGACAATTTGTTTGCTACTAGATTATACGTCTTTGTTGAGCAAAATTCTGTCAAAATCAGCTTCAAGGGATAAAATATACAATGGTGTCACATAGTAAAGTGTTTTTCCATCCCAGAATGCAACAGATATCTCGGGTAATTGTTCGATCTAAGTTTCAGTTCTGTTGACAAATGACAAATTGCTCAGTAGTTATTTCGTCTCTCAGGTACCTTTTCTCATCTCTTTCTGATAGGCTTAATTAAATTAAAAACAATATATCATGTAGGTGAAAACTATTTGTCGGTTTATGGAAGGGGGGGATGTTAAAAGCATTTTAATTTATTCCGTGCATATTTTTATTACTTAAAAATATCACCATGATTTATTTATAACTTTTTTCAGATTATTAAAACATTATTCATAATTTCATGCAGTATTTTCACACATGTTGACCACAAAATTACCTTCTCCAGTCAAAAAAAAAAAAAAAAAGGAAGTCATATTACATCACGATAATGCTATTCTTTTAGCAGCACCACTGACCAAAAATTTAGGAGAATTTAATTGGAAAATATTGCCTTTCCTGTATATACTCCTGTCCTAGCTCTCTCAAGTTATCGTTTATTTCGAAGATTACTAAACCATTTAGATGCCCTTAAGTTAACATCAAGAGAAGAGGTTGAACATGACTTGAATCTAAATATCACATAAAAATATAAAGGATTTTATAAGAAATTTATGTTCGTTTACAGGTGAAATTAAATTATACAGAGCAAAGCCGTAATTATGGCTAAAGCTTTTCAAAAACACACATTTTTCCGGACCACTAGTCTCATCCCATCTTTTTCATTGGTGCACAACGTTTCGGCCAACTTCCTCTGGCCTTCGTCAGGTGGTAACCGCGACGGATAGGAACTTCGAATCTCCTAACTGCATTCTCAGCCATCACTGCCATCCGTAGTTATTGTCGTCTCACCACATTTTTGACCAATTACCTCTGGCACGCTTTGGGTGGGATTGAAACCGCTATCTTCAGACAATGTTCATCTGGAACCGTAGAGATTCAACGTCTCTATCAACGCAGCGCAGTTGATAGAGACGTTGAATCTCTACGGTTCCAGATGAACATTGTCTGAAGATAGCGGTTTCAATCCCACCCAAAGCGTGCCAGAGGTAATTGGTCAAAAATGTGGTGAGACGACAATAACTACGGATGGCAGTGATGGCTGAGAATGCAGTTAGGAGATTCGAAGTTCCTATCCGTCGCGGTTACCACCTGACGAAGGCCAGAGGAAGTTGGCCGAAACGTTGTGCACCAATGAAAAAGATGGGATGAGACTAGTGGTCCGGAATAAGATAAGTATAGCATACAATGCTCATCTCAAAAAAAAAAAAAATTCCAATAAGGAATAATATATATATACACACATTTTTCATTTTCAAAATTGGCAAAAATATTTGCAACAACTTAATATAAACTATTAGTTGCTTTTGTGTTATACTTTATTTTTTCCTAGAAGAGTTACCGAAATGTATATATAGATGGGATGTAATTTATCTCTCTAATGTTGCAATCGTAGAATGAACCCCAAAAAAGACATTTGCTTACTTTGATGTCGTAAGTCCAGAAGAAAGCAGAATAAATCTCGCTTCTCTATCCTGTACTTCTTGTTATGACGTAATATCCTCTGACGTAATTAGCCACAATAAAAACAGTACAACGGTGTTACCAAGACGTGTATTAATAAAAGACAAAGAAAGGGTTACAGAATGAAATAGTGTTTTGTTGTCCATCGACCACGCAAAGTTAATGCCGGGACTAGAGCCATACCTGGGATCGTTAAGAGTTCATGTACATGGATGGTGGTTGAGGCCATTAAAAGGGTGATTGTCCCACAACAGTTTTTTTCTCCCACATTGATTACCTCAATGTGTATATATATATATATATATATATATATATATATATATATATATATATATATATATATATTGTTTATATATATGGGCTGTAATTTATCCCTCTAATGCTGTAATGGTAGAATGGACTCCAAACGAGACATCTGCTCACTCTGATGTCGTATACTAAGGAGAACGCAGAGTTTATCTCGCTCCTCTGTCCCGTACTTTTTGTTATAACGTAATATCTTCTGATGTAATTATAAATCTGTTAATTCCTATGAGGTTCGATACTGGTTAACCGGCTCCACATGTGAAGCTATTCCCGTCACAGGTCACCCAAATCTGACCCGTGCTCCTCCTTCGCAAGGGATCGTTCGTTAGGTATCTCAGCATAGTAGGACCTGTTGATCAGTTTGGGCGGAGTCGATTCCACCTTCGGGCTTATATGCTACTGTTTCGTCGATCTGTCACGCTGGAAGGAAATCAATCTCATGCACACAAAAGAAACACATTTTCGATAATCTATTCTACTGGTTAAGTCAAGATAGATGTACAAAATATATATAACTGTCCGTATTTTGCCAAAAAATATAACTATAGATTGATTTCTCTCTGTCTCTGTCTGTCTGTCTGTCTGTCTGTCTCTCTCTCTCTCTCTCTCTCTCTCTCTCTCTCTCTCGAGAGAGAGAGATAGCAGTGAAAGGATGCGAGGAAGAAAGGAGGAGTGACGTCCCTTCGATTGTATTTGATTCTCTACAATCTCAGTTCGATCGGCCAATTTCGGCGCGGGGACTCGTTTATGTACTGAGGTCACGGGGTAGACCGGGGCCGGTTTCTGAGCAATCGCAACCAGTTACGTCACCTCGGCGGCACCTGTAGATTTTGGCGCTCACGATTGAAAGGTTAACCCCGTGACCTCTCGGTCTGGTAATTGCACTCAGAGGCCAAACAACCCTGAGTCATCACTCGTTGGCATCGTAAATAAAATTATGTTTTCGTTACGCCTGTCACAGTGGCATGCAGTTGTCGTTTTCATAAAATAAATCAAATCTTTCTTTCAGCAGGGTCTGGCTGCTGTCGCCCGGGCACACAACAGTATTTAATGAATGAAACAATCATATCTGCCCGGCATTCTCCAATGTTTCGTGAGTCTCAGTCTTCCCCCAGTTGGGAGCCCAATCGCTCCCTAGGACGGTCACGCCACATAGCATTTTTTACTAGTATAATCTTCCGCTTATCCTAACTTACCCACCCGATTCTAATCCTGTTTACTAATACCTTTTTCTTTTAATGTATATAATTATTTATAAAAACAACGTGATGATTTAAGGATTAAATAAATTACTAGTGGCATGGTAAACATTACCATGAGATGATTGGGTGGAATTTAATTATTCAAGACGACGGTACAACAAGTATTTTTTTTACATGTTATAGTCAATTGGTAATCAGCCTCGTGACATTTTGGTCCACAGCCTTGGTATTGTGGGAATACACTTTGTTCATTGAAGTGCTGATCCTTTTCCGGTACACAAAAAGAGAGAAAGACAAGATTTTTCTGTAAATGTGAAGTTGGACTGTCTTAATATTACCATAACGATACAGTAAACAGATCATACTAACTAGACTGGGAACTCGATTTCGTAATCTGTCATGGCAAAATAAATTTTTTTGAGTTTTAAGCGACATCTACTCATATATAATTAACGAATGGGTCTGAGGTATACCACATTCTACGTATGTGTCAATTAAGTTGACTTTTTAGGATATTTTTACGACAGTCTGTTTGAATGTTAGAAAGAACATTGAAACAACCTTCCATATCCCGTCATTAAGAGCAACAGAAAAGTGCGGGTTAACAGCACGGACTGATAGCTTAAATGTGCCACGTTCGAATCCAGTTCGTTCCACAGAAAACTTTCACTTAGAGGTGTTGGCAAATTATCGTGTGACTAACTGACGTCGAGAAAGATATCAAACAAAGAAACAAACGCTAGTAAATATCATCTGATCCACACGAAATGGATAAACAATGACCAACTACAACATTCACTTATTTAAATGTCGTTTTTATTCATTTGGTTGTTAAAAAATTTCTTTTATGAATTTATTTTGATATAAATCTGCAAAATTTACGAAACAAAATATTGTGGCAATGACAACGTCTTTATTTAAAAACAAGTGGGCGTATAGTTTGTGATAACCATTTCTAGCTTATTTTCTAGAAAAAAAAATTAACTGGAAAGATATCAGGGAGACGAATGCCAACAATAATCATCTAATTCATACGAAATTAATGTTGCTCAGCAACCATGATATATGACAGCCGTATTCAACGTTAGAAAGTTTTGGCTCTTTTACAGATATATGATTGCCTCAAGATTCAGGTAATTTCTAGAGCAGTAGAAGGATCCAATTAGTTTTTACTAAATGAAGAACAATCCGTGATGGGATTGTATGAAAGAGAAACAAAAACTTGTCTGACCAAAGTGGCCAGAGTAAGTAGAAATTTTTGCTTTCGTCGATGATATAATCCATTGATCAGTGGTTATTTTTAACCAACCATCGATTCTATCGGTTATTTTATTTTCAAATCGATTTATTTTGGTCGAGTTTGTTGCAAAAAGAAACGGTGCAAAGAAGTAGTTAATCTTTTGCTTTTTTTCTGAAACTTTTTTTTCTTTTTTCGCTAGAAATAAAAAAACAGTGAACAAAAAAAGGGATTCATCAATCTGGGAAGATGTAATGGTACAGGGAAGATGGATGTAGACCGTCCTATAATGTGACAGCTATTGATTCACTTTGGTTTTTGTTGAAAAAAAATGACTCTCCAAGTCTAGCGAGTTCTTCTAAAAGATCTGGCTGACCACAGTTAATTTACGCTACCTTATTTTTGCCGGACTTTTTGCCCACATAATATATTTTAAAGACCTGTAGGTCTATGTATGTAGATTAATAGAGAAATATAAAAAAGTAGGATCAGGCCTTCGGGCCAAGATCACTACATACATATATATATATATATATATATATATATATATATATATATATATATAGAGAGAGAGAGAGAGAGAGAGAAAGAGAGAAAGAGAGAGAGAGAGAGAGAGAGAGAGAGAGAGAGAGAGTAAAACGATTAATAATTTGGAATTAGAAATCAGTTTGAAAAGGAAAACAAACAAAATCCATTAGATTGTGCGATCGTTTCAGAAACGATGTTTATTTTATGTAAATTGACAATAAATATTGACAATTTTTTTTGTCCTTTTAAGCCAAAGTCTTCTCATCAGCAAAAATAAGGGGAGGAGCAGTTAAAGACACCAAAATAAAACTAGCATTTTAGTCGTGTGTAAAGCAGATATTCCTGGAAATATGTAAAAAGAAAAAAAAAGAAAAAGAAAAACTAAGTTATTAGTTTATGTTGATTAATAACTAAATTAAAATAAAGTTAAATAGAAAATTATGAATTAGGTTAAAAAAATATTTCTTATATATATATATATATATATATATATATATATATATATATATATATATATATATATATATATATATATATATATATATACCCTTTTTTCTCCATTATAAAATCTGCTTCAATTTGAGTCAATCTATCTTTTGGCATGCTGTTATATTTTGCCTTCTAATTAGAATAATAACTTAGCATTTATATTACTTTAAAACGCTGTTCTAATGTACGATTGATCAGTTTTTATCGTTGGAATGCCAAAATTAAAAATTTATTGAATTAAAAAGGGAGATAAGTACAAATTTTACAAATTTAAACAGAAATAAAAGAAAAAAAATATTAATCAAAACGAGATAACTTCTCTTTATTTTAGGGATTAACTATTTATTAATTATAACGCTTAATATATAAAAAATAAATCACATCAATAATATTAATGATAAAATCTTAGTGATACTATAATAAATAGCTAATAAAAGTTATAATAATGATAATATTATGCATATATATAAGTTATATTAATGATAATATATATATATTATCTATCTATGTATCTATAAAAGTAAACGTATCTGTGTGTCTGTCTGTCTATCTGTGTGTCTGTGTACATTGCCCTACGCAATAACTCTGTCAATTTTTAGTCTATAAACTCGGAATTTGATATACAGGGTACTGAGATTTGGGAAAATCGACGTGATCGAGTTTCTGCCAGAAATTTGGCTGTAAATGGGTCAAAGTTCAAGGATTTGACTTTTGAGAACTCTACCAAACTCCTCCGACAATTTTGGGTTTAAACATTTGGAATTTTAGATATAGGTTCCTTGTACATGGATCTAACTTAATAACTCGATTTGAGCACCAAACGATAAATGTTAAGGGTTCATAATAGGGGTCAAAGTTGCATAAAATTGACCCCCCTTTTTTTGCTCAACATACACCTCCAAACACCCGGGTCGCAACGCCGGGCTGAAATGCTAGTATATATATATATATATATATATATATGTGTGTGTGTGTGTGTGTGTGTTATGATTCTACATTCAAGTCAATTTGTTCTTAGTAAATGGAGGAGAAAACTTTCTATACTGAAACAATTTTTATTTTTGCCTACTGCCATAGTACCTTTTATTACCCCCCATACACATCAAAACTTCTTTGTGTTACATATTGCAATCATGGGGAATCAATTAAATACCAATAGAAACATATATGTAGTCTCATCAAGCCACGAAAAAAGTTAGCAACTAAAAGACATGCCGAACACAACCTTTTAATAGAGGCAACCCAAGCAAGTCAGACAACTGCCACAATTTAAAATTAAAGCGGAACGAAATGCTTCTTTCTAAATATGAACAACTAGTTGGTGTTTTTCCTTCCTTGCATGAAAAACGTAAGAACAGTTCAGAAATAAAAATTAAAGTGAATTCTATTATTTGAAAGGAATATTACGAACACTGGCGAAGCCCAAGTTGTTCTGCAACATCTGTTATTTTTTTTGCAAATACTTTCAACTGATTTTCTTCAGTCGTCTTCAAGCAGGTTTTGATTATGGTTTCGTTTAAAATCTGGATTATTTATGCTTTAGTTCGAATTACATTTAAATTACTTTAAATAGTGAAGCGTCTCGTGTGTAAAAAAATATAAAAACGAACGCGTCTAAAATAAATGTACAATGGTTTTAAAGTGTGATTTATAAAATGATATGGAATTTACAGTTTTTTTTATTATTATTATGAGATTTATTAATTTATAGAATAATAGAACTGAAGCATATAAAAGCACCCAGATTTTAAATGAAACAGTAATCAAAATTTCCTTAAGAAAACCAGTTGAAAATACTTGCCAAAAAAAAGAAAAACAGATGGACGAAAACGACTACAGAACTTCGACCGTGACATAAGATTGACCAATTGAAAATGGAAAAATTACAAAAATAGATCATTAAGCAAAAATATCCCGTGTTATTTAACAATATCTGTTTGAATGAAAACATGCCGCCTAAATACACGATATATATATATATATATATATATATATATATATATATATATATATATATAGTCGTTATCTATTTGTTTTTGTTTTTTGCAATTCTTTTTGAATGAATTCAATTATTTATACGAAAGTGCATTTTTACCAAAATGCGAGGTAGCAATAATTTTCCCTTTTACCAATTTGGTACCCGTAAATGGTGAGCAGCATATATCTTGGTTAAAATATAATTATCCACTGACACGTGTTTTGTTGTCTTAGATATATATATATATATATATATATATATATATATATATATATATATATACTAGCATGGGTGCCCGGCGTTGCCGCGGTATTTGAAGGTGTATGTTGAGTAAAAGAAAAAAAAAGCGGTAATTTTTTTTCTGTGTGTCTGTCTGTCTGTGTACATTTTCATTCGTAATAACTGTTTATTTTCAATCTACAGACTCGAAATTTGATATACAGGGAACTGAGATTTGGGAAAATCTATGTGATCGATTTTCGGCCAGAAATTTGGCTGTTAAGGCGTCAAAGTTCAAGGATTTGACTTTTGGGAACTATACAAAACTCCTCCGACAATTTTGATATAGATTGCGTGGACATGGATCTAACTTAATAATGTAATTTGAACCCAAAACAATAAAAGTAAAAGGGTCATAATAGGGGTCAAAGTTAAAAAAATGTACCGTTTTTTTTGCTCAACATACACCTCCAAATACCCGGGCAACGCCGGGAACCCATGCTAGTATATATTCATATATATATATATATATATATATATATATATATATATATATATATATATATGTATATGTATATGTATATATATATATATATATATATTTGTATATTTTGGCAGCAAGTCATTATTCGAGCACATCTGATTGAACACGACAGAGTTATGTAGCAGCCGCTACATCACAGGCAGAAGCTACTTATCACAACTTCCAGATTTGAAATCTATTTCCTCATGGCTTGTCCAATCACGAGCCAGTTCTCAATCACGTGACAGAGTATAGAAAAGGCGAAATCACCAACCTTTAACTCTCTTTGATCCTGACCCTGCCTGGGGGTAGACTTCGCCTAGGGCTGCAGCCACAGGAAGGACCTGGGTGCAACCAGCTAGCTATGGCTCTTTTCAAACTACCATTTATTTCCACATGCGGTACCGACATGAACTTTATTTTTCATTCTACATGGCTACTCTTGTCGATACATTAAAGACTTTGTCTTTTCTTTCTCTTTTGCCCCGGCAACTACTAGCTATAAACACGGCATGGTATTAAATCTATCTTTAAACACATTGTATACTTTTTCTCTTTCTTTTAATGAACTCTCTTACTAATAAGTTTCTTTTTTCTACTAACGCCACTAACGAAAAGGACAAATAAATTTTGTTTATTAAATGTACAAATAAGATTTCCTTTCGTTGTCTTCATTATTAACTAAAGTTATCCCTTTTTCCGATCTTTCTGGATATCTTTTCCATTTCCCGAGCGGTCTTTTTAATTTCAGCTGGCATGTTATATAATATGGCGCCCAAAAGCTGTTGTTCGGCGATATTCCTCTCAAGCGCTTTCTATCAGTGCATCCGGTTAACATAAAAAATTAAATTATATATACAGCAAGCCTTCAAGGGAAAAGAAAAAGAAAACAACAACAACAATAATCGCTCCTGATGATAATCGGATGCACTGACAGAAAGCGCTTGAGAAGAATATGGCCGAACAACAACTTTTGGACGCCA
The DNA here is from genome assembly GCF_053919585.1 of Euprymna scolopes. NCBI lineage: Eukaryota > Metazoa > Mollusca > Cephalopoda > Sepiida > Sepiolidae > Euprymna > Euprymna scolopes. The sequence continues at coordinate 97,543,091 of NC_136504.1, read as the reverse complement.
TTTTATATAATAATCCTGCTGAAATTAAAAAGGCCGCTCGGCAAATGGAAAAGGTGTATATATATATATTCCAGTCGACATTGTTAAATACCAGTGGCAAGTGGAGGTTCAGGACGACTGGAAACAATGCTGAGATAAGCGGAAAGCACATACAGCGCTTAGAATTCTCAAATGGTCACCCATCTGGTACTAACCAGGCTTAACGTTGGTTAATTTTGGTGATCTGAAGGGAACAATGTCGACTGGAATATATATATATATATATATATATATATATATATATATATATATATATATATATATATATATATATTCCTTTTAGGTATTTAGCATATTCCCGTCGGGAATATGCTAAGTACCTAAAGTTTTTGACCGCTGACTATAGGAGACATAATGTCGGATTTCCCAAGTAGTTTATAACACAAGACTAAAGAGGAGATAAAAAAGAACATAAAAAGAAATTAAAAAATAAAATTATCCCTTATCGAAATTAAGATATGAAGAGATAACAGCCTGTAAGGAATGGTTTGTTCAAAGAGCTTACTTATCCTCCCCCATACGTAACCCTCACCCATATTAGATGGCAACATTCTAATTTTGTAAACGAAATAAGAAAATGTCTTTTGTGTCTTGCAATTTCAGTTTTCAAGCGTAATTCTTGGCCTGAATATGTAATCTCCCCAGTAATGGGTGATTACAGAAACATGTATGCACATATGTAGCCATCAATGTTTGTATAAATAATTTTTATATATATATATTCGTACGGCATAATCACGTTGATACACCGGTTCTCTTCAGGTCACCGAAGCTAATCAACGTTGAGCCTGACTAGTACCAGATGGGTGAATATTTGGAAATTCTAGGCGCTATATGTGCTTTCCGCTTATCTCGGCATTGTTTCCACTCGTTCTGAACCACCACTTGCCACTGGTATTCAACAATGTCGACTCAGGAGAGGTGTGGTTGGAGATAACGCAACTCCTGCCACAAAGTTTTCATGCGCAGGCACCCTAACAGTGGGTCTCCTTAGTCCAAGACTAAAGGAAGCCACGATAAGCTCCTTAATAATGGTAAATGCAGTTTATTTAAGGGAAGGAAAACTCTAACAAATGACCGAGCTCTCTCCCGGGTCTTTATGAGCTCATTGTTACTTTCATCAGTTCAAGGCGAACGGGCCATATAGTTAGCTTCTCGGGTATGTAAAAGAAGGAAACTTTGATTAAAAACGTGAGAGTTTGTGTATGGAGCCATGATCTCATTGCCATTGGACCTTCCTCACTCAAAAAGTAAAGAAATCACGCAGAGGTGTCTTTCAGAGTTTCCATTTTTTTTGTATATTCAGTTCTTGACACAAGAGAGCACAAAACCTGAAATATCTCTGAAGTGTTGTCACCATTTATATCTACAATTATATATAAAGAACATTTTGTGCGAGTTCGTTCTCTCTGGACTCTTAAACGGCTGGGCGATTTTTTTTTTAAATTTCACAAACACATACTCTGTATATGTCTGCCAGTGTTCTGGGATAGGTTTTGTATCTGAATGTCTTCGATAAGTATCGATAATCGAAAAAATCCGATGAAGGAAAGGCGATTGTGACTAAAGTTAACACCTTATACAACCTAATATTATAAGTACATTGGAGAAGTTTTACCGAAGAAGAAGAAAGGCCCAGCATATAAAAGCAACAATGAATTTTTGATATGACAGCGGCACGTCCGAACTGAATGTTTCCGTTTAAAGCACAAATGAACCATGATACTTGACTTTTGCATTTTAAACTTTTATTCACGTGATTGTATAAAATAATTTTATAAAATCAACAGTAGATTCTCTACAGTGCAATGCAGACTACAATGAATTGTGAACTAACTCACTTCTGGGAGGCACTGAAACTTCTTACCGGCGCATAACAATTTTTCCTCAACTAGAGCAAGGCAATTAATCGATTTGATTGTAAAAATATATAGTAGTAGGTGCCCAGTGTGGCCAGGTCGTTAAATACCCCTAAATATGATACTTTGATTTATACAGATTTTATAAAGATATCATTATAGAGCCAATACTCTGTTAATTATTACATTATACCCTAATATGTAGTAGTGATTACAAAAGTTTAAAAATAAATATATAGTTGGGTGCTAGAGTCGAAACCCAAATATATAGCTCTCCAGCATTATTCATTACCATCTGAGTTAAGTCCATAAACATATCAAAACTTTAAAAAGTAATGTAGTTTAACGTATAAGCGTATATTTGCATATGCGTAAAAGTAACACGTGTAGTCAACTTACGGCTGCTAAGTTCCAAATTTTCAAGTTCGACTTCTTAGCAGCTATTTTTTCCGACTAAAAGCCAAATTTAATCTGTTCCAGATTTCGAAATTCCCTATATTTCAAGTTTCAAGTTTGTAGACTAAGAATTGAAAAAGTAGTTGTGTAAAACATGTTCTGCACATACACAGAATGCCACTTATGAATACGTATATGTAAATACATGCATATTTTACAAGGTAGTAACTACTTATAAAGTCCTGAAGGCCACTCGAGCGAATGTACAGTAGTAACTGGGACAACAGCGTAGTGATCGTTACTGGTGGAAATTGTGTATAATTTGATTATTTAAGGAGTCGACTCAACTAGAACCTATTTACATTACAGTCAACTGGAAAGCAGGCAAGTGTTACTTTCATCAGTTCACTTTCCCCTGTGGAACAGAGTTCCACATGGGAAAGTTTTAGGAAAGGAGCACTGTTCATAGAATTGGCGTTCAGATTTAGATGCAGATAGAGAGTCGGGGAAATTCTTGATAGCGGTTGTAGCAAGACAAGTTTTTTTTGTGTGTGAAAGTTTGGCGAAAGATGACACATGTATTGAAGCTCAGACGAGCACTTGCCATGTAAATGATGATTTTCTAAATCATAATATCATTATGTAAAACTCATTCTTGAAATGGGGCGGGATTTGTTAACTATTCTGTTGCTATACTGTTTTCTTAATTTGCATACAAATCGTCGATTCATTTTAATTGTTTAAGAACATTTCAAATAACATTAACGACAAATAAATACAAATGAGGTTTGTTGTAAAAAATACAAGGTACCTTCTAAAAGTTTGCGGACTTTTTTGTACAGGTATTAAAAAATTGTCAAAGCCTCTTGAAAATTCAGTATGTTATTGCTATATATCTTATGAGATGACTGACCAATTTTTATGATTTAAAAATGAACAGCTACAGAAGGAATTGGAATACACCCTACTAAAGCCTGATTGTCACAGTTGGTAGATTTCAAAAATGCAATCTGGATATTAGAAGAACTTGGAAAAAAAATGTCACAGAAACGTTTGGAATTCTTCTGACCACTTTTAGACCATCTTACATGAAGCGAGCATCAGTTTTTGAGTGATATTCAAGAAAGACACGGAGTCTGTGAGAGATGAGGAGCAAGGAACTCAGAACACTAGTGTTGACTGGCCAAATAAAGAATTTCATGGATAAGGACCGCTGTGTGTTTATAGAGACAATAACTGCACAGTTTGATGTCAGTGTGGGAACTTTACACACAATTATTCGTGAGGAACTGAAGATGTGGAAGATTTGCACAAAGTTTGTCCCAAGGTTGCTTAGAGAAGATTATCCTTGTCACAAACTATTTTTACCAAGATGGGCATCAAGACGATTCTTCATCCTCCTTATAGTCTAGACATTGCTCCTTGTGACTTTTGGTTATTCCCTAAGCTCAAGGAAAAGAGGCTATTTTTAGGAGACAAATAAGCAGATGAAAAAGGCTGTGACAAGAGTCATTGACACAATAATACAAGAGCATTTCTATGGGGCTTTCTTGGAGTTGTTGGGACGATACAATAAGACGGGGGAGATTACTTCGAAAGGAGACTAAAATTTCATGTGTTCACCTTACGAAAATACTGTAAACTTATATATATATATATATATGTATATATATATATATATATATATATATATATATATATATATATGCGGACATTACTTGAGGGATTTACAATCATTTAAACATTTTTAAAAAGGCATCAAATATCTAATTAAATGTTTAGAAATTTTAAAATAATTGGAATTTGTAGACGTATCGGAAACGAGAATTTAGAACAGAATCGGTAATTGTATCGGAATCGGAAAAAATGGTACCGTCCCATCACTAATATATATATAATTATTTATGTACCCACACAAAGTGTAATAAGGAAATATAATATCATATATATCAATCTTTCAATATTTACTGCAATAGTGCTCAATGCGTGAGTAGAGCTAGGTAGTAAGTTATGAAAATATATGGCAATTAGACTACACAGAAGCTTCCACGTTTCATTTCTGTAGGGAATCGGTAGGTGAAATGCATAGAATTCGTGTGATGCTGTGTTTTTATATGCACGTGGTGCTTAGTTTAGCTATGGAACCAATTAGATTGATTGTTGTTACCACATACTATCAGCTTCACTCAGACAAGGTTCGGTTGGCTTTTATTTTCTGTTCTATTGTTTGGTTTTTATGGATGTGTCCTAATGTGTCGAATTAATAGTTGATCCTATCTTAACAAGTTCGATAAGAAACGCCCGAAGAAAGCCGGAGATTACATCGGTCGAAATACTAGGCGACAATCACCCAGGATGAGAACAGTAGTTTGAATTATATAAATAATACTACGAAAAAGTAATTTCATATTATGTATTGAAAAAAGGGTGAAGTTTGTTCGAATTTGCTATTTATTTAATGAAAATGACATGGCTGCATTTTAAGGCTGGGTCAACTGACTCGGTTCACTGTGAATGTAGACGAAATGAGTCCAGGTAAGAAATTACTGTTTGTGAAAGGCGAAGAGAGAGAGAGAGAGAGAGAGAGAGAGAGAGAGAGAGAGAGAGAGAGAGAAGGGGGGAGGATTTGCATATATTGGAGGATCTGCATATAAAGCCGGTGCATGCACCAACTTATCCCGACCCCGGAGTCAGTCATGTTTAAAAGAAATGTTCACATCTGCTACAGGGGGATTAACGAGGTGGGGTCAAAGCGCAACAGTTAATCAAACGTCCATTGACTTAATGCTGCTAGGAGTTGGATTAAGCAATCGGGATGAAGGAAGAAAGTAAGAATAGCTTGACATGCAAATACACTAACCTCTCTTCTAGGGCAGCGGCAAAAATTATTAGCTCGTGATTAAAAAGAAAGTAACGTCTATGTCGGAGTTTTTAGTAATAGATATCCGCCAAGATTTTCGTTAAAAACTTTTATATTCACTTCTGCCTACCAATAGTTTTATTTTTAAATTGGAAGAAACCATCCACTCACAAATTTAACCATCGTTTCATTTGATTCCACTTAAGTCTCACATCTATTTAGAGATCAGCTTGTTCAGGTAAGGTTCTAACCACATGGAAAAACATGGCTGGTCTATTTTTAGAAAGGTGTGATTAAAAATGAGTACAAACCTAATATTTTATATAGCATGCAATGTTCGCGTCAAGCAACGAGAAACGAAGAAAAAAATGCCGTTGTGTTTACTTATGGGCTGGCTATCTCATGAGGGAACGAGACGTCAGTGCATTGAATATGCAGAGGAAAAGGCAAGGGGTGTCAATAAAACGTCTGTTGACCAGAAAAGGGCATTCCTTTTTGGAGTGTTTTACTGAAACACCTACACGAACCGCTAAGTTAGTGGAAAAAATAAAAATAACCGCGTTTCGAAGTTGTTAATATCGCTAAAACCGAAAAAGCTAAAAATAAATCAAATATATATATATATATATATATATATATATATATATATATATATATATTTATATATTTATATATATATATAATGTATATATAATATATATTATATATATAATATATATATAATATATATATACATATAAAATATATATGTATATAATATATATATAATATATATATACATATAAAAAATATATATGTAATATATATAATATATATACATATAAAGTATATATATAATATATATATACATTTTATATATATAATATATATATATAAAATGTATATATATAATATATATATATAATATATGTATATATATAATATATGTATACTATATATATATATATATATATATATATAAAATGTATATATATAATATATATATATAATATATGTATATATATAATATATGTATACTATATATATATATATATATATATATATATATATATATATATATATATTCCTGGCAAATTTTTATGCAAACAGCCGCTTATGTCAACAATTATATTGCGACTATCGTTAATTCCAGGAAGAAAAATGAAGTGATAACAAAGGGGTTTATTAGCTTAAAAGTAAAGGAGTTTTTCTAACGAAGAACTTTGGACTAAATTATTTTCATAGAGTTATAAACGTCAATATATATATATATATATATATATATATATATATATATATATATATATATATATATAATTACAAACGATATTGGAAATTGGGGTTTACAAATCTATTGCTTTTAAAGCCGTAAAAGCCACCCATTACGGAATAAGTTATACATTGTTTATTATTTTTAATATATTTTTAATCCACTTGCGTACTTATACTTTTTGAACAACTGATCAAACATACACACACAGACACATTTTCCTTGTATTACGACAGACACATATTTAGTTGAATAGTTAAAGATCAGTAAACAACTCCTCAGTGACGAATGGATATCCTAAAAGAACTGCTCGAAACTTTATTGTATGGAATAAAAAAGAATTGAAATATAAAAAATAGATATGTAAAAACTTGCAAAAATATCCATAAAAACATGTTCTGCTAGCAGAGATACAGCCCTAAACTAGTACACACGCACACACACACACACACACACACACACACACACACACACACACACACACACACACACACACATATATATATATCTGTGGAAATATTTGTCTTCGTTTATATTTCCTTTTTATATGCACGAATCCTTATTTAAGAAGTCAATGTAATTAAAAAGCATATAATAAATAAACAACAAAAGCCGATATTCCAAATTTCATAATGTTAACCATCTTACAATTTATTCCTTTACTTCCGTTGAATTTAATTCAAGAAATGTAAATGTAAACTGAATTAAAGAATTAAATTGTAAGATGGTAAACATCATGTAATTTAAAATACTGACTTTTGTTATTTATTATATATATATATATATATATATATATATATATATATATATATATATATATATATATTCTTGTATTGATATTCATATTAACACCCTTTTTTCTATTTATTTAAAAAGAAAGCACAGCTTTGTTATATACGGGTCGTGGAATTGCATTCATCTGCAAAAGATCAAGATTATTTGCATATTCTTTTAAACATTCATTTTAATTAATTCCCTATTAGTTTTTTTCGATTTTTATACGGATGATAATCTTTAGTTAACTATTACGTGTAATTATATTCATGCAGATATTCTACATGAATTATACTTGCGTAATATTTGTGTAAAAAGGTTATAGTAAATACAAACCTATTTCTATATCCATTTGTGTTTGCGTATATATATATATATATATATATATATATATATATATATATATATATATATTTATTTTAAAAAATTGCCTCCCAAATTCTTCTGTCAGTTCTTGGTCTTCAGTCATAAAACTTAAAATATAGGGTATTCGAATCCATGCAGAACTTTATATTTGAGTTTTAGCCGGGAATAATCGGTGCAAAAGTGTTAAAATGGAATTTGTCAGGTGAAGGTTGAACGATAGCATTACGAATATGCACGCGTAACGTAATCGCTATTAGTTCATGTCTTAATTTTTAGCCTTGCAGCAAACGTGTCTTCAGAGATGAGGCATTAACGTCAAAGAAAAAAAATAAATTGTAAGCTAAACGTTTTCGTTTCGATTCTAAGTGGTGGCGCACGAGTCATTTAAAAAAAATTTAAATAATTGTTATATATTGGATCCAATATAATATTTTTATATAAGTGAAACAGTACATTTATGTGCGTGTGTAAATATCTAACAGGTAAACTATTAAACTACTGGTCACATAATGTTAGAGAATGGATCGAGAGAGAAAGAGAGAGAGAGAGATGGGGGAGTGTGTAAATTATATTGTAGACACGTTGACCGGAAGTCAGGATCAGCTGATCGGATTGCGTGTGAGTCACGTGATCAGGTTAGCTGAATCGTTGAGATTTGGTTTGGACTTAGAAGACGACGGACGGCTTCACAGTCGTCTCCTCCTCTTCGTTGAGGGAGGACGCTGACGTGTACCATGCAAGCCAGAGATTCACTTTACATCCTTCTGCGAGACATCTGGAAAGTGCAATGAAAACTATAAAACCAATTCATCGTTTGGAGGGAAATGAATCTTCGTCCCCAAAACAGGTACCAGTCCAAGACGAGATGAATTCAGATGGGCCAACATCGACGACGCGCGAAGGTATGTTGAAAAATACATGTACCACACACGCACACACACACACACACACAACGGCATATGAACATATCATTTAATAGATTGGACCACTAGACCATCACACAGCGTTTACTCTGATTAGACGATCACACACGATGCCCTTTATGATACAACAACACAACAATAACAATAGAATTTACAAGAAATAATATTCATTAACCAAGGATGGTTTCTATATAGCCAATAATATCTTTGTTTACATGTATGAATAACGCATACAAACATCGGCAAATTTACATGTAAAATGTACATTAACACCGAGTAGACATTTTTGCGGTCATGCGCATGCGCACACTTTATACAGAACAACATTAGGCTGCAAAGCTAGATGTTTTGATTTAAATTCTAACTGATAACACCAACTCATTTTTGTTTTTTTGTATTAATAAAAAAGAATGAAATAACACGTACATTGTACTCGCGGTTTTGAATTTGTAAGCCTATTAATGTTTTATTTTACGATGTCATATTTACTTTATTTCATATATATGTTTAAGATGAAGTGGGTGGAAAATAAATTGAATACTGGCCATGCTGAAATAATAACATTTAGAAACACATTTTTAATATGGGGAGGGGAAGGTATTTTTAAAACTATGCTGTACTTTCACCTAACAGTGTATTAAATAAGGAACTGGCATACGGAATACGGACCGTGCTGAAATAATAGCGTTATTATTTAGAAAGCCATTCTACGTATCGGGAGGGTAAGGTATGTTTTTTTTACTATTCTTAACTTTCTGCTAAGAATTTAAAATAATTCTCTCAGTTATGAAGACCAAGAAACCAAGTTGTTTTCACCAGGCATTATCTCCTTAAAAAAAAATGGGGGAGGGTCGATGAGGTCGCTGAAATTCTGTACCAGAACATATACTACATTTTGATCTTAGCAAAAAGGCCAAGTAAGCATAATATAGTTTCCTACCATGCATTATCTCCTCCTTAAAAAAACAAAACAAACCAAAAATACCAAATAATCGACGCAGAATATATTTAAAGAATAGGGCGGGGTGGGGATGGAGTTAATCAGGGAAATGGCTAAAGCAGTTTACGATCACAAAGCTACTTTATTTTATATATATTTTAAAGGAAGCGGGGTCACGGAGTCATGCCCAGAAACGGCTGAAGCAGTTTATGATCTCAAAATGACTTTATTTTACATATATTTATAAGAGACAGGGAGGATATGAAGTCAGTCCCAGAAATGGCTGAGGCTGTTTAGGATCTCAATATTCTTTTATTCCATATTTATTTTTAAGAGGGAGGGGGGTGATATAGAGTCAGTCCCAGAAATAGCTGAAGCAGTTTACAATCTCAATTTTTTTTTTATTTCATATGTATTTTTAAGTGACGGTGTGATATGGAATTAGTCCTCGAAATGGTTGAAGCAATTTACGATTTCATACTTACTTTATTTCATACTAGCATATCAGCCTGGCGTTGCCCGTGTATTTGGAGGTGTAAGTTGAGAAAAAAAAGAAAAAAAAAAAGCGGTCAATTTTTTAAAACTTTGACCCCTATTATGACCCCTTAACATTTATTGTTTTGGGCTCAAATAAAGTTAGTAAGTTATATCCATGTCCAAGGAACCTATAGCTAAAATTTCAAGTGTGTAGACCCAAAATTGTCGGAGGAGTTAGGTAGAGTTCTCAAAGGTCAAATCGTTGAAGTTTGACCCCTTAATAGCCAAATTTCTGACCCAAAACCGATTACATCGATTTCCCCAAATCTCAGTAACCTGTATAGCAAATTTCGAGTCTGTAGACTAAAAATTGACATAGTTATTGCGTAGGGAAATGTACACAGACACACAGACACTTTCACTTATATATATATATATATATATATATATATATATATATATATATATATATATATATAGTTTTAAAAGACGGGGGAGATAACTGACATTAAGAATACGGACCGTGCTGAAATAATAGCGTTATTATTCAGCAAGTTATTATTAACATGGAGAGATTAGGGCATGTTTTAACTATTCTGTACTTTTTTGTTGTTTTTTCTTTACTTTCCTCCCCACGAGTGCAGAGTTGTAAACAAATTCAGTTTTTAATATGGGGGAAATCCAGTTCCCCCCAAAATGGAATTCGTGATAAGAATAAAAATAATTTTCTCAGTCATAAATAACTTCTCCACTAACACAGAACAAAAGTGGAGTGCAGCATCAGAACAGCTACTACACTTTGATCCTAACCAAGAGACCAAGTAATCAAATAGTTTTCTACTAGGCCTTATCTCCTCCTTAAGTTAAGCAACATTGAGCTTGGTCATCATCAGATGGGTGACTATTTAGGAATACCAAATGTTTGATGTAGATCATTAAAGTTAAGCAACATTGAGCTTAGCCATTGTCAGACTAATTAGGAATAACATATACTTTATGTAGATCACCAAAGTTAAGCAATACTGAGCTTGGTCATGGTCATATGGGTGACTAATTGGGAATACCAAATCCTTTATATAAATCACCAAAGTTAAGCAACATTGAGCTTGGTCATCATCAGAAGGGTGACTACTTAGGAATAACATATACTTTATGTAGATCACCAAAGTTAAGCAATACTGAGCTTGGTCATGGTCATATGGGTGACTAATTGGGAATACCAAATCCTTTATATAAATCACCAAAGTTAAGCAACATTGAGCTTGGTCATCATCAGAAGGGTGACTACTTAGGAATAACATATACTTTATGTAGATCACCAAAGTTAAGCAAGATTAGGCTTGGTCATCATCAGATGGGTGACTACTTAGGATTACATAATGCTTTATGTAAATCACCAAAGTTAAAAGCATTGAACTTGGTCATTATCAGATGATTGACATTTTGGGAATTTCAAATCTTTTGTGTAAATAACAAATTTTAAGCAACAATGAGCTCCATCATTATCAGATGGGTGACTACTTGAGAATATCAAATGCTTTATGCAGATCATTAAAGTTAAGCAACATTCAGCTTGGTCATTATCAGATAGCTTACTACATGGGAATACTAAATACTTTATGTACATCATCAATGTTAAGCAATATTGAACGTTGTCATTATCAGCTGAGTGACGACTTGGGAACACCAAATCCTTTATGTACCTATATACTATGCCTCCCCACGGGACAGAGTTAGACACCAGCTTCGTTTTTTAACCTGGAGAAAGGGTACAAAAATAAAAAAAAATGTCTCAGTCGTGAAGTACTGCTCCTCCACTGAAAGAGAACAAGAAATGGAAGTGCAGCATATGAAGAACATATACTACACTTTGATCTTGGCCACTCCTTTATGTAGATCACAAAAGTTTAGCAACATTGAGCTTTCTTATTATCAATGGGACGGGGTATATGAAGTCAGTTTTTACATATTTTACAAGTGGTATCTAGGATATGGAGTCAGTCCGGGAAATATTTGAAATGATTTAAACATTAATTTATTTGATATACATTTTTAAAAGTGGGGTGGGGGATATAAAGTTTATCCCGAAAATTGCTGAAACAGTTTGCGATTTAAACATTACTTTATTACAGATATATTTTTAACAGTAGTGTTGGGGATATGAAGACAATCCCGGAAATGGTTGAAACTATTTACGATTTAAATATTACTTTATGCCATATATACTTTTAGCAGATGGGTTGGAATATGAAGTCAGTCCTGAAATGGCTGAACCATTTTACAATTGAAGCATTAATTTATGTCAGTATACTTTTAAAAGTGGGGTGCAGGGATACGAAGTCAGTCCCGAAAATGGCTGTAAAAATTTACGAGTTAAACATTACTTTATTGCATGTATATTTTTGAGAGTGGGATCGTGGAAACAAAGACTAGCAGAAGGCAAATCGTTGCCTGGAATTTAATGAGACAGGTGGAAATATATACTAGCAAAAGGCTCATTAACCAAGACAATGTATTTATCTATTAATTTGGAAATTCTAATAATCCCTCCGCTAAAAATTATTCTAATTTTCTTAAAATTATGGTAACCTTGATGGGAAGAGAAATTATTTCTTATATGCTGTACAATACCTGTCGAGGGTATCTTAAATTGTTTCATATACGTATTTAAATTACAGGTCCGAGAGTAGGCAAAACTATTTTAAATATCTGTTGTACATTACCCGTCCTAGCAAAGGTAAAATTATTTCATATACGTGCTGTAAATTATTTATCCTAGGGTAGGTACAATTATTTCATACGTGTGTAATACCCGTCCGAGAGTAGGTAAATCTTTTTTTGCTCGAAATAGCAAATGATACATAGACATAAATAATTCCTCTATTCTAAGATTAGCAAATAAATTCGAAGTTTTCATTGTTTATACAGTCCTGAGCGGCGTCGAGAAGATCTGCTAGTATATTAATAAATACGAAATCTGCATTAATCAACATATCATATTTATACGTATTTTATGACTGGGCAGTACCAGGCAGCCTGCTAGCATAATATAATCTTCCTCTTCTTTTATTAACTCTTAATAACCTCATTAAATGTATTACCTATCACTCTTGAATACCTATTACCTGAGATTATATATAAAGAGGGAAAGAGAGAGAGAGAGAGAGAGAGCGAAGGAGAAGAAAAATGAACAAAACGCGAGTTATGTGTTCATCTACGTCTCGTCTTTAATTCGAAACTTCTACGAGGTGAATGAAATTAAGAAAACTAAAATTTCATTCATCGAGAAGTCTCGAAATGAAGACGAAACGTTGATGAACACATAACTCGGTTTCCTCCTTTTTATTTCTTTATTTTGTTGGAATGCTTTTTCCATTAATATCATCAGCTATATATATATATATATATATATATATATATTTTTTTTTTTTTTATGTTAAGATTTTGTTCCTTAGAAGTGCTGGTTGAATTTGAATTTAATAAGATACGTATTATATACGTTTGCAGCCAAAGAAACGCATTGTTACAAAATAAACAGATATTTGAAGCCAAAAAACCACTGTGGGGGAAAAAGACTTAAAAAAAACTACCGTAAAAAAAAATACTGAAGATGAAGGTTTCCTTCGAAATATATTCATGAACTTTAACATAAATTTCAAACAAAATAAATATCTGTTTATTTTGTAACAATGCGTTGTTTTGGCTCCAAGCGTATATAATACGTATCTTAATCAATTCAAATTCAACCAGCGCTTCTAAAAAAAAATCTTAACGTGAATCTCGCGTAACCAAACGCACCGTTCTGAGACTTAAAAAACTACCGTAGAAACATCAAACGGCTAATTCCCTGCTCCAACAAGTACATGGTAAAAAAAGACACACTGAAGATGAGGGTTTCCTTCGAAATATATTTATGACTTTTAACATAAATTTCAAACAAAATAAGTATCTGTTTATTTTGTAAAAATGCGTTGTTTAGGCTTCAAACGTATATAACATGTATCTTATTATATATATATATATATATATATATATATATATATATATATTACATACAGTACTGTTCTGTTGTATCACAGCTCATCAGCTACTATGTATATATAGCTAATGATAATAATGGAAATAGTATTCCGATGAAATAGAGAAACAAAAAGGAATATCTCTCTCTCTTTATATATATATATATATATATATATATATATATATATATATATATATATATATATATTGTTGGCTTCCTTCCGTCTAAATAGATTATGGAGAATCATGCCTGAAGGTTGTTATGAGTGATGGCAACTATATATATATATATATATATATATATATATATATATATATATATATATATATATATATATATATATACATACAGGGTGGGCCAAAATAAGGGTCCTATTTTTAAAAATTCATAAATTCATGTAAGTTTTAAGAAGTGTTTTTCGGCCAAAATTTGTTTTGTTTATTTCAAAAAAATCTCGGAAGGGTCAGTCTACACACACATAAAGTTTGGTGAGTTTAACTTTTATTTTGTGGAACTTATTCAAATTTAAAGATAGGACCCTTATTTTGTCCTACCCTGTATATATATATATATATATATATATATATATATATATATATATATATATATATATATATATACAGTACTTTAGGGTAATTGCGCCAACTAGCTAAAAATGCTCCCTGGCAACCACGCATATAAAGACCACCTTCTTTTTTTAGTTGGAGCAATTATCCCCGGATTTGGCGCAATTACCCCAAAGTATGGTACATATATACATATTATCATAAGGTTGGTGAAAAAATAATGCCGTTTTTATATATAGTTGAACATCAAAAACGAAATTATTTTCGCACCAGCTTATTAAAAGAAATTAAATTATGTTCATGTGGTATTTATCCACTACGTTCTATTCGTCAATGTTCAACAGGCTTTAATTAAACATCGTTTCCTGATGAAAAAATCGAAAAAATGTCAATAACTTTGAAGAACTCCTCACTTGTAACTGTCCTGATGTTGGCTATGATGGTCTTGTACAGGTTATAAATAGTCTAGAGTAGTGATTCTCAACCAGGAATAAATTTACTCCTGGGGTAAAAAAAAAAAAAAAAAAAAATGATGTAGTCTTTGGGGGGGGGGTAAACAATTGAAGTACTTGATAATTTTAAAATAATTGTGTGAATAAGGGTTTAGTAGCAAAAAAAAAAAAACAGCCTAAAACCAATGATGTGAAGAGCCTTTTCAAAAACAGCTTCTTGCATAAACAAACTGATTGACTCATTGAATCAGAAGTGTTCTCACTGATAATGCTTCTGGTGGTTGTATTCATTATTTCTTTTTGCAATACAAATTACATTCATAATTTTATATTTAGAAACGGTTTGGTTTTCTTTATTTTTTGTGACACAAATGTGTTATACTATTTTTATACGTCGATAGAGTTCAAAATAGATTTCGTAGCCTCCTAGGAGATGTCCTTTTCTCTTCCATGCAACCTCTATCTCACTGAAGAGATGTTGCGAGTTTGTCTCTGCTTTATCGTTATTTTCATGGCAAGTGCTCGACTGAGCTTTAATCTATGTCCCCCCCCTCGCCAAACTTTCACAAGAAACACTCGTCTAGCTGAAAACACTGTCAAAAATTCCCCCCACTCTTTATCCTTACCTAAACCTAAACGTAGATTTTATGAACAAAGCTTCTTTCATAGAACTGCACGCCTGTGGAATTGTCTTCCGTTTTCTTGCTTTCCAGCTGACTACAATCTGATTGTCTTCAAGTCCAATGTAAACAAGTTCTTGATGAGCCGTTCCACTTAAGTGAACAAATTTACAGAATTTCTATTACTAACTATTACTATATTGTCCAATTGGCTACTGTACATTCTTAATCCTTATCCTCGAGTGGTCTCTGGGCCTTACTAAGTGATTATGTCTATGTAAAAAAAATACAAAACCTAAAGACCTAAGTAATAAAAACGTCTCTTTTTGATTTTCTTTTTTTTTTTTTGGTTATTTTATGATGTCTATGGATTTTTTTGTATGAGAGTAGGGGGTAATTGGAGAAATACATAAAGCCGAGGAGGTCAATGATGAAGAAAATGTTGAGACTAGCTGGTCTATAAATTGCTTTTATTAGATACTAGCCTGGGTGCCCGGCGTTGCCCGGGTGTTTATAGGTGTAAAAAAAAAAGTCGTAGTATGCAGGCAGGCTCGAACCCGTGACCCGAAGGCGGAAAAGAAAGTGAAAAAACACCTGACATCTTACCCCTACTCCAAGAGGCGACCGGAAATGTAATGCGTTCAAATTTAACGTAGTCAATCAAAAAGATGATTTGCAGAAATAGCGTTGCTTTTAAACCTTCTACGGAGGTTCTTAATGTGGGGAAAAACCAGTTCTCCCAAAAAGGGGGCACTCTGACAGTATCCAAATAAATAGTAATTGTCTCAGTATGAAGGGTTTCCCCTACATTAACCAAGGAGCAATTACAGAACAGATACTACCCGGTCGAAGGCTAGTAGTTAGCGGTTGCTTTCGATTAGTGTCGCTTTGGTTATATGAAAAAGACAAATAAACACTCGAAATGATGGAATTGTTTAAAATTCGATCAAAAAAAGAAGATAGAGACGTCGCATTCACCATGGAAATGTTCGAAGTGAAGAAAAATTTACCCCAATGGGGATAACTCTGCTTCCGAAACTACCAATGAAAGATTTTTTAAAATGTCACCCGAGAAAAATCGTGTTTGATTCCGGTATAAGGTTTGGTTTTACACCACCAAGCAGTGAGAGAATAGACATTAGGGCTGAACACGATGTTATTCCGTGAACGGAAGGGGGAAAATATTTATCTGCCTCCTATATTAGGATCATTTGACACAAAGGTTGTAATGTGAGATTGTAGAGCCAGCGTCTTAGAAGAAGAAAACCCTCGCGTGCAAAATAATGCTTGCGCAGCCCTGTCCACATTTTTCGACTATGGCACATCAGGCGATTAGCAATAAACTGATTTCTCAAAGGAGGAAGGCAAAGTTTGCGAGAGTGGACCGCTTAGAACTGTACAGGACCAGAAATCATACCACAGTAAACAGGGAAAAAGTAATGTCAATAATGACCTGCTGATTTTGGTTGACTTTCTTGGCGAGGACAAAAAAAAAACACACACACACAAAAAAAAAAACACCAAAAATAGAAAAAAACAGCAAAAAGAAAACGTCCTAGGTTATTCCATGGAAAGAAAGGATTCAAGTTAAAAGCAGAAAAAATGATAGATACTGAACGACGGAATGAAAAGTGAAAATGTGTTTCCCGGAAGAGATTCAATAATGGCATAGCTAGGCAAATTAAAGAATGGAAACTGTTTATACGAAAGGGAAAATGTCGAGGCGTATAATTTGCTGGAATTGGGACTTGAGTGAAAGGTTGCCTAGACGACCCAGCAATGCCGTCAAATACTACATTAGTGATTCGGCCAATAAATTAGGAAAAGTGGACATGATAACGCGTTCAAAGTCACGGTTTCGATGTTGATATTTTAAGGCATAGCGACTAATGTGGCGTGCATATAAGCAAATTGTCCGTAATAATACCGAGAGTCACAGAAAGAAAAAAACACACAAACTTTTTATAAAGATATATTTCGGTATATAATCAATTCATTTATCTATTTTAAAGCGGCATGTAGCCTATGTTGAACTAGCAGAAGGAGGGAATATAAAATTCACCAGCGGATCCCCAGTCACAAGCATATGCCGGGTAAGGAAAATGAAAACGTTAACTTTTTGCAGGTAGGTGTCAACGTCTTCCTACATACAGCAGCTGGTATTCCGAAATAGTCAACCATATAGTTCTGACCAGGCGCAACGTTGCTTAACTTCTGTAATCTAACGAGTACCGGTGTTTCAACGTGGTTATGCCGTTTCATATATTCATCATTATCGGTTAAGAATATTCATGAGTTACTTCTATGAAACAATATTTTAGTTATCTCTCTTGAATTAAAGGTAATTGTGCCTAAAATCAGACCCCAAGTTTCAAAGATGGCGGCAGGTCTGTCAATTGAGGCATGAAATCACAAAATGGAAACAGTACTTCCGCTATTCTTCAAAACTTGACATATACTTTAATTAAAACTGCAAAGTCTATTATGATCGTCGCCGTTAAAAAAATATTTTTTAAATTAACTATATTTTACGCTTATTTCTCCCCCCCACCATAATAAAAATATATAAAAACACGTAAACTTTCTTTTCAATTCATTTTGTGTTTTCTAATAGCATATCTTTTCCAAATTACTGTCCTTATATTTTGTCAAACTGTTGAGATATTTCTATGTTCTAAGTTTACGTATTTTTTATATATTCTTATTATAAGGGGTCTGAAAAAAAAATAAACGTAAAATAGTTAACTATAAAAATAATATTTTTGAAATCGGCAACGATCTTAATAGACTGCGCAGGTTTAAATAAAGTACATATAAATAAAGTAGTACTTTTAAAAAAGAAAACGTAACTATATTAAAAAAAATAAACGTAAATATGTTAGAAAAATATATTTAAAAAAATGTTAATATTTTGCCCAAATATACAAGTAAGCATTTTTTTTACAAAGTGGTCACCACTTATCAAGGCCCGGAAGCCACTCAGGGACAAGGTTTATTGTACGTACAGTACGTTAGTGTGGAGATTTAAAGTGTCTACTTAAGGGGGCAGTTCATCAGAAATTTGTTTACATTGGACTTGAAGACCTTCAAATTGTAGTCCGGAGGGAAGCAGGCAGACGGAACAGAATTTCACAGGCGTGCAGTCTAAGAAAGAATCTCTATTCATAGAATCCACGTTTTGATTTAGGCATAGATAACGAGTGGGGAAAGTTTTTGACAGTGGAATCAGCTAGACGGGTGTTTTTCGTGATAGGGGGGACTGTGGAGAAAGAAGTGGCTTACCGTTAAAGAGGCTGCGCGTTTGTGCATGCAAAGCACAAATTGAAAATCAAGATGGCGCCCGCATGCTTTTATGTGGAGAAAGTCTCGGGGAATCTCGGGGAATCTCGGAGAATCTCGTACCCTGATTCCATAAATAACGAGGAAAGGAAAGCGGGAGGACAGACGATTTTAAGTCACTAAAGCGAACGGACGTGTGTAAAAGAAGAGGTAGACGAAAATAGTGTGGTGAACCAAACAAACAACGACTCTGTTGAAAGTAGAGTTGTAACGAATACACACCCTTTAGACTATTCGTCTGCCGAAAACTAAACTAAAACTGTTCACGGACATTAGGTAACGCTCATATTTTGGCGTGGTCCATTACCTTGGAAGAGCCTATATTGGATTACTAATGCATGTTTGGATATAGTCAAGAACGGTACCTGTATTTTATATATTTTTGGTATAGAAGTTTTGTTTTAACGAAAGAAGAAAATGAAAGATGTATTTTTTTACAAGGTGGTCACCACTTATCAAGGCCCGGAAGCCACTCAGAGATAAAGGGTATTGTAAGTACAGTACGTTAGTGTGGATATTTAATAAAGTGTCTATTTAAGGGGACGGTTCATCAGGAATTTGTTTATGTTGGACTTGAAGACATACAAGTTGTAGTCGGGTGGGAAGCTGGCAGACGGAACAGAGTTCCACAGGCGTGCAATTCTAAGAAAGAAGCTTTGTTCATGGGACCTACGTTTTGATTTAGGCGTAGATAACGAGTGGGGAAAGTTTTTGACAGTGGATTCAGCTGAACTGGTGTTTTTCGTAAAAGATTGGCGAGTGGGGCCCAGATATTGGAGTTCAGACGAGCACCTGCCATGGAAATAACGATAAAACAAACATAGGCTTGCAACGTCTCTTCTGTGGGAGAGAGGTTGCAAGGAAGAGAAAAGGGCATCCCCTACTAAGCCACGAAGTCTATTTTGTACTTTGTCAAGGCAGGATAGGCTGTTTTTAACAGCTCCTGCCCAGATATGACAGCAGTATACCATCCTTGGACGTAATTGGCTTTTATATAGATAAAGAATTGCATCAGTAGTGAGATATCTTTTGGAGCGGTAGAAGGATTCCACCATCTTTCCAGCGACCTTGGCAACAAACTTAATGTACGTGTTCCATTTCAGATTAGGAGTGAAGATAAATCCCAGAAGCTTGTCAAAACATACGGCTTCTCTTAGACAAGAGCTATCCATTTCAATTGATGCCATATGGGATCAGAGCGTAGATGATGTAAAGTTAGGAGTTTGGTTTTAGATGCATTAAAGGAAAACAGCCACGTCTTCCCCCACTGAACCACTCGTTCGAGATCAGAGAAGAGAGAATCAGAAAGAGATTTGTAATTTACAGCCTTTGATGTGTTGCCATAGATGGTTGTGTCATCAGCATAGATGTCAACGAATGATTGAAGCATGTGTTTAGGGAGATCATTGACGTAGATCAGGAAGAGAGTTGGGCCCAGGATGGACCCTTGAGGGACTCCAGCATTAATATTGCAGACCTCTGATTTTTGTCCATCAACCACTACTGATCCTATCAGAGAGAAATGATAGTAGACCGTTATGCCATTAGTAGACCGTTATGCCATAGCTTGTCGAAGGCGTTTGATATGTCAAGAGAAATTGCCCTGGAAAGGAAGCCTTTGTCAAGAGATTTACTAATCCTATGTTATATAACCGTTAGCACATCTGCGGTAGATCTTGCTGAGCGGAAACCATATTGCATGTCACTAAGAAGGTTATTTCTGCTGAGGTGGTTGACTATTTCTCTATTTAATATGGATTCCAGCAACTTACTCATGACACACAGGAGACTTATTGGTCTGTACTGAGAGGGATATGACTTATCACCCGAGTTCTTAAATACAGGGCATACTTATGAGGTTTTCCAAGGTGTTGGAAAGCACTTCTCCTTAAAGCAACGTTTAAACAATTTCGTAAGTATGGGAGCAAGTTCTGGTTGAAGCTTTTTTAACACTCTAATTGGGATGCTGTCAGGGCCAGTAGCTTTACTGGAATCAAGGTTCTTGATTAGCTTGGTGACCTCATGCACAGATATTTGTATGTTACCTAGCGTGTTCTGTGTTATAGGAGGAAATATGGGGAGTTGATGGCCTTCGTCGCATAGGGTAGAATTAGCTGCAAAGTTCTTGGCAAATAGTTTGGCCTTGTCTGAAGCTGACGAGATGACCTCTGGTCCGTTGATAATGGTTGGGATAGAACGCACATTTTTTTTCAGGATCCTATTTGTTATTTGCCAAAACTGGTGGGAACCAAGCCGCTGATCAGCTACTTTGGATTTAACAGACTGGGCATATAGCTCTCTTGCATTTCTATTACTTTTTTATAGTGGTTTCTGGCGTTCCTGAAAGCAGCTTTAGTCTCAGTGCATCTATTACGTTGGTAGCTATGGAAAAAGTGATTTCTGTGCGCGATGGCAGCAGCACATTCTGAGGAGAAACATGACTGGCTGTTAGGTTTTGTTGTAATTTTTTAGATGGTATGAATCGGTCTATGCCTACAATTAACAATTCGGTCAGGTCTGATACTATAGAGGACACATCCTTTTTAAACATGGAATGCAGAGGTAGATCAGATATGAATGTACGGAAGCTATCTCAGTCAGCCATGGAGTATAGGTATACAGTACGGTGGAGGGATACGTCTGGGGACTTAATACATTTCATTTTTATCTTAACTGATACGACGGAGTGGTCGGAGGATCCTAGAGGAGAAAGAACGTAACATGAACATAGCTCAGGGGAATTTGAGAGAAAAAGGTCTAGGAGGCTTGCATACTGACCTGTAGTATCGGGCACACGGGTGGGCTCGCGAACAATCTGAGTGAGGTCATAAGCAATGGCAAAATCATGACAGAACCTCCCCTCATCGTCCGTCTTATTTGAGTGGATCAGCCATTCCACGTTATGGACGTTGAAGTCACCACATATATGGATGTTAGCCGAGGGGTGTGCAGACAGGATGTGGTCTATTTTCTCAGATATGCTCTTAAAGATAGTAACTCCGCTGTTGTGGGGCCGATAGAGGGCAAATATAAATGCAGTGGTGTAAGCAAGTGCAACCCGGAAGCACATATAAGGTAAATTAGGACATTCTCTAGAGATATCCCTGCCACATGGGAAGCCATCTTTAATGTAGGCACATATTCCATGCCCATGGCGATCTTGGGGGTCAGATTTAGATGTTAAGTTATAGTATCAGTTAATTATGAACTCATCTAGGGAAGTGGTCGGCCCTATTCCAGTTTCGCTTAGAAAGAATATGTCCGGTGTCGTCTCCTGTAATTGGGTTTCAACCTCTGGAAGGTTAGAACGTAGACCCCGGCTGTTGGAGAAGTACTGTATCCTTTTTGCTCTTCCATACCTCAACTGATAGACCTGCCGCCATCTTTGAAACTTAGGGTCTAGTTTTATGCACAATTACTCAATTAAAGAGTGAACGAAACGAAAGGGGCCTTAAATTACGAAGTACAATAAATACCTGCGAAGATGCGAGATAGAAATGAAGACTTCTGGTTGTCTGTGTTTGTACCTAGATGTACATATTTTTCATCTGTTATATAAAGTAAAGCTGATTCAGCGTGCATTAATGCTTGAAAGCTTTCTTTAACAAAGGAAAAATTGTTTTATTAATGTCACAATGCACCTATCATTCCATGCTGTTAGAATCTAAGATTTTCTTTCCTAACGATTTTTTTCTATTGATTATGCAAGCTGACCACGAGAATCTAAAACATTGAATAAACGTTGCTAGATACTGAACTTCTTACAAACCGACAGTATGGATTTAGGAAAGCCCGTTTTACTGAAATAATCCTTACTGTAATCTCCAAACGTATATATCACGCACTGGATAAAGCTTAGGAGGCAAGAGTATTAGGCCTAGACATATCTAATGTCTTTGACAGCGTTTGGTACAGTGGCTTTTTCAAGAAAATTATATCATATTACTGGACGAATACTTAACATAATCAAATACTTCTTAGATAAGAGAAAGAATTCCTGTTGTCCTTGATAACCGTGCGCCAAAACAATATATAAATGCGGATGTGCCTAAGGGGTATACCCTTGAACTTTTATTTTTACTCATAATCAAAAATGACCCGCGTAATAAATTTTGTCTGAGATGGCTTTATGACATCTCGCTCAATAATAGACGCAAGGGGAAACTCAATGAACCCATATCTAAGAAAATGGGTAAAACCTTAGAGGAAGATCTCCAGTTTGTAGTGAAATGTGATCGGAACTGGATCGTAACATTCAATGCTGCCAAGACTAAGCTTTTTTTCTTTAATAATTACCACTAGTTGCTATGGCTCATGATACACTAGCTAAAAGTACTTCGTTCAAACTCCTCTGCCTAACATTGACAAGCAACTATAAGAACCGATACAGTGAAGTTATTGCGAAGGCTGCTGTGAAGAAGGTGGGTTCCCTCTATTGCGCTATAGTATCCTGTACTTCTACAAAGCCACCATTTGCCCATACATTGCGTATTGTTACCACATCCGAGCATCTGCCACTAGTCTCTCGCTTTTAGACAGGGACAAAAAAAACTAGCCAACCTAATAGATCACGCACTAGCAAACAAACTCCAACCTCTGTCCCATCGCCGAAATGTGGCATCTCTGCACATGTTTTACAAGTATTTTAATATAATATGACCTGACAAACCCAAAGCACTTGTGCCTTCTCGATATAAATACCTCAGTCTAACCCGATAAGCAGACAAAATTTCTAACTACACTTTAGAGACCTCTGGATATCAGAAAGTGTTTTACACCATTAATTTCTTCCTTGAAGTGCTAAACTTTAAAATCCCCCTCCTAGTTCCCTGATTCCATGACTCTACTTACATGAAGAAGTTCAAATGTAATGTAAACAGACATCTCGCTACTCAACTCCCTACGTAATATCTCTGTAAAATTTGATCCTAAATAGCAGCCCCTTACGTTAAAGTGGTGTCGTTCCTTGTTTGAGGTGTAATAACAGTAATTTGATGACCATCAGTTATTTTGAGGTCAATTTGATTTGTTAATTCATTATGAAGACACTTACACCGGGGCCCTTCACTCTCTCTCCCTCTCTCTCTGTATATATATATATATATATATATATATATATATATATATGGCACTATGGTGTCATGAATGTATGCAGTGAGGTGCATATTAGGGCGAGGGGTTGTTTACCCAGACAGAATGGGGTGGAGGAGTGCAGAGAAATGCAAAGACTTATCTAGCAAAATAGGACCAACCGCCAAGCTGCCATTATGGGTGTGTTACAGGCAAACCAGATGATACATTGTCTAAAAAAATGGAAACATAATTGGAATCTTCGAAATGTCAGAAAAGATAGTTGTATTAGACAGGGCATTTACTGATAAGGACCGCACACAGTGCTGGGTGAAGAAACCCAGTAAACTGCCAATAGATATCAGTGTGAGCAACCACCGCCCTGAGAGAGAGAGAGAGAGAGAGAGAGAGAGAGAGAGAGAGAGAGAGAGAGAGGTGTTTTGGCTGAGATTAGGAGAAACTCTGAGAAGAAGAGAAAAAGCATGTTTTTAACTACTCTCGGAGGGAGAGGTAAAGAAAAAGGGTTGGATTGAGAAAAAGGAATTCTAAAAGAGTAGAGTCATAGCCAGAAAACTAAACGGCTGGGCTGGTCAAGCGCCCCCGACCTGGGGTCCCTCAGGCCTGATGTTCTAATGTTAACTAGCCTGTGTTAATGGGAAATCTGTGACTTTACTTGTTTGGTCATACATAGTCACTGCTGTAGTCAGTCAGCTCAATTTAGACAGTAGCTGTTATGAAGTAATGAAATTAATAAATAGTTTATTGTTATTATAAACCGGCGTTCTGTTTGTTTTTGGCGAGGACTCTTCATTTTGCAGACAACTGCAGGGACCAGCGGAGGGAGTAACGAACCCGGAGACTACACAGAATGGGAGACGATTCGTCAAGAAGCGAAACGCCCCACCATGTGTGAAGACGATCAATAGACCAACTTGTGACGGGACAACGTACGATCGAAAGAGCACCTGTCATATCGAATGAAGTTCGACGAGGTTAGAGAGACCCGGTATGGAGGGTGTCTTACAGACCCGTTATATATATAATTGATAAATTACTGACAACCTTTTCTTGTTTAGAAAAATAACCCCATAGAAATACAAAAAATATACGCCACATATAAATTATAGGGCGGAACAATAAAATTATCTTCATAGAAAAGACGACATGATTCCATTCCCGTTTGATGAAAACCAACTTTCATTTTTTGTTGCAGACCATCTACTTGTTGGCCAATTCTGTACAAATCCCAATAATGATAGGAGTCTTCTATCATGTCTGAAAGTGGCACAATGTTTATCGAGCGAGGTCAAAAAGATGCGCCGCTGTACAAATCATGCTCTCTACCGATCTGAGTTATGACAACACAACCATTGCTAGCATCGCTGGATTGCCAGAAATAACAGGGACGCGCTCAGAGTGATGAAAACAAACTTTTCGGTTACGGTTGTGGTCTTTAGTGTGGTTTTAAGTGACGGCCATTTTATGCCACCTCACATAGTCATGAAGTCAACTTGAAAGTCAACACCAAAGTGTACCTGGATGTGCTAAAGAATTTGGTGATCCCCTGGTGCAGTTAGCGACTGGCAGAACCAGGCTTGGCTTCAGAAGACTTTGTCCCCTTTCTTTCCCTGCCCCCTTCCTCTCATGACCTGAACCCGCTGGGCTATTTCGTTTATCGAGAACATCAACAACATGCCCTCCCACAACACTAAGGCTGTGATTGAGGCTGAAGGCGGCTACATTGAATAGATGTCAGCTCTACTAAATAATCAAGTTATCTGAGTTGATTTTTTCAATAAAAGTTATTAAATAAAGCTACAGTGTTATTTCAGTCATCGTTCAATCCTGTAAATATGGTCGCACTATCTTCCAACACCTTATACATGTTTTCCAGTAATTTTCATTAAATTCCATTACTTCTCGTGAATTCCTATAACATTTCCAACTGTCACTTTCTAAAACAAGTCATATCTACAGGTAGTAGTAGGATAATTATTCTATCATTATTTTCCCTCTATCCCCCCCCTTTTACACCGTTACAGAATATTTCATAGGATTCAATTTTTACACGTGTTCGTAAAAAGTTCATTTTCTCATATCGTTTCGTTAACAATTATTTAATACTCATTCAACATGCCACTAATTAACGCTCCGTTTCATTTCACTGCTGTTTGCTTCCATCAATCTGATTGGCTGCTCAGAGTTTTAGAGGTTGTATTTCTGAACTGTTTTAAGATTACTTTCAAGATGGCGTCTGTCCTTATTCGTCCCGATACAAACTTTTTTGTTATATCACAAAAAAAGTACACAGACGTTACCTGATTTTAAGTAATTAGCGTTGGAAAACTATCTGCCGTTTTTTATAGAACGAAAACATAACTAAACACAAATGTAACTGGATTTTAGCCCATTATTCGATTTTTTTAGGTAGAAAAAAAAAGAAAAACAAACACAGATGAAACTTGGTTTTAGTCTATTATCTTGTAACTTTTTCGTTATATGGCAACAAAAGAATGAACATTGTTATTGTCTTTTCGAAGAACGTCATTCTTTACATAAATAACAACATTTTTGTCAGATTGCAACAAACAAACGAAAACAAAAGAAAAAGAAGACGTAATTTGTTTGTATTCATTTTCTTTTAAAAATAACTTGTAAGATTATATTAGCATCTAGTAAACAGATTGCCTTCCGTATAGAACTGGTTAATTAAACAAAAATAATATATATCATGAGCTTTTTTCAATGATTCTAGCTTTATTGTAGACATTTTATTTTCCTTTTTCTCTATTTACCTCTCCTGATGTGTTTCCATAGATGGTCGTGTCATAAGCATAGATGTCAACGAATGATTTAAGTATGTGTTTTGGGAGATCATTGATGTAGATCAGGAAAAGAGTTGGGCCTAGGATGGATTCTGGGGGACTCCAGCATTAATACTGTGAGCCTCTGATTTCTGCCCGTCAACCACTACCCTTATGAACCTATCAGAGAGAAATGATTTAATGATTGAGAAAACATTTCCAGTAATACCGTAGCTGGAAATCTTGTGAAGTAGGCCCTTATGCCATACCTTATCGAAGGCCTTTGATATGTCAAGAGCAATTGCCCTGGAAAAGAAACATTTGTCAAGAGGTTAACTAATCCTATGTGATATAACCGTTAGCACATCTGCTGTAGATCTTGCAGAGCGGAAACCATACTGCATGTCACTAAGAAGGTTGTTTCTGTTGATGTGGTTGACTACTTCTTTATTTAATATAGATTCTAACAACTTACTCATGACACACAAGAGACTTATTGGTCTGTACTGAGAGGGAGATGACTTATCACCTGAGTTCTTAAATACAGAGCATACTGATGAGGTTTTCCAGGGTGTTGGAAAGCACTTCTTCTTAAGGCAACGCTTAAACAGTTTTGTAAGCATGGGAGCAAGTTGGGGTTGGAGCTTTTTGCAGCACTATAACTTGAATGCCGTCAGGGACAGTTGCTTTACTGGAACCAAGGTTCTTGATTAGCTTGGCGACCTCACGCACAGATATTTGTATGTTGCATATCGTGTTGTCTGTTATAGGAGGAAATACAGGGAGTTGATGGTCATTGTCGCATAGGGTAGAATTAGCTGCAAAGTTCTTGGCAAATAGTCTGGCCTTGTCTGATGCTGACGAGATGACACCAGGTCCATTGATGATAGTTGCGATAGAACGTACGCTTCTGTTCAAGATCCTGTTTGCTATTTGCCAGAACTGGTGGGAATCAAGCCGCTGCTCAGCTACTTTGGATTTAACAGACTGGGCATATAGCTCTCTTGCATGTTGTATTACTCTTTTACAGTGGTTGCTGGCAGTCCTTATATACAAAGTGCGACAGAAATCTCTCCCACATTTTGACATGCAATCTTCCCAGTTCGATAAGACAATCCCAAAGCCAAACTACGTGTGCGAGCTGAACGTGTAGGAGACTGAATAACAAAGTTTCACATCTGGAATACTGTTTGGCGTTCGAGCGCTTTGAGGCTTTCCAAGTGACTTTTTTTCTAAAATTTGCAGCCCATAGCTGTACTGATATTCTATCTGGAACAGCATCATGCTGTTCTGACTTGTAATGAACTCGGAAAGCTCTATATATTTGCATAATCGCGCGAGAGTAGACGTGATTCTGCGAGAATTGCATAGGGTCAACACCAATAAAAACTCATGGAGGCAATCTTGGAACTCTCTCTTCCGCTCAGCCCGCAACACATCAGACGTATCCGAGGTGAGCTCTTTATTCCCTCCCCTATTTCGGTTATTGCTAATTCTGTTACAGGGAGGTATTTATGTTGCACCCTGTATTACAATTTTGAATCAATTATAATATACTTTATTCGCAATTTTTACTATTAGATACATTAGCAGGGAATCGCAAACAATAAATACTTTCACTTAATGTATTTTACGACAACTATACCTTTCCCATACATTCAGCAAAAAGAGGATAAGTATCGAAAATTTTGTAGAAATCTGATTGCTGATTTTTATTAGATTTATTAAAGACACATGGACATATGTATACACCTTAAAACTGGCTACTACATAGGAACGTTGTTTTAAGAGGTCGATAATGTAGACTCGATACGGAATACTTCGAACATTTTCAGATACTTTTCCAGACAAATTTTTCATTATTTCAGCATAGGAGGAATTCTTCAACAAGTAGAAATTACAGATAATGAAAACTATATACTTTCAGCATTTTAAAATACTTACGTATACTAATTTATAATTACTTTAGTTTAGGAGTAATTCTCAAAAAAGTAACAGCATACTTTCAGCATTATAAAATACTGTTAAGAAAATTTAGCCTTTCATTTTTAACTGGAAGATACCTTATTATTTATTAACATATTATTATTTTAACATATTTATCATTAAAGGGTGATAGTTTCATGCTGTTATTGTTTATGCCGACTGTTATCCTCATCTTTTAGTTGTTTCACGACGTTTCAGTCAACTATTCCTCTGGCCTTCGTCAGGTGGTTACCGCGACGGGATAGAGACTCCGAATCTCCTAACTGCATCCTCAGCAATTACTGCCTTCCATAGTTGTTTTTTTTCTTTTTTACATGTGGGTCACCACTTATCAAGGCCTGAAGGCCACTCAGGGATAAGGGTTATTGCATGTACAGTAGTCAATGATATAGTATTGTAGTAATCATTAGTATTGGGGATTTTGATAGAGTGTCTTATTAAGGGGCGGTTTGTCAGGAGTTTGTTTATGTTGGACTTGAAGACGTCCAAGTTGTAGTCAGGTGGAAAACAGGCAAGCGGCAGAGAGTTTCACTGGCGTGCAGTTCTTTTTTTTTACACAGTGATCACCACTTATCAAGGCCCGGAAGCCACTCAGGGATAAGGGCTATTGCAAGTACATTACGTTAGTGTGGAGATTTGATGAAGTGTTTACTTAAGGGGGCGGTTCATAAGGAATTTGTTAACGTAGGACTTGAACACATCCAAGTTGTAGTCGTGTGGGAAGCAGGCAGATGGAACAGATTTTCACAGGCGTGCAGTTCTAAGAAAGAAGCTTTGTTCATGGAATCTACGTTTTGATTTAGGCACAGATAAAGAGTGGGGGAAATTTTTCACAGTGGATTCAGCTAGACGGGTGTTTTTCGTGAAAGATTGGCGAGGGGGGGATCAGAGATTGGAGTTCAGATGAGCACCTGCCATGGAAATAACGATAAAACAAGGATAGGCTCGCAACGTCCCTTCTGTGGGAGAGAGGCTGCAGGGTAGAGAAAAGACCATCCCCCACTAAGCCACGAAGTCTATTTTGTAGTCTGTCAAGGCAGGATAGGCTGTTTTTAGTAGCTCCTGCCCAGATATGGCAGCAGTACTCCATCCTTGGACGTACTTGGCTTTTATACAGATAGATAATTGCATCAGTAGTGAGATATCTTCTGGAGCGGTAGAAGGATGCCACGATCTTTCTAGCGACCTTGGCAACGTGTTCCATTTCAGATCAGGAGTAAAGGTCAAACCCAGAAGCTTGTCAAAACACGGGGCCTCTCCCAGACGAGAGCCATCCATCACAATTGATGCCAGATGGGGATCAGAGCGTTGATGATGTAAAGATAGGAGTTTGGTTTTGGATGCATTAAAGGTAACCAGCCACGTTTCCCCCCACTGAACCACGCGCTCGAGATCAGAGGAGAGAGAATCAGAGAGAACTTTGTCATTTACAGCCTTTGATGTGTTGCCGTAGATGGTCGTGTCATCAGCCTAGGTGTCAACGAATGATTTAAGTATGTATTTAGGGAGGTCATTGATGTAGATCAGGAAGAGAGTTGGGCCTAGGATTGACCCCTGAGGGACTCCAGCATTTATATTGCAGGACTCCGATTTTTGTCCATCTACGACTACTCTTATGACTCTATCGGAGAGAAATGATTTAATGATTGAGAAAACATTTCCGGTTATACCGTTGCTGGAAATCTTGTGAAGTAGACCCTTATGCCATACATTGTCGAAAGCCTTTGATATGTCAAGAGCAATTGCCCTAGAAAGGAAGCCTTTGTCAAGAGATTCACTAATCCTGTGGGATATAACTGTCAGCGCATCTGCGGTAGATCTTGCAGAGCGGAAACCATATAGTGTGTCACTAAAAAGGTTGTTCCTGTTGAGGTGGTTGACTATTTCTCTATTTAATAAGAAAGAAGCTTTGCTCATGGAATCTACGTTTGGATTTAGGCACAGATAAAGAGTGGGGGAAATTATTGACAGTAGTTTCAGCCAAGCGGGTGTTTCTCCTGAAAGATTGGCGAGGAGGGACGAGGGATTGGAGCTCAGACGAGCACCTGCCATTGAAATAACGATAAAACAAAGACAGTCTCGCAAGGTCTCTTCTGTGGGAGAGAGGTTGCAGGGAAGAGAAAAGGGCACCCCCCACTAAACCACAAAGTCTATTTTGTACTCTGTCATGGCAGGATATGCTATTTTTAGCAGCTCCTGCCCAGATGTTGTGGTATCACCACGTTTTGGCCAACCAAAACTCTGGTCGGCTTTGGGTAGGATTAAAACCGCTATCTTCAGACAATTCTCAACGTCTCTATCAACTGCACCACGGATCCCGAAGGGCGATCAAGGTTGGATTTTTTGGTCTTACAAATCCACGTTTATTTATTATCTTCTCTTCTCGGGTCCGTATAGAATGGTATATATTATTTAATTAATTGGAATGTTTATTGAAATGGGTATTATTTATTTATTTCTCGGTAACCACCTGATGAATACCATAGGAATAATTGGCCGAAACGTCGTGAAACAACAACTAAAAGTTGTAGATAATAGTCCGCAATAAAATGATAAATAATACTCATCTCAATAAACATTCCAATTAAATAATTTTTTTTTCGTTCGAATAGAATATCTATTATAGCATTTCAGTGCTATTTTCAGTGTCTTCTATAAGAACAAACTTGTTCTTTATAAACATTTTCCCTCCCAGACACGAACTTTCAGCGCGTGTCCATAATCTCTCGAGACAGATTGACGCCTATTTCTGATTGTCGTGTAAATAATCTTTTCTTGTTTGTTGGCTACAGTTTAACTGACATTCTTGGCAACGTCGAAGACAAGATGGGGAATCTTTTGCAAATCGATTCTGATTATCTCATCAGTTTCTCTTCTTCGACTGACATTGATATTCATGATGACATAAACGAGGTCATTGCGGACGAAGGTAAATTTGAACAGCAATTTGTGGTCGCCAACAAAAATGATTAGATTTTTATCATAAAACTTTATAGTATTTTAACCCTCACCTACGTAAATGAACACTGCTGCCATTTTCCAAGAAGCACCGCACAAAGCTCTTTTTTTTCTATAAAATAAAATACGCATCTAGTGCGCTTGAAAGCCAAATCACAACGTAATATTAGGAAAATGAACAAATATTTTACTTGTTTGAAATTTATAACATAAATGTATTTCAGAGGTATACTCGATCCTTAGTATGTTGTTTTCTTTCTTTTTTTTCGTTATCTTCTTTCTTGCTATGTTGTTAAGTTGGAGAAAGAAAAGTTAAATCAACGTATCTATATGGAACTCACACCCTTGACGCTATTTTCGCGTTGCCTACGCACTGTTCCAATATTTCAAAATACAACCGCTGAGATACAACGTGCGGATCTTTACAAACAGACTTTTCTTTTTTTTTACATGGAGTTTTTTTTACATGGAGTTCACCACTTATCAAGGCCCAATAGCCAATCGGGGATAAGGGTTATTGTGTGTACAGTACTCAATGGGATAGTGTAGGAATAGTATTGGAGAATTGATACTACCTTGGTGGACATTTAAATCTCCAAATACATGTATCTCGGCGAGAGTGCTGCATGTATAATGTCAGAGATATGGTTGATTAGGGTACAGTCCTGATTAAAAAAAAAACCCGTAGAGAACAAACAAGTAACTAAAGCAGTGCCATAAAGCTAGTTTAAAGTACATAGAGGTTTGGCCATCTGATTCTAGATTGTGCTATCTAATTAAGACGAATACGTTATGAATGTACACTACAAGTTCCTGCAGATATCTGTATGGGGCATTACGGCGCAGAGGAAGGTATTCTGTCATGTTAAAGTATTTATGAAAGATTGAAGTGTGTAGGTTAGCATCACTTAATGTTAAGATATCCGGGGTGCTTACTAGAAGAAAAGATTCTACAGCTAAGTTTTCATTTTAAGCCCACTGATATCCGTGAATGCGAGCCTCAAATGAAAGAAGCAAAGTAGTTTTCTTTGGTTTAGTCGTGTTTTAAATTTCATTTTGCTTTAGTTTGAAGGTAGATCAGATTGTGCGAAATGGTTAATTTGATGTCAAATTATACACACACAAGTAGACTCTTAGCCAGGTCTTGTCTAGAGAGTTGCAACCTCAGGAAAGCCTATCAAGATTATAGCAGAGTCCCTTTCCATGCATGACATGTGGCTATATTCAGATATTATACAACTGGTAATAGACCGGCCGCTTTAAGCGCTATCAAAGGGTTAGGGCCCTTTTATTGTCAGTCGCAAATAGCAGTTAAAAGAAAGTGGTAAATCTGTACCCTCAACCTGTCAGACAAGAGCGATCCAGACTAGTGGCATGGACATGATTGGCATATGCAAGGGTTACCAAATTGGTCAGTTAGAAAAATATGTTAATTTTATTAACGGTTTTATAAGTGGCATTTTGAAGCTCACCCTATACGAAGAATCATTTATTCGGGGTGTTTGGTTTGGTTAATTTGTCGGGGAAAATTATTTTTGTTTTGGACTTTCTAGAGCATGATTGCAAAAGGGAAAGATAAAAAGAACAATAACTTAATTGTTTGGTGCATTTTAGGTAAGGAAACCGATATCTTCAAACAGCCTGGTCTGATAGCACAACATATTTATAAAAAAATGAAGAAGGAGTAATACGAACACAAGAGTTGTAATAGAATTCGAGAATGTATACGATTCCGAGAATAACTGTTTTTTTTTTTCAGGAAAACTTAATGGACGATAAAGACTGAAAACATGAGAATTAAATCTTATGTCAATTTATGATCGTATTTTACATATGTTGATTAGCGACTGACGGCGGATTATTGCGATTTCCATTGAAGTCCACATCGCTCTAAAGGTTCATTGAACGTAGACTCTTAAACCGACTCCAAATTACTGACTCCTTGACAAAGAAGTACAGAACTGAACTGCAGTGAATTTTTCTAGTGCAACTTTTACATGGTGTCCGTTTTTTTTAATTACTCTCTCACACACACTCTATAGAAGTTTCTGTATATAAACTCATCCATTCTATATATTTAAACGGTGTTGACATGTTCATTTTTGTTCCACCTCGCGTCAGACGGCCGGTTGGAATCAATCATCGTTTCAGTAACTTGCAGTATTCTTTTATCAATGAACGAAAGGTGGGGTCGGAAAGATGCGAGTCAGACACTAAGACGAACTACCGAAAAGAAATCAGATAATGGCGATCCGAAGGACAATACTTTCTTTTCTCTCTACATAGTGAACGTCAAAACGCCACCTATTAAACCGTTGATAAAATTAATAATCCTATCTGAAATTCAATCATATTTGGTGCACATGGACTTCCACCTATGTCTGAACTGTTCACTAATTTTCAGTAGTGATTGTTCAACAGCGTATATTTTATTACAGTATATAAGGAATACTTTAGTGATAGTTTCGTTATTAAAAGGTGTTACTCTCAATTGGTTTCACCTTCACTAGACATTAATACTTTCTGTGTCGGAATATTGTTAACGTAATGTTTAGCAAAACAATTCTCTTGAACTGAACACAACTGTTTGAGTTCAAATCAGGAAAGTATTCAAGAGTGAATAATAATTTGGCATGTTGTATTAATGTTTACCAAAGATTTTGACGCATTTATGGAAAATTCCGTTTTTGTACTATATATATGGTTTGATTGCGAATAGAATTTTGAATATCCTTAATGAGTACATGGTGTCATTTTGAGAGTGTTAACACATATTTCATTTAACTGCTACTATCGTTCTCCTTCTTATTATTATCATTATTATTTTTATTGGCTCACAAGGAGCTTTTACATAGGTCTTCGGAGATCTTTCCCTGAAAACAACCTGTGGTGTTCCCTGGAAGCCGAGTGACAAAAAGTCTCCCGAGGTTTCCAGTACTCTCTACCTCTTTTGATAACATTTGCAAATAAGTTTGCATTATCGCAACAGCTGCTTGCCATTGAGTTCTCGTTGGTAGCGGTTATTGGTCTTTGCTGGAATCTGAGTGGCAATAAGCCTCCTCAAGGTCCCAGTTGTCTTCGCACTTATTCGGTTGAGATCTAGTCAGTTCATCGGCCTTTCCTTCCTCCTTGACTCTACTTGGTTATTTGGTCTCACCCTTTTTTGGGGAGGGGTTAGTGATGTGGCAATAAGGGTAGGGTTGGGTTAGAGAACTTATAGATATGCGGTTTCAGTGTTCTTGGTTCAATGTAGTGTTTCATGTTTTGCCTTTGCAGCAGTTTGTCTGGCCTGTGCTTATTGCTCCTGTGTGTTAGTTTCCACATTCAAGGTTTTTTTTCTAATATTTTAGCTGTTTTCATTATTGTTGTTCGTTGTATTTTTCCAGTCATTCCTTTGATTCCAATTTCACCCATTCTTTTTTCAAAATTCTTCTAATATTATAAGTGTTATTTTGATTTTCTTCATATTCCATATCCCTTTCAGCTCTCTGGCTAGCTCTGTGTATTTGCTCCGTTTCTCCTTTTCTTTGATATTCACCTTGTGGTCAGCTGGAATAGCCAAGTCTACGATTTGGCAGGATTTTTCTTTCTTGTTAATTATAACGACATCCGGTCTTCTTACTTGTATGGGTTTCTCAGTTTGTATGTCCATGTCCCATGGGACTTTGTGATTCTCGTTTTCAAGTACTGTTGCCGGCTTATGTTTGCACCACTTGTCTGTGTGTTCGAGATGCAGTTGTTTGCATAATTTCCAGTTATTATTATTATTATTATTATTATTATTTAATATCTACGAATTGTGTTGTTTTTTTCATTCATTATTTTCCTGTTCTTATTGTTTTTCTACTAAACCAATCACCATGAACAAATACTTGAAGATATAAAGAACTTAAAGCATGACACGTATTAACAGAATCATTGAAGTCCGCGTTAAATAATCCGAGGAAACATTGATATGCCGTAAAATAAACAAACAAAAAAAAGCAAAGAAACAAAAATTAAAAACAAACCAATCTATTATTGTCTTCTTTTTCTTCTTCATCTTTCTGTACTTTCTTCCCTATCTTTTCCTCTCATCATTACTATTTAATGTCGTCCTGTTCTCTGAATTACGTTTTTCCTTTCGTTTCATTGTCGGCCTGCTCTTCTTATTGTCTTCCCACCAAACTAATGACAATGAATACATATTTAAAGATAAAAACAACATGAAGCATAACATATATTAGCAAAATGATCTTAGAAAAGATTGATATGCCGTAAA
This sequence comes from Euprymna scolopes, assembly GCF_053919585.1. Lineage (NCBI taxonomy): Eukaryota > Metazoa > Mollusca > Cephalopoda > Sepiida > Sepiolidae > Euprymna > Euprymna scolopes. The sequence continues at coordinate 97,507,131 of NC_136504.1, read as the reverse complement.
GCAAAGTGATCTTAGAAAAGATTGATATGCCGTAAAGCAAAATGATCTTAGAAAAGATTGATATGCCGTAAAGCAAAATGATCTTAGAGAAGAATGATATGCCGTAAAGCAAACCTAACCGAATCAAATTTTGTTTTTCCTTTGCTTTTCTTCTTCTTCACCTCTTCTTCATTATTTTTATCTTCTTTTTCGTTTTTCTGCAATTTTCTTTTCTTTTCTTATTATATACTATTATCCCGTTCTTTTCATTCTTCACTGTCTTCCTATTTAAACAAAAATATTTTTTCGTTTTTTTTCCTCTTCATCTTTTTGTCTTATGATTTCCTCTACTTCTCCTACTGCTTCTTCTTACCTTTCTTTGCCAAGTAAACATTATCAGACTATAAGCTGTAACTTGAGTATTCAGCTTTCACTTAGAAATCGTGGTCACCGATCGTCTGACCACTTTTCGCTCATATTTTCATTTCCGGAAGACACCCGGTTCTAACGTTGCTCGCATTTGAATCTTTAAGAGTTGAATTCTTTTCAACCCTCGACCCCTCCGTGCTGAGAGGATAATGCCAAATCATCGAAATTTGACAGCTCGATTAATGCAAAGCCCATCAACAGAGCTGGAAGCATCTAGTGTCAAAGCGCCAATGAAAGTGAAAATGTTGGTCACTCAATGGTCATGTCTTAGTGGACATTAACAGAACAGTGTCAAATTATCTTAAGTTGTTATTCATCTTCATCAAAAGATTCTGAACAATATTGATGATGTAAAGATTTAAAATAATATTTTATGTTGTTATTGCTTTTTTGTTTGTTTTTGTTTGTTGAGCATCATTCGTTAGATTAGAGACTGTTTTTTTTTTACTCTGTCTAAAACAAATGGTACCAGTAAATTTCTTGTCTCCTCTTCTATGACACAATAATAGGGGTCGAAGTAATGCTGATGAAGACGGTACTCTTGCAGATTTTACGCCGGGCGTATCTAAGCGTTCGCTCACTTTGTCCGGAATGTGACGTCCACCACCGGATTATGCCGAGCATCGCCGATGATCAAATCTTAACAATGGTACGAGACAGAAATAGTAAAATAAATTGAAATTGTAGAAAAAAGACCCCCCCTCTCCACAAAAAAATAAAAATAAAAAATAAACCCAACAACCTGCCGTAATTTTGTTTTATTATTCATTTAATGATTCATAGCAAACATTTTTTATGCAGGGAGCGGGGATACTAGAACCATTTAAATTTTCTTTTTTTTTTAATAGAAAACGTTTTGTTGTTTCCTTTTTCCAAACAGATAATGTATTTTCTTTTGTCTTTGAAAGGTTTTTACAAAGGTTCAAAGGAGCACATTTTTTTTATTTGCAAAATTTTTTTTTGTCAAGAAAATTTTAAGAAAAGGTGTGCCCACTTTCAGCCGCATCCATCGCTTCCGGAGCCTGTCTTTGCAAATCTGTATTTTACGCCATATATAATGCAATTCTTTTGAGGATTCAATTAAAGGGAAAAAAACCCCTACTTCCTCGAGCGTCTACAGTTGTTTGTTTAACATTAATAAATTCATAGTGCAGTTAGTCTCCATGCTTTTTATATAACATCTAGTTTTTATTTATTTATTTATTTTTATTCCTATATTTATCCGAAAGTCGTATGCTCGTTGCCGCGCATTGTAATAGACTGATTGGCATCTTACGTCAAATTACAGACAAAACTGAGCGATTGACGTGATGTTCCGGGTAAAGCCGAGCTGGCGCTTACGTAAGTCCGGTTCAAAAACTACCCAAGTACCATAAAGACAATACGTAAACAGCTCATATATACCAGTTATCAAATGTAATACCGCAATCTTAAACTTTTCGCTCCCAGGCAACACCGTGTAGATGAAATGGTTCTTATCGATTCTTAATTTCTTTTCCATCCCTATTTCAACATATTAGGAATATACATAACGTTGATGAATCAATAGTCCTATATAGTGCCTATATATACATTAGCAAAAGGAATACTGTAATCTTACAAAAATTGGTCCCGGATACCGCCGAGTAGAGCAAATGCTTCTGATAAATTTTTAATTTCTATTTCATCTCCATTTCAACATATTAAAAAAGATACATAATGTTGATGAAGTTAATAGTCCAAAGAGATTTACTATGTATATTTTACCAAATGTAATACTTTTCTCTTACAACACCTTTTTTTTTTACTTCACATCATGTCTATTCACTCTCTTTTTTTTGTATTTTACTTCAGTAAATTTTAAGAGATCAAGGGGCTCCCTCTTGGAGCTAACACTTGATTCTGTTATGATTTAAATTTATATTCGAGGGCTCTTTTAAGAAGAGATACTGTTTCTTTTATGGCTGCTATCTGTATTTTATTACAGCTTGGTCTTCCAGGGATTGCTTCTAAGTATTTATGAAGATTCTTTTTTATTAAGACACTTGCTCCTATCACAGCCGGTATAATGTTTATTTCTTTCAGAGACCATGTCGTTTTTAGATCATTTTTTAGGTCCTGATATTTTGTTATCTTTTCCCGTTCAGCTCTGTTAAGGCCGAAATCATTTGGGACTGTAACATCGACAATGAGTGCAGTTCTTTCAGGCTTGTTCCATATAACAACATCTGGTTTGATGGCCTTGTCTTTTATGTATCTGCCTGCCTGTATGTCTTTGTCATAGAACACGGTCACATTTCTGTTTGATGTTATTGGTGGTGGTTCATGTTCCCAGATGTTCGGCGATCTGTCAAGTTGCATCTCTCCACAGATCTTCCAATGGAGGTACTTGCATACTTTGTTGTGAAGAGCAGTATAGTGGCCATCTGCCAATAAGATTGGGCATGCAGACATTAGATGCCTTGCGCTTTCAATCGCTAATGGCAAAACCTACACTGGCCATTGTTTTACCAACTTCATGCATATTTACTTCTTCCATATCTATTATGTATGCTGTCATAAATCAGGTTATTACTTTCTCCATCGTATCCCATTTCACTATATCAAATTTAACAGCATTTTCTATGTGTGTAGCTGTAGATATCGCACAGCCACAGTAGATGGTGTAAAACTTACTTACAACAATGTTTTAATAGTATACTGGCCTGGGTACCCAGCGTTGCCCGGGTGTTTGGAGGTGTGCGTTGAGCCCCCAAAAAGTGTTAATAGGCAGGTAGACAGGCTCAAACCCGTACCGCGAAGGAGAAAAAAAAACGCAAAAAAAAGTGACATCTTTGCTGTTGCGCTCATCGGTAAACCGGAAATGACGAATGTTTAAATTAAGACTAGTCAATCGAAAGGAGGTAATAACTTTCGAAAATATCGACGAAAAAAGCGACCCCTCCCTGTAGAAGGTGAAAGAATTAATGTTTCTAGCTAATTCTTCGATATTTGTTGTCCGATGGGACGAGCATTAAAACAGTACCGATCTCATGAAAATCCGTCGTCTCTGTCGAACAATTTAGGCAGACATATAAACATACATACATACATACATACATACATACATACATACATATATTTAAACGGACAGGTGAGATTTATATTATAGACTAGCCCGGGTGCTGGGTATTGCCCGGGTATTTGGAGGTGTGAGTTCCGGGCCTTGATAAGTGGTGACCACCGTGTAAAAAGAAACAAAAAGGCAGGCTCGAATCCGTACCACGAAGGAGGAAAAGAACACGAGAAAAAAAAAACGTGACGTGTTTGCTGTCACTATTTGTCGTCCGAAGGGTCGAGCTTTAAAACAGTATCAATCTCCTGAAAATCCGTCGCCTCTGTCGAAAGTTTTAGGCAGAGATACATACATACATACATACATACATGATTGTTGCAACGTCTTGTCAGACGAGTGCCATTCCCGCAGACATTTAAAATCCATGAGACCAAATACCTGAAGGAGTATCTATACACATATGATGTTACAGAGTCTTAGCTTTGTACGACAGCTAAGTCTCTCTCTCGGTTCAAAATGTTAAGATACAGCAACAAGCAAGAGCAAGATAGCCAGCAACAAATTAAACTGCAGACCAGCTTAATGCGGGTACTGATCTTCCGCTTTATGGTTTTTTAAATCAGAGATTTGCTTCTCCTAGAAAGGTTGCCTTCACCACGGCTTACGGGAGCCTTCTCCACCCCAATACACATATACACACACACAAATATACACGGTGCTAGTTGGCCGTTGACCCAGAAAAAGAGTTCATTCGCCCTTTGGAAGGTCTTGTTTTTAATCCTTCAGGGAGACTAGCTGCCCTCCTCACCAAACAAGTCTGGTGGGCGAACCAGTTTAGTCGCCGGTGACCCGACCATGAGGCAGGTAGTATTGGGTTACATGGTGCCAGTAGCATTTGACATGAGCTGACATACATACATACATACATACATACGTACATTTAAAAAAAGAAAAAAGAAATGGTAGAAGGCAGGCAGGCTCGAATCCGTACCGCGAAGGAGGAAAAGAACCTGAGAAAAAAAACGTGACGTTTTTGCTATCACTATTTGTCGTCCAAAGGGTCGAGCTTTAAAACAGTACCGATCTCGTGAAAATCCGTCGCCTCTGTCGAAAGTTTCATACATACATACATACATACATACATACATACATACATACATACATACATACATACATACGTACATTTGAAAAGACAGGTGAGATTTATATTATAGATGACCCCTAGACTTGTGTCACATTAAATGTTCAATTTTTGGTAGATGGTTAAGTGAAGAGATTTATAAATTATATCTGATTATGTAACAACCGTCCCATACAACTAAACATCAGATGGCTCACAGTTTCTATTTCCGTTTGAAAGAACCTACATTTTTTGTTGTTAAGGCTATTCATCATTTAAAAGGATTAGTCACCAGACCTTAATATCATCCTCTGCTGATCATAGCAGAATAATGCTCTTTTGAGCTATTTTCCTAAATCTTGCTTATCTATATATTCTAGTAAATATTTGGGGCGTTGTTGGTTGATCTTTTGAAGTTTTCTACCATAAGAGATTTTAGTGTGCTTCTGTCGTGTGTTTTAAGCCATTTCTGTGATGAGCTTGATTAGTGTTCTTATTCTTTTATGAGACAAACTTGTCCAAGATGTTTGATAGAGGTGTGTGACGGATGTGGTTTCACTGAGTCCCATTTTTTTATGTTAATGTTCCATCATAGAGTTGTGGCTCTAGCAGTTTAGCCAGTGGCCAGAACTGTAGCCCTATATTGACGATATCTATGAGTATTTCTTATAAGAATTCTTGTTCTTATATGCACACTGTAGTTTCAGACACGATGTTTATAAAAATGCTATTCCTCTAGCTGCTAAACTGTCATCTAAGCTACAGCCTCTGTCCCATCGACGAAATGTAGCATCTCTCTGCCTGTTCTACAAGCACTTCAACGGTGAATACTCCGATGGGTAATTGTAATGACGAGAATGATAATAATAATGATAATTATAATAATAGTAATAATAATAAAGATAAAAATAAAATAAAAATGAAATAAAAATAAAAATAAAAAATAATATTACCAATAGCTGTGATAAAAGAAATGTCAATGTTAATCATTATAATTGCTGTTATTATTATTATTATCCCCGTTATTATCCCCGTCATTGCTACCATAACCGTTACCATTATCTTCATTTTCATTGTTATTAACATTAACATCATTTTATCACAGTTATTGGTAATAATATTTTTATTTTTATCTTTATTCTTATCTTAATTTTTATTTTTATTTCATTTTTATCTTTATTATTATTACAGTTATTATTATTATCATTCTTATTATTACAATTACCATACTATTATTGGTATTATTACCACTTTTATAAGTAGTAATGGTCTCCTTACTCTTCCACCTTATCAACTATATGTATCCTTAAGCCTTTGCATCAAGTTAAACGCACTCATAGACATTGCCATCCTATCCTCCTACCGCCCTCTTATAATAATACTCCCTATATCATAACAGAAGAAACTTAAAAATATTGCTGAATATTTCCTAATCAATATTACAACCTTGCATACCCCCCTCCCCCAATTATAAGCGATTTTATAGCCGCCATTTGCCGGTTATGTTGCACATGGCAAAAAATACCACTCCATAGATAATAGACACCCCACAAACCGTTAAAATAAATCGCCACGCAGCAACAATACACCCCCAATTTAACACTAAAACATATACCTCTTAAACTCAATACTAAGTTAAAGACCATATACAATCTTATATATCATGCTATATATAACACGCTTCTCCTTATTTATTTAGAATTCAATAAAGCTTCCCCCAACATTCTATAATTCCTCTTAATCTTTTTCATCCCTAACGAACCTTACGCTAGATGCCACATCTTCCCCATGCTACCTAGCACCTTCTCTACTCTTCTGATGAGAAGCATTAGGCTTCGAAATGCCCTGGCATAAAGAGTCCCTTCTATCCCCCAAAATTTTGCTTGTATTCCATTATTCAATAAATGATTCATTCAATAGCTACCAATATATAGTTTTGTGACTCCATACTCTTGTTGTCCTATTGTATAAGCTCCAATAAGAATTGTTGAGCTTGGCATTATCCAGATAAGTCTCCTCTTATGGAATTGAACTCTCTCTTTTCCTCTTACGCATTAAGCTATATATGTATACATATATACAAAAATACATATAATATAGAAGTATTTATAATTAAATGTATTTGCCTTGTTGTAAAAAGAAAAAAAACATCCTCAAATAATAATAAGTACTAGTGGGACCTGTGGAAATGTTACAAGAAAAGATTTTAACTTTGTAAGCAAGGTAAGCTAAATTGTATTTAGCATTGTTAAGTTTCACATAAAATAGATATGTTGTTGTAAAAGGAATTTTAATTGTTCAATTCTTTTTATGAAAACTGAATTAAAATAAGGTCAGCTAGAAAATAATGAATAATGCAATTTAAATATGTTGAAAATAGGTTTAAAAAAATAGGAGGAATGGTTTGGAAATGTGCCGAACCACGCATGTTTAGGCCACGTGGGTCGATCACGTTGACAGACACACGTATGACGTCATATCAGAAATTAGTTCTCAATATAGGAGCTAGTTCAGTCGAAGAAGAAGAAGAAGAAGAAGAAGTCGGACAGAGAGAGAGAGAGAGAGAGAGAGAGAGAGAGAGAGAGAGAGAGAGAGAGAGAGAGAAGTCAGCAAAGGCAGTCAGAGGAGGGTCCCTTTCGAAGCGAACGGAAAACCTTTAATCATGTAGTCGACTTTGAATTCCTGGATGTCATCCTCATTTTCGACCGGTCAAATGGAATAAAAGAACATCTCATATTTTTGTATCTGCCGTCTACGTGTCGTCTTTTTACAACAAAGGTAACGTGTAATAATCTTTAATGAACTTTATATAACTCATCAGAAGTAATCTGTCCCCCCCTCTCCATCATAAGTAATGACGGCCCCCTCCTGTGTTAAAAGAACTGATCACCCTCTCTCCTCTCTAATATATGTGTTAAAAAGAAACATCACAGAACTGTATACATGCTTTCTCTTCTCTATCTTCCCCTCATCAATATATATATGTCCTCATCCGTATCGCTTAATAAAATGACCCCAACTATACAACAGAAATTCCACAGGATACTCATTCATATGTTGGTATTCATGGCGTAAATAATGCTCTGATATTATTGTAACTCTTGTTAAAACTGCAAAAGTATTTATGTAAGCTAACAGGGACGCCCTGCGTATCCAGGTCATAAAGTACGCTTAAATATGATATTTTAATTCTTGTAGATTTCGTATATATTATTGTAGAGTTAATGTTCTATCGGTGTTTATATATTATAAAGTTGCGATTTCAAAAAAAAACAAACATCCATATGACTTGGGTGCATCAGCTTGAATTACTTCAACTATAATCGAAACCGAAACCAAAACTTATGAAGAATTCTTGATAAAATTATTTTAAAAAAATAAATGGATCACTGGAGTTCTATCAGCTATAATCGAAATCGAAACCAAAAATTATGAAGAATTCTTGGTCAAATCATTTATTAAAAAATAGATGACTTAAGTGCCAATTTAAACCGAAACCAAAACTTATGAAGAATTCTTGATAAAATTACTTCTTATAAGAAATGGGAATCCACAAAAATTAAACAACAGTCAATCGGACGTAATCATGACACACAAAATAAATAAAACACGCTATCGTATTAATATATAGTATTGCTAAAAGTCATAAAAACACGCTCCTTTCCTACTAGTAACCCTAAGTACGGGTGGCAATACGAAAAATATAGCAATTCCATGTGATTCTATGATTTTGCTGATCAGCCTTAGAATTAGTAGTAAGAATTACTTAACTGATTAAAAAGATATGGGATCAGTTTACATTATATTTATATGGAAAACTGAACCCCCATTCCAAATTCTAAAATAACGTTTCAGTGTATCACAAAATAAGTTGAATTTCATATGTTTTGGGTATTTTAAATGTAAATGAAAGTTTTTTTTAAGTTAACAAACTTCTCAATGTTTGCTCTTCAAAATTTTGATAAACTTGTGAGATTTTCATATATATTTTCATTTGTACCAAAAACAAACAAGATATAAGGAAACATGAAATATTTCCAAGGATGTGGAAACCAGCGCCAGAAAAAAATTCCAAAGATGTTAAATCTTTGATATTAAAGTGTGAAGTCTCTAATAGACACAATATGGCCATTTATCAAATAGGTGCGACAATCGTTTTAAAATCTGTTATATTGAATAGGCAGGTGAACTGTAGAATATTTACTTTGCTTTGCTTAAAATTTGTTTAAGCTTTTATTGTAAAAGCTTAAACAAATTTTATTAGGTTTAGAGAGTCTACATTTAGGAATAGGTTTTCAAATATGCTTGGAATAACAATTGCCACGGCCGCGAAGGATTTCCTCGAATCTAAAGAGGTTCCATAAAACTTTAATTATTTTAGAAGAAGACGATGATAGACACTCCAATGTACAGCTGGTGCCAACGAAATTCCCCACCTCCCGGCCAGACCATTTAAAACTTTTTAATAATCATATGAATTCCCTCAGATGAGGGCGCATGGACATTTTAGCGAATAGATGCAAAACGAGTACAAAGGCAATAGGCAAGTTATTTCTTAATAAATGACAAATAAATAAAATATATTAAACTCTGCTAATCAATATTAAATCTGTAAATGAATTTTATAACTCATTCTGTGGCTCTTCTCAGTCTTATGTTGCAAAGGAACAACTTCTAATAATAGAAAAAAAAAGACAATCTGCGCTTGTTTAATTTTTTATTTTTAAATTTTGAAGAATCGGTTTCGAATCGGAAATTAAACTATATTTTTCCGATTCCAATACTGATTCCGATACCGCAAAGCGACGATGTTGTTATGGAAACCAGTCATAAAAAGCGTTGCTCACGGCCTTACATATTTTTACGATTTAAAACACCAGACAATTTACCATAACTTTTGTCCTACTGAAGGTAAATTGAAACATTTTTTTCACAATATAACTGAATTGTTTGAAATTTAGTCGAAAAAATGAGTGAGCAGTGAAGCTTTAAAGCAGTTCTTAATGACTAAAACTGCTACTTAACCATATATTCAAACACTACTGTGCTTGAATCATATATATATATATATATATATATTATATATATATATATATATATATATATATATTATATATATATCGCAATCATGAAGGGAAGACTTTTAAAATTCACAATTATAAACGTTTAAAATAAACTAAATGGGGTGAAGAGGAGAAGAGAAGGAAAAGAAAAATGGGGAGTCAGCTGACCGGTTTCGCCCTTGCCTTTTCAAAGCTATCGAGGCGTTTGTTTTGAAAAAAAAAGGGGGGGGGGGTCGAAAATATGTACAAATAAAATTGTCATCGATGAACGAACGGTGTGTATGTGCGTCCGAAGCGTGCTTTTTCATATCAGGGTCGTTTACAACGTAAAGCAACCTATTTTGTAACTAAAAAAAGTTTAACAGCTACGAAGACGGAAACAGTACAATTAAAATAGGGAATCATTTGAGCTCCAGAACTTATTTTTTACATAGTGATTACTAATCTCAATGCCAGGAATCCAATGATCTATCTCTGCTTCAATGACAGAGACTCACACTGTCAATATTTGCAACAGACTCATGAAATTTTCAGGTCACGAATGCATAAGTTCAGTCATCATAACTATAAAATTTGCAATCCCTGCTTATCCATTCGGGTGGAATAAAAAATAGGAGGTATTACTTTTAATATGCCCTTCGTAGGATCTATTTCATAACATGTCACTAAAAAACAAAAATTAAAAAAAAAACACTAAATTTCCACGCTTGTTACCTGGCGGGAATTGAATCTGGGGCATGTGGGCTACGCCCGGACAACAGTTTGATCTTGGTAATTAGATAGGTAATAAACATTCTAAGAGAAAGAACACGCCATGAGACAGCCCTTAATCATCTGAATCGAAACGCAAGTGAAAATTCGATCTTGGCAATTAGATATAAAACGAATAGGGAAAATATATGGACAGTGTATAGACATGAATGCGACTTACATTTCGTTGTTGATTTGTTTTGGCAGTCAGTAACTGAAAACAGAACAAAGGGAACCAAACGTTTGTAAGAACCATGAAAGATGGCAGCTCATTGGACGCACTTTCGATGACTTGAAACTAAAGAACGATATAATTCTCTATTCCCTACGAAAATGGGATTACATATCATTTTTAATTTCTTGCTAATGAGAGAATCGTTTATAAGCAAAGAAAAAAAAAACACCAATAAAAAATCAAACACACACACACACACACATACATACACACACACGTAGATATGATCTAAGGAAATTACTAAATACTTCCTGGGATAACAAGAGATCTGGACTGCTGTCACATTAGAACCTTGTAAGATAAGTGGCGGACTATAGCTGAGGGCGAACTGAAGGCTCCATTTTCATTAACTACTACACCGAAGTGTAGGACAGGATATTACTCCATTCGCAGTATTAGTCCGTTACTTTCCTTGATCCTTATATAATCCCGAGTGTTTAGCAAGAGGTTAGCAAGTACAAATTTTAAGTCTTTGGTATGAACCCCGGTCTTCTAGTCCATTACCGAAATATTACCATTATGACAAATATGCCGGATCAGACCTCGTAGGCATATATATTCTATCAACTCTTGCAATTAAATATAAAAACAATAATATTCGTATGCATAAAATATGATTATTTCCCTATAATGCCGATGGGGCTGCACAGGCAATTTTTGTTGACTTTTTCTATAACGCTGGCTTTTCGAATCCAACTTTACGACATTTGCGTCACATCATGCAACCGTGGAAGGGAGATAAATAACTTCTCACAGTTGCATAAATCGATTCACCCTTCGAGACAGTTTAGACCTCGTAAAACTATATTTTCTATTAACTCTTGCAAATAAATATGACAGCAGAAATATTGGCTTGTATAAAGATGATGGCTTTGCTATGATGCTTTGCTAAAAATAGGTCAATGGTAAACATCCCCCCATCTATATTTCTTTAAAAGTGAGAATCTTTGTGTGTGTGTGTGTGTGTGAGATAGAGAGGACAATTTTCCATCTATATATTCAACGAACTTTTGATTTAAAAACATGAAATTTAGTATATAGGACATTCAGGCACGTTGAAAACTTTTTAATCAGTTTTCATCCGGCAAAAAGGGCTGCTAAGTGGTACAAATTTAAAAAATTGGTTCGCGTTGGGCTATTTGTTTGTCAACTGTTTCACGAATGCGCATACGTGAATCGGTCACAAGACAAATTACTTATGTTAAAGATTAAGTAAGTTTGAAAATAATTTTTAAAGATCATGAAATCCACGTCAAGCCAATGTAATGATTATCGTACTTGACTTACTGCCTTTAGGTTTTGGTTTCGATCTTAACTCGAGTATTTTTTTTTTTACTTACAAGAAGTAAACTGTTTAGAAAAAAAAAAGCGCATAATACTCGCATGCACCTGTCTTAGATTTTTGTTTACTTCATTTCTGAAAGGAATTTAACCTTAATTTAATACCTACGGTATTTCTGTTTATAATAAATAAGAATCCTGCATTAATTAAAATATATTTATGCGCATTTTACGACCGGGCAACGCCGGATGGCATGTTAGTTGCATATAAAAGTGAAACAATTATATATATTATTTAATTGGAATTCATCATTGAGATGTGTATTATTTATTAATTTATTGTATTGCGGACTATTATCCTCATCTTTCTTAGTTTTTGTTGTTTCACGACGTTTCGGCCAACTATTCCTCTGGCCTTTGTAAGGTGGTAACCGCGACGGGATAGAAACTCCGAATCTTCTAACTGCATTCTCCGCAATTGCTGCCATCCACAGTTGTTGACCAAGGCTAGAGGAATAGTTGGCCGAAACGTATCGAGACAACAACTAAGAAAGATGAGGATAATAGTCTGCAATTAATAAATTAATATGAAACAATTATGCCTAAAAATCAAAGTAATCATAAAAAATTAAACCTTATTTTTTATTACTTTTAACTTAGATAAAATCTAACCTTGTCATAATCAAATTATAATTTCATATTTATATAGTGATTGATTTGCAAAAAACGTACCTTATATAGCACGAATTAAGAAAGGACATGTTACAGGGCCGTGCTTAGTGCCCCCGCTAGCTGTGTCAGAAATTTCGTAAAAACTATTGAATAATTCCACCCGCTATCTTTCGAAGCTTATAACTCCTCGAAAAATGTAATTCAAGCCCCATTTCTTTTTCAGTTAAAGGAGCAAGGACCACGGTTTCATTAAAAAAAACAACGTGTTTTTTTTTTAAAGGTTTTAAACTTCGGACTTTACAGGAAAATTTATAAAAAAAACACTACTTTTTTGTTTTAAATTTGAAGATATTATTTATTGATCCTTTATCTCTAATTTGTGATATATAAAACTTTGGTACTTAAATTAATTATTTACTTTTTAATAGACATTTGAAAATGGGGGGGGCGTGAATTAAAAAGAACGTTTGTCTAAAATATTATATTCGGTTTATTGGAAAGAGCATAAAATTTCACATTGACCCTGAAAATATCGTTAAAATAGAATCAATAGAAAAATTTTGATAGATTTTTAAAGTTTAAAAATTGAAAAATACAGAACTCGTAAAATTCAATTATTTTCATTACTTTTTTTACAACTTTAATAGTTTATTTTGGAAGTATAATCCATAAAGAAAATAAACAACCCATTTTAAAAAGAGAAATTACGAGTTTTTTTTTATATTTTATTTGCAGTTTCGTGTTAGAGGTGTCAAAAATTCCTACAAAAATTCTGATACACCTATGCCCCCGCAGACCCCGCAATTGCGGGGGAGAGGGCGCAAGGTCCTTGTGGGCTGCAAGGCTCTTGGAGGCCGTAAGGCCCCTTTTAGCATCGCAGAACTATTGCAATGAATAAAAGGACTAACTTGAAAATAATTATCATTTTTGTACGTTGAAATCTATCAACTCGTCTTTCACTCGCTATCAAATATTATATATATATATATATATATATATATATATCATTTGATAGCGAGTGAAAGACGAGTATATACACACACACACACACACACACACACATGTATTTATATACATATATTTGAAGAGGCCTTTCGAGGCCCCGCCCATTTTTTAAAAATCAATTAAAAAAAAGAAATAGATTATAAATATCTGTTTCAAGATAAAAAAATAAATGTAAAAGTTTCAGGATATACTTAATCGCTTAAGAAAATTTAGCGGCGCCGTTGTATTAGTTTATCACCGCAAAACTCGACCAAAAACAGTAAAATAAATAAAGAAACAACAGCCATAAAAAAGGATGTGATAAGCGGCCACCGATAGTTTGGTGATAGACAACTTCAAAGGGATACTTATTCTTACATCAGCAACCCCCACCCATTACTTATTCCTGTCGGTTAGTCTATCGAATTTGCTGGAATCTTTTAAAGTGAAATGGGTGAAGGGTTGGTTAATGTTTTTTCACTAGATTCATTTTGACGTTCTGCAGAAATCGAATTTTTTGTTAAGTGTGTTTAGATATTTTTTTATTTCTTAATGCTTATTTCTTTTCATATTTTTAAATATTTTGGCTCATTGAATTCTTCTACGCATGCGTGATTTTATTTACTTTAATTTTTCATTAGCAGTCTTCGTTTTGTCCGTAACACGTGATTATAATACGCTACTATATTTTACATTTTTCTAATCAAGTTTAGTTTTACAACTAAAAAAGACAAAAAAAAAAAAAATGGAAAAGAAATTTAAGTGGATTTCAATTTTATTTTTTATTTTAAAGAAATTTAAAATTAGACTAAATACTGGCAATAGACGTCCTTTTTGCCAATACGAATATATTTTTTATTGAATTTTCAATGAAAATCTTTAGATACATATACATTGCTGTTTGAAACCTATTTGTAAATTAACGCCAATTCCCACATACAGTTTTTTCTACACATTATTGCTAATGTTCTTTTTTACCTCGAGCTTGGATTCAATTCACTTGGCCTGTAACATTAGTGATGATACACAGACACTTTGTTACCTGTTATATCAGTAACATTTATTTAACAAAACAGCGTTAATGAAAGAACAAATACTTGTTTCCATTTCCGGTAGTGGATTATTTGTTTTGCTTGATAGTATTTTAATTATTATTGAATATTGAGTCTAATCTAAAATGAAACGAAATACTAAAAAGTAGTTAATGGTTTTAAAAAGGTTAGCTGCAAAACACCAATTCTTCGATTTCTTCGTTTTTTTTTTTTTTCATGATTGCGGAATATCTACGTTATTTCAAGAGCATGTTATTCTGTTTAAAGTACCATTCATTGTGGGTTAAGTATGTTGAAGGTGGGGGGTGCGGCTGGTGCGCAAGATGTATTGTGTCGGTAGGGACGGTAGGGGCCGCAGAGCGCATTCTGCGGGGGGGGGGCGCAATGTTCCTAAGCATGGCACTGACACGTTATATATCATGACTCGTCAGGCAAGAAATAAATAAAAACTTATATATTTTACTAGCAGAAAGACTCGACGTTGCCCGGGATAGAATGATGATCAAAAAATATTTCCCATTCCCAATTTTTTATTCTCATCAAAATCGATGAAATCAACCATTTTTCAATCAACTCGATTGATTGCCTGCGCTAAGTGGGGGCCCATTGCAATGCACTGAGATGAAGCTTTAGGTGTCTCCTGCAGTGACTTAGCCCACAGTAGCTTGTAGTCTACATTTTACTGTAGATTTCGTTTTGATTTTATAAAATTATTTTTATATATAATGACTTGAATAAAAAGTTTAAAATACAAAAATCAAATATCATGGTTCAATTGTGCTATTCATATAAACATTCATTTCGGACGCGTCCCTGTCATATCAAAATACCTACTGTTGATTTTATATGTCTGGCTTTATTGCTGGTGCGCTAATAATTGCTTGAATTTAAGTTTAAAATGAAAAAGTTAGGTATCATGGCGCAATTGTGCTTTAAATAGAAACATTCATTTCGGACGCCTATCATATCAAAGAAACTACGGTGGATTTTATATGTCGGTGTTTTTGTCTTGTGTGGTAATAAAACTTCTCAAATGCATTTGTACTGTTAGGTTGTTTAAGTTGTTAACTTTGATCAAAATCGCTGTTTCTTTTCTTTCATGGGATTATTTCAATTATCGATTATCTCTACTTATCGAAAGCATTCCAACACAAAACCTACATAAGAACACTGCCTTCGTGTGAAATTTCATAAAATCGACCGTGCTGTTTTCGGCTCTATTGTGAACGAATTCTCTCTCTCTCTCTCTCTCTCTCTCTCTCTCACACACACACACACGCAGACAAAGTTCCTTTTATATAATAGTAGAGAAATAGATAAATTTCTATTAATGTAACACAGTTCTTTGGCCTTTCTGGCTAGGATCAAAGTGTTGTATCTTTCTGATACTACACTTCGCCTTTTTCTGACTTCTATCAGGGGATGAGAAATCCTTTTAGATTGAGGAATTTATTTTTCCTATTCAGAGTGCCCCTTTTTGGGGAGCTGGACTTTTTCCACATTTAAATCCGACTTTGTGCCTTACTCTACTCTCGTGGGGAGGCAAGTAAATAAGAGCAATACAGAGGAAAACTAACCGACTTCAAAACATTCAAGATGTTTTCCGTGACAGGACGTTTTGTGCTAGATAGAAAAATCATTGTTGATGTTGAGTTAAGACTAATTTTCATGCGCGGGGAAGACAACCGACTTCACAAAGATGGATTAAACGTAAATAGGGTGAATCGATTTAGGCAACCGTGAGAAGTTGTTTATCTCCCGCCCACATTGGAGTGATGTAGCACAAGGGTCGAAGAGTGTGATTTGAAAAGCGAGCGCTGTAGAAAAAGAACACTCTGGCCTGCCAAAATGCCTGTACATCCCTCTCGGGATTTTCCCAGAAAGGACGCATTAAGATATTTGCAATAAACTTACTCTTATCAAACGGAGAAGGAAAAACCTGGGAAGATCAATCTCCTTACGCAGTGATGTTGGTAATTTAGTCAATTCAAGACTTACTATTTCAACGTCCAAAACCCAAATCAACGCAGTCTCTGTAAAATTAGCCTTTTAATTTTAAACAGTGATTATATCGCAAGCACACAAAGAAAAAAGGCGGTCATAGTCTTTTCTTTTTCTCCATTCATTTTGATCACACGGGACCCTACAGGCTGCACAAAAACCAGGTTTGTACGAATTTTTAAGGCGTTTTATCACAGAGGAGTAACTTATCATGCCTTTGATAGCATTTCAGACCACACGTCCCACCCCTGATTATTAAAGATCATTTTACAGTGCATAATAATTTATCTCGCCTTTGGTAGCATTTCAGACCACATAACATTACGGTGTTACATGAGTACGAGTTTATCACGAGGTCTGGACCGTCGTTATGATGCTACAAGTGATTAAATACCTTTTCTATTTCTTTTATTTTTTTTGTGTACAATCTGCCTGTCTAGCATCATCATGTCAATGCTCGTGAGTAATTTGGTTGTTTACTACGAATGGTCCTACCAATTAAATGCCATATGTTCACCCGCACGTAAAAACAGGCTCTTGTGATTTCTTTATTGTTCAAAAGCAACACCAGCACTAAATAATAATGTGATGATGATGATGATGATGATGATGCCAACGATTATTTTGCTGCTGATGATGATATTTCGGTATTTAATCTGTTCAGGGCAATCAATATAGCTTATTGAACAGCTGCTCAATGACTTCAGGCGTGGTTAAAAAGTTGCTGGCAATTCTTTGGAGATCAATATGAGAAGAATAGATTTGTTAAACGCGATTGAAATAATGTCGGTTCATTAATTTGTAGTGAACAGCCGGAGGTTTTTTAATTGATATTTAAATGAGTGAAGCATCATGGATGAAGGAGGAAGATGAAAAAAAAAAGAAATAAAATAAAAAAAAGAAATTATAGGACGGAAGGAAAACAAAAATAATGATTATTAGAAGAAGGAAAAGTAAAGGACAGTAAGTTAAAAAAAAAAAAGATTACGAAAGGACTGAAAACGAACGACGAAATTGATGAAAAGCTAAAGCTAAGTTTTTCTGGAGCGGTAGAATGATCCAACCATACTTACACCAACTTGAAGCAACAGGCTTTCAGCAAGATGATTATGTAACACTATACTAAAAAGAGTCAGTGCTTGTGCAAAAGTTAGAACTTGACGTAACTAATCGTCCGCTCGGCTTTGCTCGGAACATGACGTCATGCGCTCAGGTATAAGTGCAATCTGACGTAAGACACTGATAAATGCACGGCAAACGAGCAGACAATCTTCAGGGAACAATATTAGGGGGAAAAATCAACGGGACCAGCCAGTAGCTTATCGACAGTTATTTTTTCGAGTTTATGTGTAGGCAGAAATTTGGTAATGATTCTTAAACCATATATCGGAAAGTTACTCGGTTGGGTTGGCGAAGTTTTCTTCCACATCCGTTGTCTCTTCTCACTTCACTTTGATATCGTCTAATGCAGCCATAGCAAAGTTTACCTAATCCTGAAGGAATACTCTGGATTTCTTAATCTAAAAGAATCGGTTGCTCAGCCTCATCCTACAGAAAAAAGTATTCATGAAAATATATAAAAAAAAAATTTAAAAGTTTATTTTACATTAATTACAAAAATAAAAAAAAATTTAAAAAGTTAATTTACATTAATTACAAAAATAAAAAAAATTTAAAGGTTTATTTCACATTAATTACAAAAATAAAGAAAAAAATTAAAAAGTTTATTTTAAATTAATTACAAAAAATTAAAAAGTTTATTTTACATTAATTACAAAAATAAAGAAAATTTAAAAAGTTTATTTTACATTAATTACAAAAAAATTAAAAAGTTTATTTTACATTAATTACAAAAATAAAGAAAATTTTAAAAGTTTATTTCACATTAATTACAAAAATAAAGAAAAAAATTAAAAGTTTTTTTTACATTAATTACAAAAAAATTAAAAAGTTTATTTTACATTAATTACAAAAATAAAGAAAAAAAATAAAAAGTTTTTTTACATTAATTACAAAAAAATTAAAAAGTTTATTTTACATTAATTACAAAAATAAAAAAAATTAAAAAGTTTATTTTACATTAATTACAAAAATAAAAAAATAAAAAGTTTATTTTACATTAATTACAAAAATAAAGAAAAAAATCCACGAAGAACACATAAAAGTAGCTTTTTAAAACATTTGTTGAGGAATATGAAAAAAAAATCCCTAAAAAATGGTTTTCTTATCAGTTTTGTTTGACAAAAATAAATTGTTGTAAAAATACAACTTTCTTGTTTTTTTTCACTTAAATATTTGTTAAAAGAATAAAACAGAAATTGTTACGGTAGGTCGTTGTTTCTTTTATATTTTCGTTATGTTTTCTGGTGATTTTATTATATTTAAATGTTTTCTTGAGTAGCGTTTTTACTCTTTGATAATCGTTGACGCTCGGCGAAAGTCAGCGGTTGACGTTATGTCCGAGCAAAGCTGAGCGGCCAGTTAGTTACGTCTGGTTCACATTCAGCACAATCACCAAATATTTAATTAGCCGGTTATAGACCCGAAGACTCTCTTTATTTGGTTGCTACTCCATTCAATTCCCAGGATTACTCCACTTGCCATTGATCCTCTCTTTATAATTAGTATCAACACATTTCCAATGGAATTGCTAAAACTCTATAGAAAGGCTTCTAGTCTAGTAGCATGGGGCATAACTTGTTTGAAACGTGTAATGCTGGTAAGACTAAACTTAATTCTTTAATAATTACAAGAAACCTTCTCAACCACTAATTGCAACGGCTGCAAATAATTCACTCAAACTCCTAAGGATAACATTCACCGACAACATGAATTGGAACAAATACATTGAGGATATTGCTAACGCTGCTGCGAGGAAGGTGGGCTCTGTTCTACCGTGCTAAAAGGATACTCACACCTGAGAGCATCCTGTATCTCTATAAGGCCACGCTTCACCCATGCATGGAGTATTGTTGCCACATCTGGGCTGGTGCATCTATTACTAGTCTCTTTTTTCTAGACAGGGTTAAAAAAAAGAGTAGCCAAGCTAATAGGCCCTGAACTATCAACTAAACTCTAACCCCTGTCCCATCGCCGAAACGTGGCATCTTTGTGCCTGTTTTACAAATATTTCAATGGTTAGTGCTCTGACGACCTAGGAGCACTAGTACTTCCTCGACAAACCCGACAAGAAGCAAAATCCCACGTTTTCACTGTAGAGATCCCTAGATGCCGTAAAGTCTTCTACTCAAATAGCTTTTTCCTTCGAACTGACGCACTTTGGAATTCCCTTCCGGGCCTCTGTTTCCCTGATTGTACTGGCATGCAGAAATTCAAATGTAATGTAAATAGACATAATCCCTAAATGGTATGCCAGCAAATTTGGCACTAAATAGTAGCTCCTCACGGTTAAATGGCTCATCGTTATGTTTGGGCAGAAATGACGATAAAAAAGGGACGTGATGTGAACTTCCGTCTCTCGGCCAATTAACGAATATTCTTTCCATTATACCAAATGAGTCAATGAATGAAACGAACAAAAAAGACCGGAAATGCCACGAAACGAAAAAAAAAATAATAAAAACATAGAAAAGGAAAGAAAAAAGAGAAGGAAAGAAGAAAATAAGCCGAATGAAGAAAAACAGAATAAAAGAGTGAAATAGAAAAATAAATCGCTCCGCGCAATTTCCGTAGACAAAGCTCGAAAAGAAAACGGCTATTGCATTTAATAGTTTCGCACAGTAACTTTACAAATTGCCATGTAGATGTTAGAACTGTATTCTGCGCGTCTTTTGATTTCCTGGAAAATTTAAAAGTCTGGAAATATAATGGCCAAAGAGACAAAATATTCACAATAACAGTATTTGCAGCCAAAATAATTCCCGCCGGATGTGCCAACCCAACTCTGGCTTATACGATGAATAGTGTATCTTCTTCAAATAATGTTGCCGATAGTAACCGCACTCTGCTGGATATTCCACAATATCATATAAATTCTTGTCCAGGAATCCGATAAGAGCAAAGGATCACAGGAAAAATACAGCATGATAGTGTGAAACTGGTCAATTATTTAGAGGAAAATTATTATTTTTCACTTTTTTCTCAACTTTGGAGAGAGGTGAATGAGATTTAATTGAACACTAGAACATCTATGTATCTCCCACAGGGATAAATTGTTACCTCCAAGAAAGGAGACATGAAATGATAAGAAGAAAAGCACCCAAGCACAGGAAAAAAAACCCCCAAAGATGAGACCAAAGCTAGAAAATAGGACAGAAGTGATATAGGAAAAAAAAAGAAGCAATAAAGACAAAAGAAAGAAAAAATCGCTCCGTCTATGTACCTATCACTCGGCACAATTTCTACGGACAGAGCTTGGAAAGAAAGTAACGAAATGCATTTAAAAGTAATTTTACCAATCGTCGTGTGGACGTTTGAATAGGATTCTGCGGGTCTTCTGCTTTTGAAGATCTCTATATCTAGCACTTCTTTAACGGAATATTGTGTGTGCAAGTTCGTTCCTTATGGACTCGGAAATAGCTGGGACATTTTTTTTTAATTCACACGAATGTATTTGTGTATTGGAGAGTTCTTATGCAGGTCTTGTATCGGAAAGCGTACGATAATTATCAAAATTCGGTAGTATATAAAAATGCGATTTAAGCAGGAAGTCCAATGTCGACAAAAGTTGATATTTTTATACAACCTCACATGACAAGTGCATTTGAGAAGCACAAGCAGAGGGGCACAGCCTATGAAACCATCTGTAGATTCTTTTATAAGACAAAGGCGCGTACGAAATAAATGTTTCATTTAAGAACATAACTGAACCATGATACTTGACTTTTGTACGTTGAATTTTAATTCATATGGTTACGGAAAACAATTTCATAAAATCAACAGTTCGGTTTTTGATAAGACAGGCGAGTTCGAAATAAATGTTTCTGTTTTGAGCTCAATTGAACTATGATTCTTGACTTTTGCATTTAAACTTTCAGTGTAGACATTATTTACAGATAATTTTATAAAAATAAACTGAAAATTATCTACAGTGCAATGTAGACTACAATGTATTGTGGATTAAGTCATTGCCGGAAGACACATGAAGCTTCCTCCCGATTCATTACAGTGAGTCCCCAACTTTAGTTGGAAATCAATCGATTTGATTAAAAAATGGTCGATTTCATCGATTCGATCATAATAAAATTTTTAAATAATGTGGTAAGGTGGAAAATTTGTTCATTATCATTCAACCCTTGACAACGTCGGGTCTCCCTGCTGGATATTCATAAGTCTCGAAACATAACGGCCGGACTGAGCAAAAGCTGCACGTTCTCAACCGACACGCTTAGAACAAACCGTCATCTTATTGCCAATAAAACTCATCTCATATCCGCCATCGTTGTGAACGTTTCACTATAGAAGCCACACAATTCCCCCAACACTCTGAGTATTGCATGAATGTTTGCAATTCCTCCACGTTCTTTAATACTGTGTCCTGTAGGAGATTGTCGATAAATGTAACTCGCCTTTTACCTGGATTGCGATGAGCGCCTGAGGCACACAGGGAACAAGTTTGCTGGCATCCTTTTTGTTATGCTGCAAACATTGGTTTGCTACTTGCATCCTTCACTGCTGCACTCTAAAGGATGCAGGTGGTAGATTTCCGTATAGTTGCTGGTTGGTAGTGTGTCTCTTCCAAAATATATACAGAACCATCCTGAGCTGATATATCCCACATGACAACACTATTAAATGAATGACGTAAATGTCCACGACAAACCCGACAATCAGCAAAATCTCACCCATACACAGTAGAGATCTCCAGATGCAAGTAAAAGACTTCTACTCTTACACAATTTTGAATTCTCCTTCGAGTTCCTGCTTCCCCGACTGTACTGACATGCAGAAGTTCAAGTGTAATGTAAACAGACTTATTTAAATTATTGGAATTCTTTGAGATAAGTAATTTGTATATTTTTATTTATCTGCGCACTATTATCCCCATCTTTATAGTTGTTCAACGGGACGAAGGCCAGACGAATAGTTGGCCGAAACGGCGTGAAACAACAACATTACAAGATGAAGTTTCTCCTTTCATCCTATTTTTTCGATTATCGATACTTATCGAAGACATTCCGATGCACAACCTATTTAAAACATTGTAAGTTCATTTGTGTAAAATGTTAAAAATCGGCCCATCCGTTTATGAATCTATAGGGAACTTACACTCATAGAGAAAGTTCCTTTTATATAATAATAGATAGATAGGTTTGTAATTCGTTTTGCGTTTTAGTATTGCTTCGTGCAAAAAGTGCGTGTAAAAAAATTTTTTTTTTCTCACAATCACTTTGCTACTCCACACCTCCGAATCTCTTATTATCTTTCCTATTCTTCCAGCTCATTCACATCCATTAACTGTTTCTATCTATTTTAGATTGACTTCAGTTTTAGATCCTTATTATTTACTAGTTGTCATGCTCAAATTAATAACCGAAGATATTAACTGAATAATAATCGCTATTTCTTTTTTTTACATGAAGGTCGCCACTTATCAAGAAAAAACTGATGCTTGATTCATGCAAGATGGTCCCAAAGCAATCTGGAGCATTCCATACGTCTCTGTGGCATTTTTACCAAGTTTGCAACATTATTGCGTATCGTTCTTCTAATGTATCTTGACGTCTAGATCGCATTTTGAAATCCACCAGCTGTGGAAATCAGGCTTTAGTAGAATGTATTCCAGTTCATTCTGTAGCTGTTCATTTAAACGTGAAATCATAAAAATTAGCCAGTCATCTCATAAGATATAACATACTCAATTTTCAAGAGTTAACGATCATTTTAAATGCCGTACAAAAAAGTCTGGAAATTTATTGATGGCCCCTTGTATGTCAAGAACAGCCATTGTCAGTGAACGGTATACATGTCTTGTTGTTGTTGGAGGAGGGAGATGAATGCTATATGAACATTCTCTTTAGAGTCATTTGTTCCTTTTCTATTTCAGCTCTCACAGCTTAGCAGCCTTTTTTGTATACTAAATAAATTCATTTCCGCAAATTTGGCTGTTTGTTCTCACTTGGTTGATAATCTGCTGTAATTTTTAAAACGTTACATTTGCCACCCAGACTTTTGATTAGTTGTAAAAAAAAATAGCTATCAGTCTTAAACCATTAGAATCGCCAAAGGATGGGGACAATTTACATTAAATTTAAATATAAAACTGATCATCTATTCACAATTCTAAAATAAGTTTGGTTATTTTTCTCTTCTTTTGCTGTGTAATCGCCTGAAAAAATATAATATTTGGAGGGGCTGATTTCATTCATTCATTCAAGTGGTACCCAGTTTGGTACAAGCATTAGCAGCTGTGGCTCTCTATCTATCTTACTTCCCCGAGACATTCATGAATTCATTGTTGCTCATCATTTTTGATGTTGCCCGGGTGTTCAAACTGTCAACGTATGTTTTCCGCTGTTGTTTTTTGCTTCCCAACCGAACTAGATTTTCTAATGCAGAACCCCATTCACACTGTTTCTTCGAATAAAGAGTTCGATGTAATGCCGTATCTTTCTTTGAAGTTCTTCAGACAGTATGTTGTAGTTTCTTTCTGTCCGAGCAGTGTCAATGTTAGGCGATCCTCCTGACGATCGTACGCAGCGAAATGTCCTGCTCAGCATAACGAAATAAGAAACGATGAACAAAATTATTTATATATACATTATTCCTTAATTGGAATTCATTTTTGAGATGCGCATTATATATATTAATTTATTTTTATTTCGGACTACTAGTCTCATCTTGGCCGAAACGTTGTGAATAAACAATCCAATAAAAAAGATGAAAAAACAACAACTAATAAAGATGAGACTAGTAGTCCGAAATAAAAATAAATTAATAAAATTATTTCTGTTTGCTTTCGTATTACATGTATTCTGCTTTCCATGACCTCACGTTACCCTGATCGGGGCTGAGTGGGTCCTTGACCTTGCCTAAGGGTCTCCAGCAGATTAGCAGAGGGAAGGATATGCATTACTTTTCCTGTAACAGTACTGCTTTTCAGCTACTTATTTAACTGATATTAATCTACTAATTTACTGTGAAGTGTTCAAATTAATGTCACGTATTTGTTTTTCTGAATTATTTTAGATAAGAATTGATAATTCATATTATTTGGATTATTTGAGCTACTGTACTCATTTTGCTTGTCTTTTTCACAATATTTCAATAGATGGAATCTTCGACCTTCTTAAGATGTCGTACTAAAGAATCGGCCACGTCAGGAATACCAACTGAACCATGTCTTTTTACCAGATAAAATGGGCTCTTGTGAAGCGGGGAAGATTGATAGGTACTGATGTATCTGTTTATGTATATAAAAGACAACCATTGTAATACGTTTTATTATGACCATACACCTATATAGATGAATAAATAATGTCTGTTCTATCTCTATTGTTTTATTAGAAAGTCTACTTCTATTATCTTTAGAGATGATGAAAAAAGAAGAAACCAAAGCTACCTCAAAATTTCATTGCGAAGAAATTATCTTACATAGCTTCTTCAAGAACAGATTTTACCTTATCTCTAAGATTAGATACTTCTTCGTGATACATTTGTCCTATATGAATTATTTGAAAACAAAACGAACACTTATTATTTGAGATTAATTCTATACAATGAATGGAATATAAGTTGCCATTTTACTCATAACTAGGACAGAGGCTTCATACCCAATCCAGCATTTTTTTTCAGTGCGTAATAACAATTTGAACTCGACATAGTCGATTTCATACAAAACAAACAGCAGAAAAAGGTGTAAATCTTACATATCCTACGAAACCATGCGGATATATGTCAGCGAGATGTTTGGCTCGTGTGTGTTATCCTTCAAAGAGTAAAGATCTTTAACGGAAGCCTTCAGCTCCGAATGGCGAAGACGAAACAAAGATTTGTACCGCTTCGACACACCTGCGCCATGTTCCTTTGTGCCATCATATAATTAGCATTTGTTTTACTTTTCTTGTCTCTGGGGAAATACTTTGTTAATGACATGCGAGAAAACCGACGCTGATGAGCAAATCTGCATACCACGATCAAATACTAACGAATAAATAGTGTTCATTGACGATCTATTACCATCGGCAGCGAGATGGGTATCCGCCTTCTAATTATACGACGAGTAGGGATACTCGGCCTTGTCCGGAATCATAAACAACAATATAAAATAGTTTAAACAAAATGCATATGGCGTGTTTTTGAATTTTTATTTATAATTCGCATTATTTGCACTATTGTTCCCATTCTTAGTATTATTTTTCTCAACGTTTCGGTGGAGGTAACCTCCGACCTTCTTCATGTGTATCTTGTTGAACTTGGTAATCTTTTTGTCGAACTCGGGAATCTGAACGACATTTCGAACGGAACTCTTTATTCAATCCATGTTCTCGTTCCGTCAGCCATGATTGGATAGAAAAACCCAAGTAATTCGAAATTATACTTTTAAGTATTGCCCGCACTGAAGACTGAACCTTCAACCTCAAGATGAGTGTAATTACAACTGAATTTACCAAGTACCCTATCCGCTACGCCACAAGTCGTTTATTTTAAAATTTCAATCTGTTTCATTAAATTTCTCTTAAACTCTAAATTCCTCTTTCATTCTCGCACCTTCCAAATTTACACCCTTATATATTTCCCTTCAACAATCCATCTATGTTCGACCCTCTCCCGGTACTGACTTTAATATTTCTCTCCTAGATTTGATTGATTTTGTTCCCCTCTCTCCTTAAATATCCCTCTCTATTTTCCCCCACTTCGACTCTCCTCTCTCACTTTTCTTTTCCAACGCCGGTTCTCTATGCTTTCTCCGTCTAGTTCTGTTTATTTCTCTCTCTCCTCCTAAATGCCCATTTATTACCTCTTCCTCCGACTACCACTCTCATTTCAAATGCCTCATCTGTGTGTCTATCTTAGACTACGCCTGTCTTTAGCCCCTAAAGTCTGACCTTTCTATATCTTCCCTTTCAGTCAACCCCCTCACATCTCTCTTTCTCTAACTAAACTCCTTATATCTCTTTCGAATGAGTTGTCTCTCTTTCACAACAGGTTTAATCTTGTGTGTGTGTGTGTGTGTGCGTGCGTACGTTCTTTTAAAAGCATAAAACTACGAAACAAACGTTCACAAAGTTGGTATATTCTTGATCGGCGTTCCTCTGAATAAATAATATCTAACATCTTTAAAAATACTCTTTGGAGTCAATCGAGACAGATTTGGTCAGAGGGGAGCAACGTTTTTTTTCAGCTTGTTCTAATGTTATATATTACATAAAGGAAAGGTGAATATTATTTTAAACATACAAATATTAATTGCGCGGGGCTGCGGAGAGGATGTGAACACCTTGTGAAAAGGGGGAATAGACGGATTGTGGGAGATAGAGATATAATAGTTTCATGTATAGAAGCTGCAAATATATTTTAAACCCCTACTATTTTATTTTTATAGCCCCGGACAACACCAGAGATAGCTTTGGCAGTAAAGAAAAATAGCAAAAAATGAACACAAAATTGATTGACTCTTATACCTAGTTTCAGTCTTATTTTTGAAACAGCTACTAGCTAAAGTGTTAAAATATTTTGGTTCCTATTGAATATTAAAGAATTAATAACATAACGTTGAAAGAATACCTGAAAAATATTAAGTTAGTATATGTAAAGCAATTGAGCTGGCAGGGGAGCTCATGCAAACTTAACTTCTAACAGTCGTACAGACGCCGTAGGCACTCGATAATAGTGTCTAATAGACATATATATATATATATATATATATATATATACAAGACAAAACGGCCACGCGCGTTTTTGTATGTCCAGCGAAGGCTTTTTTTCGCCGAGCTTCTGGGGGAATGTTTTAGAAGATTTTATATACCTCCTAGATCATAATATCTACGATTTGCTAAGGGGCGGCATATCTTGATTTATTTTAATCGACTTTTATAAAATTCATGCTATTCCTTCTTCTCGCGTGTTTGTTCGGCTTTTTCATATAAAAGCGAAACTAAATCGAAAGCGAGGACACCTACCCGGCCTTTCGTGCCGGGACGTCCAGAAAGTAATCAGCTTTGATCAATGTTGGGGAAACCCCTCATATCAGACAATTGCTAATCATTTGGACACTCATTTTTTGTGGGGAGCTGGTTTTCCCCAATATCGTGGGGAAGAATCGAATGTTGGCTGAACTGGCCTCCAGCCAACGTTCGTTTCTGCAAGTCAACTTCTTGATTGGCATCGCTAAATTTCGACGCTTTTCACTTCCTATGGTCTCCTAGCGTAGCGGTAAGAGCTTACGTTTTCTTTCACTTTCTTTTCCGCCTTCAGGTTCGAGACACATTTTTTCTTTTACATCTAGAAAAACCCGAGCAACGCCGGGTACCTCCGCTAGTTCAATATATAGGACGTAAGGTGTGTCTATTGTGATGAAGAATTATTAATACCTGACCCAATTTATACATTTATATGTTGCCTGAATATATTTCATCTCATGGGTATATTCGCTGAATTTTATAATGATGTCTACAGTAAAATATACGAGATAGATAATTTATTGTTCTTCTTTCACACACGCCTCTGGGCATCCGATTGTCGGTTTTCAATTGCTAAAGTATAACATCATGTTTGATGTCCAACTAGCTGCTCCCTGCAATGAATTTCAAGGAATTTCCTTCACATCATCATACCGTTCTTTATTGGTAAAAATAAAAAAAAAAATGAAAAGAAAGGTTGCTGCAAAGATTAAGAGCCAAGGTTTTTAATTGGTTACACTTTACTGTAAAGTGCCGCGATCACTATTATTACTAGTGCTAGGACAACAGCGTATTCTTTTCATTGTTTTGACTCTCGGGGGTGTATCCGTTGATATGATTTTATATAGAGTGATGTTGTTTTCGGTTGATTAAGTGTTACTGTGTCGGATATATACTCGAGACTCAAAACAATGAAAAGAATATTCTGTTGTCACAGCCTTAATTATTACCTAGTTTTTTTAACCTATTAAGGCGGAACGTCTGCTTGCTTAGACCTTAGATCTCGCCGTCTTCGATCAGCTCGATCGGTGACGTATTTCTGAAGAACTGTTGCAACACATTACACAAATCGTCAAACATAAAAACACAAAAAAATGTTAATATTTTCCATTTTCGTCTCAACCTTTAAATACTCCTTTGCTATCATGCTCTCCAATTACACCGATTTCACTCTTTTCGGGTCAATTAGATTTCAAGGACTGCAGAAAATAAACAAAATGGAAGCGATAACTTTGGGTTTACACTATTTTCTTCTGATTGAGCTGTGCACACCAGTGTTAGATAATAGCCCGGCAGAAGCAGTTAATTATCTGTGCATATGTTTATCTATCAATATGTCTGTATCATTATCTATCTATCTATCTAGCGATAAGTCGACAGCAGAGATTTGAATGGTGACATATTTTGGCTAGTGTCAAACTCCGTTGACCGCTGAATTGAACCGGAAGTATCAGAACGGAGACCAGACGTGACGTATCACAGTCACGTGTTCCGGTTTGCACAACCATAGTTGGAGTTGGATTCGAGATACCGAGAAAGACAGATGGGCTAAATGGATATCTCCGTGAGGGGGGACGGTATCAAAACGGAGACAAGAAAAAAACATAAGCCAAGAGCCAATCGATCTCTCCCTTCTGCTATGACTAATATATGGGAGTGAACAAAATATATAAAATCCTACAACGTCTTGGCTATGTCTTGTGATGCATCTTCATTAAAAGAGGTTCGGCTTCTCAAGATGGCTGAAGAAGCTCCCAGAAGCGACTAATAGCAGAAATAGGTATGTCATCATTTGTATATATATCTCCATGATGACATACCTGTTCCTGCTGTTAGTCGCGTCGCTAACATTATATATATATATATTATATATATATATATATGCATACATACACACGCACACATGATGGCATACCTGTTTCTATTGTTAGTCGCTAACATTATATATATATATATGAATATGTTGACACGCAAGCACGCACCAACAACAGTAGTCGAGTCAGGGACCGTTGAGATAGACATAAGCCCACGAGGATAACAGTCCGTTATACCACAAACACAACGTACATATATTTTTATACACCCGTTAATTAAGAAAAAAATATATATATACTATATAATTTAGATAAAAACAACACACCTGACATAACATTATACACAAATGGATAATATATCGACAATTTAGAATACTTTAAAGCGTATCCCCCCCTCCAATGAAATTTTCAGTTTTGACAAACGGGGATAACAATTTGTCGCTTACTAAAACATTTTATGAAAAAAAAAAAACAAAGAAAAAAACAGCAACAAAAGGTGCACTAAAAATAAATCTACATATCTATAAAAGTGAGAATGTGTGTGAAGACATTTCTCAACCTACATACTACACGAAGGTTTGATCTGAATATGTGAAATTTGGTATATAAGGTATTCAGACCTGTGGGAAACTTTTTAATCGGCTTTCATGCGAGGAAAATAAAGGGATGATAAGAGGTCAAAATAAAAAAAAAAAATTGCGCTCGGGGGTCACCGGATTTTTGTCTGTTTGTCACCTGTTTCACGATGTTTGAAAACCCTTTTTGAAGATCATAGCAAGGTGATCTAATGGTTATCGTACTTGACTTCCTGTATTTAGGTTGGAGTATCGATATTAGCTAGAGTCTTGCATTTTTTAATTACAAGAAATGAACTGTTTAGAAAGAAAATAATACTCGCATCTAAATGTCTCAGTTTCTTTCCGTTTTTTTTTTACTTCATATTTTTTTAAGAAACTTAACGTTATGCTTAATACTAGGCAACGCCGGATACATCTTCTAGTATAGCTATAAAAGTGAGAACACTTCTCAACCTATATACTCAACGAACTTTGATCTACAGAATTGAAATTTTGTCTATATGTTATGCAGACTTGTGGAAAATTTTTAAATCTGTTTTTATCCGATAAGGGCTGCTAAGGGGTGAAAATGACAACTTGGTACTTGGAGGAGTTCATCAGATTTTGATCTGTTTGTCAATTGTTTCACGAATACGCATGCGTGAAGCTTTTCTATAACTAATTCTTATGTTAAAAATAAGTACGTTTGAAAACACTTAAATATCGTACCAAGCTGGTTAAGCTTGGCTTACTGTCTTAAGGTTTGAGTTTCGATCTCTGCTCGAATATATATATATTTTTTTTTACAAGAAGTGAACTGTTTAAAAATAACATAATACTTGCATGCACAGGTCTCAGTTTCTGTTTTTAAAATATAATATTTATATGTATTTGACGACAGGGCAAAGTCGGGCGACCTGCTAGTGTTATATAATATTGTAATTATGTCTATTTTTTTCTTAAAATAAATCTTTCACGTATGTTAAAAGTTTATATTGTAATGAAAAACAAAATAACTCAGGGTTATTTTCCATTTGTTTACAGTGCGTTAAGTTATGTATTTTCTTGGGTCCTTTCTAATTGATCCCAATTTTCAACCGAGGGTCTCCTCTATATTTCTACGTTCGGCTATCTCCTCTCTTTTTCTACTCCATATAAAACCAGCTTCTGTATATTATTCACTTCGATCAATTCTCTTTGTTTCTCTTTTTCCTCCGAATAAATTGTCTCTTTTTCGCAATTGGTTTAATATAACATAAAAAGAAAGGGAAAATAAGTTTACTGAATTCTTTTTTTTACGTAGAGTCCGCCCTGTCTTTAAAACAACCTCTAGTGAAAGTTATAAAGTATTTTTTTTTTACAAAAAGGTAATAAGTTGATTTTAGGCCAAACATGATGAATATTACAGTATTTTGATCATAGCCAAGTATCACGTTATGCACAGTTCTTTACTGGGTAAATATGAAATATTTGCTGATAAGAGGAAGAATAGAAACAACATTCCTAATTGCTTACACTTTGTTGTTGTAAAATGCCGACGCTACTAATACGACTAGACTCCCATACACTGTCAGTTTTTCACCCTACGCTGGTAAAAGTAAAAGGTGGAACGTCTGCTTGATTTGATCTTAGATCTGCTCTCTCTTTTTATCCGATTCTATCCCAATCAAACCGATTTCTAAAAGATTGCTTTTTAACACATTCCTCAAAACAGCATACTGTAACGTAGTCGTAACATGTCAACATTCGGGACCCACACGTTGTATGCAGACATTCGCAAGGAAACAAAGACACAAAAAAAATGACTCACTTTTTTTAGTGAAACAATAGACATTTATTTACAGGTATTTTCCAGAATAATCAGTGTTCCTTGTTCAAAAGTCTTCTCGTACTCCAATATGTCTAACAAAACTTTGCTGGGTTTAACATGTGGCACTTTGTCTAGAAGGGGGTCGTTTCATGTTGCTATCGGCCCACATGTGTAACACGTCTCTTTCTGTGTCACTTTAACTACTATCTAGGTTCACGTTTTTCTGTTTTATAATCTTTTACTTTTATTCCCCGCCGTGACGTCACCTGGCAGACGGCTCGGTCATTTGCACACTTTAGCTGTTTCTGCTTTTGCGTTCTGTTATAATACGGCAAAATATAATAACATGTTTATCTTTTCCATTTTCGTCTCAACCTTAAAATTATCAAAACAATCGCAGTCACATTCTAAGCACGACATCTCCATACACTATTGGTGTAAAGTACATGATTTTGTCTTTCTGGCTTTTAGCCGGACAAATAACATTCTTATATACTAAAAGAGATATCCGGCGTTATTTTGTTAATTATTAAGTAATCTATTTTTATTCATCATCATCATCATCATCATCATCATCACCACGTATAAATACAAAGATTCTATTGTTGACATTGGTTTCCCCGATATTTTTCTAGTCAATTTTTTTCTAGAAACACAACGAGGATAACGAGAAGGACCATGTGAAGGCTATAAATATCCTTTGGAACAAACTGGATTCGAACTTGAAGCCTCTAGGTCGCCAGTCCGTGTCGTTAACCGCTACATGTATCTTTTTAAAAACAATGACAATTAATTTTCTAATATTGACACATGCGGCGAAATAATTACTATAAATACGAAACGAATAAAACTGACAAAAAGAACAAATACGCAAGTGAAGTTTTATGGAAAAAAGGCATTATATAAGTTTTATTAAGCCCTCTCACTTTTTCTTAGATACGTAAATACATCATCTGTGTGCGCATAGACTGATTTATGTCTTGGCAAGTTGTTGGGACTGATCTTAAATAAAAGACTTACATCAAATCCGTTGCCAAAATCGTTGGAAAAAATATTTGAATCATTCGAGAAGGCATCTCGATACCAACGCAATACTCAACCTGTATCTGAGCGAAATGTGTCATAAAATGAACGCTTGTTGCTACATTTGAGAAGGAAATGTTTAGGGCATCCTTCCCTGCCTTGATAAAAGTTACAAAACTTTTTCAAACCTTGACAGGGTTCAAAACCAGCTTCCTAATCTATTTGGTAATAAATCTCACCTGTTTGTTTAAATGTATGTTTGTATGTCTCGCAAAAACATTCGACAGAGGCAATGGAATGTCACGAGATCGGTATCATTTTGAAGCTCGACTCTTCGGGCGACAAATATCGAAAAATTGGCTAAAAACATTAATTCCTTCACCCTCAATTGGGTACTTTTCTACAGAGAGGAGTAGCAAAAAAATGTTATTTCATTACAATTTAGCTAAACACGCATGCGCAAAAAACGTTCTTGGATCAGTTTTAATATAAAAAAACGACCTAATTCCGCTCACGGGGTCATAGACGTTAGAGTAGCAGCGTTGTTATTTTAAAATTGCACATTCGAGCCGAGATAGCCGATATATTTCTTTTCGACTTTTAAAGTTTTAATATTGAAACAGGGTTATTTATGCCATTTGTTCGTCCGTATTTCTTTTTCTATTTTTCCATCACGTTCGCTGCTTTTTTTTTGTTCTTGTTTTTCCGATTTTTTAAAAAGAAGTTTTAACATCGTTCGCTTATTCTGTATTTTGCATCACGTTTGGGTTATTACGTTCGCTTATTCTTTATTTTCCACTTTCTTTCGATTTATACCCCCCTACGCACACACAAACTTCACCACGCCCGGGCAACGCCGGGTACCCCCGCTAGTCTATTTGGTAATACCCTTTTCTTCGCCCAACTATCTAATTTTCACAGAAGAGACTTTCACATCTATTTGTGACTTATCGTTATTTTCATGGCAGGTGCTCGACTGTTCTTCAATCTATGGTTCCTCCAGTAAAACACTCACAACAAACACTCTTTTAGCTACAGCCACTGCCAACAATTGCCCTTACTCCCTTTCTGTGCCCAAAACTATAAGTAATTCTATGAGCAAATTTCTTTCAATGCTGCGGGGATATTTTTCAGCTGACTATATCATTCAAGTCCAATGTAAACAATTTTGTATTGAGCGGTTCTTTTTAAATAACCATATTCTCCCAAATTTCCACCATTATCGATTATCACGGTGTGATTTCATTGACCATCTGCCACCTATTTACCCTGATCCTCGATTTGCTTTTGAGCCTTGATACTTGGTTAAATTCTTACAAAAAAATCTATGCCACAAAACTATTAACAAAGAAACATTTATGCGTCGATTAAAACGAAAGAAATTCTTTCATATATGTTTAATTATTAAGATTAAGCCTTTTCCTTGATTATTAAACTTCACATACGTTATTATACTTTACTTTCTTTATTATGATCAGATATTATTAAGATTAAGCATCCGTTTCTTTGCACATGAAAACAAATTTACATATGTGATTATTGAAGAAAGTTGAACAAATATATAGGAAATAATGGGTAACTATTGCGAATTAGCTTTGAGTACAATGTGTTGTATATTGGCATCCCGGAAAACGCTGAGTTGTTAAATTGATAGGAATGTGGGCGATTGTTAGGTTATGAAATAGAAAATATGCAGAGAGAATGATTCAATAACAATAGAGGATTTAAAAAAAAAACATTATGTATTTTAGATTAATAAAATGTGTAAAACATTTATACAATAACTGGAATATTTGAAACAAACAAATAGAATTTAGTCATCAAAACATTGGTTTGCATTAAGGATTGACTTCGTTATATGACGTCAGAGAGTCAACTAACAAAGAAAGGATATATATTGGCAGAACAAACTAGTTAAAGTTTAGGTTTTCAGTCTGGGAGTCAAAGAAACAGAAATAAGCCGTCCACAGAAAAGGTCGGTTTAGAGAGGGAGTTCTCAGCCAGGGAAAGATTCGGCTTGGGAGATAGAGAGATGTAATCACCAGCGAAAAGCAGCGTGCATTCCGAGAGCAAAAGAAATCGCAACTATGAAAATAAATGTTAAATGTGTGAAACATAATCTGGTTTTCGTGGGGTTTCAGAGGAGAGGGTTTCTATTTTCAGGAGCATATTAAAGAACTATACGTCAAAGAGTTGCAACTATGAAGAAAGTATGTTCCTTTTTTGTCTGGTGCCAAGCGGACAAATATGTTTATTCGCTTCGTTGAGGAACTGCCTTTAAAGTGTTAATTTGTCTGGTAAACTGTTCGATTTCATATGTGTAATGCTCACACACGCACCCGCTCGACGAACTTTGGCACATACACACACATCTCCTAGACGATACAAACCAGATGAACACATATGTAAGCTGTTGCAGACGCCCCTCCATGGGATTAACATCATTCTGGGAGGTGGGTACAATTACTAAGAGAGTCGGAGACATGGTATATATCATCCAAGGACCAACATATACCCACAAACTTCACCAGAACCAACTAAGAAGATGTCGATCAGTTGAGACCAGCGACTGTCCACCATTGGAAGATGAGCCAATAGAGCTGTCTTCGAAACTTTTGGTCTTGAACCTTCTCAAGCAACACCTGAACTACGGCGGTCGTTTCGTAAGAGAAAGATTACCGATCCATTGATGGTAAAACCTAAAAGCTTTTACGAGCAAAAAGCTTGGGAGGGGGTGTTGGAGACACCCCTTCATGGGATTAATGAACTATCTCGTGACGTCACTTCCGGTATCGAGTACCGGTACCCGGCAGTCTGAGTTTGGCACGCGACGAAGCGGTCGGGTACAAACACCCAACCGTTGAGGAAGGGTATTGCTCTACCTTTTTTTGCCTGTAATATATGTGAATACATGTTTCGTTCATAAAAGTCCTGTATTCCTTTGTTCTTATCATTAACCCCATAATAACTGGCGACGTCAGATTTTACTTTCACACGGGTTAACTCCACAAAAAATTCTAATTTACTGAAAAAGAACTTCGGATTTACAAGCTAAGAAAAAGCCTAAAAAAAAAAAAAAAACGAAAAGGAACACAAAGCAAAATTATCGACGCAATTGTAAGTAATCTTTTTGTCTTTATATTTAAAGTGAAAAGAACTGCATGAAACGCATTTTTGTAATATTTAAATATTTATTTGGTTGCCTATTGAAAGAAGAAAGAAAAAAAATAGAAAAATGTTGACCAAATTTTCACCGCAAGGACAATTCTAGTGTAACTCGTCGACTGTTTATTCGTATGCAAATTTGAACATTTTTTCAAATGAAGTGAAAAGTTTGTTTTTCCTTTGTTTTGTGCTGCTAACTTTATGCAAGATTTGAACGTGAGAGAAATGCTTTTTCCTCTTTTCGTTTTACTTGGACTTAATGCAATACGTTTTTTCATTGAGCGGAATTTTATGAAATATTCTATTTTTAACCGTCGGTCCTAAAGTGAACAACTTTTTTTTCTTTCGCGTGGGACAACTCCCTCCTCCCACACACACATAAAAAACAAAAAATAACAGCCATTTTGGTTAACTTCCAGACAATTCCATAAGTATTTTTATTCTTTTGCAACTGTATTGTATCACAGTGCATTTTTGTTTTTGTTTTGCTAATAAATGTTTTTTTGTCCACCCTCGTATTGGGTTATCTCTAAGGTTTTTACCAAGAAGCAAGGGATAAATTGCTCCCTCTTCATACGTACACACTCAAGGGAAGGACATTTTCTTTTTCCTATTTATTATTTTATCTCTCTTCTCCAGCCAAACACGGAAACAACTTTTTTTCGTGCGTTTGGAAAAGCCATAAAAAGATGGAGGACGTTAAAGCAGTATTAATACAGCTAATCAAGACCCAGATGAACCAGGAGCAGAAGGCTGAGGAAAATGTAAAAGAACGTGATAATCAGCTCCAGTTACAATTTCAAGAGAGGCAGCGAGCGTTGGAGGAGATAATGTTACTTCAACAACGGAGACAAGAAGAGCTATTGTTAAAAATATTCGACAGAACGGAACACAGGGACGACAGTTTTGCTTCTTCCCAAATTACAATATGGGACGCTGTAGAAACGTTCAACTACCAACCGGAGTTAGATGGGACGTTTGAAGCTTTCTATTGGGGATATGAGGACCTATGCACCGTAGATTGTCAAGAGTGAAGCAACGATAAAAAAGTTCGCCTACTTTTGGGGAACATAGCAAGTTTGTGGATTATATTCTCCCCATAAAGACGAGTGAATTGAATGTTCTGAAGCGGTCAAACTTTTACCTGAACTGTTCAGCCAGAATTCTACGTTCTTTCATAGAAGATGGAAGTGCTTGAACCTGCAAAAAAGCGACGACGACGATTACCTGACATTTGCACCCGTGGTAAATAAACACTGTGAGGATTTGCGTCTATCTGACTTATCGGCAGATGACTTCAAGTGTTTAATTTTTGCGCAGGGTCGAGTCTCATCCAAAAACGCATAGATTAGACAACGTGTTCTCTCTAGACTTGAGAGCGAACAGGCCCCACCCTCCAGAAGTTGGCCGAGGATTGTCAACGGGTAGTCTGCATAAGGAACAACCCGAAACACGCCGAGGAGTCACGCACAACATTCATTAGAAAGACGACGTTAAGACCGGAAAAATACTCACACCGAAAAAGCAAAGCTGGAAGTAAGAAAACTCAGGCTACATCTAATAAGTACCACCCAGCCACAAGATCCGGATCCCCTACAAGACCGTGCTATCGCTGCGGCGGGAAACATTGGTCGAGTCAATGTTTTTACAAATATAAGTACTGAAACGAATGTGGCAGGAAGGGCCACAAAGCGATCCAGTGCAGGAAGAACAAGGCCAAGAACAGCGTCCAACAGACTAGATTCGATTTGGATTCGGATAAGAACCGGCGCAAATATGTCAAAGATAACATCGCAAATAAAACTGTGCATTTACAATTGGATTCCGGATTAGACCTTTCCATCATTTACCTTAAGACGTAGAAAAGGCTAAGGAAACAAACTATGCGGAAGACGAACAAATTAGCTCGAGCGTTGGCTGGCGATAAAGTGGAAGCTGAGGGAGAGCTCACACTCCCACTGACCTTAAATGGTGTTACTAAAA
Source organism: Euprymna scolopes (assembly GCF_053919585.1). NCBI lineage: Eukaryota > Metazoa > Mollusca > Cephalopoda > Sepiida > Sepiolidae > Euprymna > Euprymna scolopes. The sequence goes on along the minus strand of NC_136504.1, from coordinate 97,469,098 downwards.
AAGTGAAAGTATATGTACATAGGACATCCAAAAACCTGTTTGGTACTGATTGGATGGAGCGATTCGAATTGTGGGACCAATCTATGAATAAATTCTGTCATAGGGTAGAAGACTCGTCTACGGAGGCGCAACAACTGAAGGACGAGTTAAAAGAGGAATTTCCAGAAGTATTCTCACCAGGACTAGGAAAATGTACAAAGGCTATAGCAAGATTCGAACTAAAAGAAAACACTCTACCGGTTTTCAAGAAGAAACGAAACGTCCAATTTACAGCAACAGAGAAATCGAAATAGAAAGCTTTAATGGAATCTGCCAAAGGAGGCAAAAAACAAAAAAAAAACAAAAAAAAATCTGAAACTGCAAAGCTAGAAGCTAAAAAAAACCCGCCAAAAGAATTCCCAAGCAAAAGCAACATAAGAAGGCTAAAGGAACCCCGGCAGATGAAGCACTTCAACAATTTCTACACGTGTATGGGATTACACCCAACCCGAATACAGCAGCAACAACAGTCTCACCTGCAGAAACAATGTTTGCGCGGAAAGTAAAATCCGTTTTTGACAAGCTCTTACCCAAACAATCAAGGCCACTAGTGACCACTTATGTACCCAGTAAACATTTCAGGTCAGGTAAAAGAGTGTTTTCAAAACTTATAAAAACAACACATCATTCTGGGAGGTGGGTACAATTACTAAGAGAGTTGGTGACATAGTATATATCATCCAATGACCAACATATAGCCACAAACGTCACCAGAACCAACTAAGAAGATGTCGATCAGTTGAGACCAGCGACAGTCCAGCATTGGGAGATGAGCCGATAGAACTGTCTTCGAAACTTTTGGTCTTGAATCTTCTCAAGCAACACCTGAACAACGGCGGTCGTTTCGTAAGAGAAAGATTACCGACCCATTGATGGTAAAACCTAAAAGGAAGAGGTACTGACAGCTTTTACGAGCAAAAAGCTTGGGAGGAGGGTGTTGGAGACGCCCCTCTATGGGATTAATGGACTATCTCATAACGTTACTTCGTCTGGTGACGTCACTTCCGATATCGAGTACCGGTACCCGGCAGTCTGAGTTTGGCACGCGACTAGGACGGTCGGGTGCAAACACCCAGCCGTTGAGGAAGGGTACTGCTCCACCTGTCTTTGTCTATAATATATGTGTATACATGTTTCGTTCATAAAAGTCATATTTTCCTTCGTTCTTATTACCATAAACCCCATAAAATAAGCAAAAATTTATATAGACACGTACATATCAATGATGGAAGACACGTACATATCAATGATGGATCCTCCTTCGATCGATGTATGAGCTCCGCCACTACAACGAAATTGCTCAATAAATCACTCAGATGATTTTACAATTATGAATAATTTGTGCAGAACTAACCGTAACTTTTTCGTACAACTGTTATGGAGAGGCAAAGTGCGAATGAACTCAAAATCCGGGCCAACAAAAATGGAACCCGGGAATTAAATGACCTGGTCCTATGACGCAAGTCGTTTTATAGGTCAGGCCGCTGTATGGAGCAAGGTTCGAATGAACTTAAATCCTAACCGACAAAAATGAAACCCGGGAATAGGATGACCTGGAGATGACGTGATTCGGTCGCAGGTAAGACCAGAAGCAAACGCGAGGCTGGTCAAAATATGCGTCCATGACGTCAATTGGTTTATGGGTTACCAGGCCGAAAGTCCATAAAAGTGAGATGGTAAGCAAAAACAAGGGAGATACGCGGAGACGGAGAACGAGACACAGACTACGAGGAACTGCCTGTCACGTTCACAACCACACCTCTTCCACCACCACCTCCAACGCTGTATTGTGTATATATGAATGTTTACTAAATAAACCAAGTTGTTTTATAAAAAAGTGTCTCATTATTCATTGATAAATGAAATCAGCTGTCATTCCAATCACTAGACGATTTAGAACAACATATATGTATAAATGTCAAACGCACTATCTCTCGGTCTATCTATCAAGATATTCATAAATCTCCTTCTAGTGAATTACAGGCTGGTGCTCCTATAGAAGTGTGTACCCTGTCTCTAGATGAAACACTAAGACTCTTCCCAAGACGAACAACGACAACAATACATAATATACGTCATCTTCATAATAGCCAGTATATAACACAACTACTAATTTTGAACAGTGTAATGGCTGTCAAAAGATAAAGCAGACAGTAAATCTCAGGTTTTTTTTTACATCGGAGTTTTTCCTTCTCCTAGATGGATGTTTTAACAAAGACTGAGGATGTATCTCTCCCAGTGAATTAAACATGCATCCAGATACCACTTTAGAAATTTCTACTTCTCAACGCGATATATACAGCGCCCAACCTTTCCAAATGATTAGCCATCTGATACTGGCCAGGATTATCGTTGCTTGACTTCGGTGATCAAGAGAAAACCAGTGTGGCAACGTGATTATCCACGTTAAGATTAAACATATGTTTCTTTGCACATGAAAATAAATTTGTTCATACGTGATTATTGAAACAAGTTGGACACACATACGTTGCACTTCTAATCTTTTCTCTTCAATTATATAAATGCAACTTTGTGCGTGTGTGTGTGTGTGTCAGTTCGTTCCTTATAGACTCCGAAACGGCTGAGAAATTTTCTTTAATTTTACAAAACTTTAGTGCATAAGTCTGGGACTGATCGATAAAGCCATTTTTCGATGTCATCGCTTAGCAACAATAATAGAACAACGGGCCGTCCTGTTACTCTCGCTTCTTCTTATTTGTCCCTCAGTCCTCATTTTTTAAATGAGTGATTTTTCTGACAAAGGGAGAAGAAAAAGCTGTTTTCTAGGTAGGCAGTATTTTTGCGCGAACAGTTGGCAGAGTTTGTGGAAATTTTCTGTTTCTATGTCTATCCTTGTAGCCATGTCACTAGTAAGGGTGCTGGAGGTAAACGTTTTGTCTGGGCTGACGTTATCCGCCTGATAGTCAGGGACCCGAACCTTGGATTAACCACTAAGGAGGCTGTCCTATCAGCAGGTGCAAAGTACTGGGGCTGCTGTATTGCCATTTGGTGAATGGAATCTGGACCATGCAAAAGCTTCTGGTGGGGCCTCTCGATGCCATACTAGTGGGTAATTGTTACGGCTTTACCTTATCATGTGCAACAAAAAAAAAAGAAAAAAAAAGAAAATTCTTCGTTTCTTTTTCTCTCTTAGTTTCCTCTCTCTGTCCTGCTCTAAGTAAATCTGTCGACCTAGTCCACAAATTCCAAAATTTCATCATGACAAGTAACAAGAAAAAATACACGATTAAACCCGGTTCTCCAACTTCCAACGTAGACCCCTACTACCATGTCTCCTTCTCCAACATCAGGGGTCTTCGTTCTAACCTTCCAGAGGTTGAAACCCAATTACAGGAGACTAAACCAGACCTTTTATTTTTAAGTGAAACTGGCATTGGACAGGCTATTTCTCTAGATGAGTTTGCAATTACAGGATACTCTAACTTAACTTCTAAATCTGACCCCCAAGATCGCCATGGGCATGGAATATGTGCCTATATTAAAGATAGCTTTCCATGTGGGACGGACATCTCCAGGGAAGATCCTAACTTACCCTATATGTGCTTCCGGGTTGCTTTAGCTCACACTACTGCATTTATATTTACTCTCTATCGCCCCCACAACAGCGGAGTTACTATCTTTCAAAGCATATCTGAGAAAATTGACCAAGTCCTCTCTACTTATCCTTCAGCTAACATTCACGTATGTGGAGACTTCAATGTTCACAACGTCGAATCGTTGACCCACTCAAACAAGACCGATGATGAGGGGAGGTTCTGTCATGATTTCTCCATTGCCTATGACTCCACTCAGATTGTTCAGGAACCTACCCGTGTGCCCGATAATGACGGCCAGTATGCGAGCCTACTAGACCTTTTTCTCACAACTTGCCCTGAACTATGTTCAGTTTCTGTTCTGTCGCCTCTTGGATCTTCCGACCACTCTGTTGTATCAATTAAGATAAAAATTAAATGTAATAAGTCCCCAGACGTACCTCTTCATCGTACAGTATATCGTTACACTAAGGCTGACTGGGATAGCTTCCGTACATTTATAACTGATCTACCTCTGCATTCCATGTTTAAAAAGGATGTGTCCTCTATAGTATTAGACCTAACTGAATGGTTAATTGTAGGTATTGACCATTTCATACCCTCTAAAAAGTTTCAGCAAAAACCTAACAGCCAGCCATGGTTCTCTCCAGAATGTGCTGCTGCCATTGCGCACAGAAATCACTTTTTCCACTGCTTCAAACGTAATAGATGTATGGAAACTAAAGCCGTTTTCAGGACTGCCAGCAACCATTGTAAGAAAGTAATAAGGAACGCAAGAGAGTTGTATGCTCAATCTGTTAAGTCCAAAGTAGCTGAGCAGCGGCTTGGTTCCCACCAGTTTTGGCAAATAGCAAACAGAATCCTGAACAGAAGCGTGTGCTCCATCCCAACTATTATCAATGGACCTGAGGTAATCTCGTCAGCATCAGATAAGGCCAAACTCTTTGTCAAGAAATTTTCAGCTAATTCTACCCTTTGCGACCAAGACCGCCAACCCCCAATATTTCCTCCTGTATCAGAAAACACGCTATGTGATATACGTATATCTGTACGTGATGTTGCGAAGCTAATCAAAAACCTTGATTCGAGTAAAGCAACTGGCCCTGATGGTATTCCAATTATAGTACTCAAAAAACTTCAACCTGAACTAGCACCCATACTTACAAAACTGTTTAAACGTTGTCTTAAGGAGAATAGTTTCCCATCTCCCTGGAAAATCTCATCAGTATGCCCTGTATTTAAGAATTCAGGTGATCGCTCATCCCCCTCTCAGTACAGGCCAATAAGTCTCCTGTGCGTCATGAGTAAGTTGCTAGAATCTGTGTTAAATACAGAAGTAATCAAACATCTCAACAAAAATAACCTTCTTAGTGACACTCAATATGGTTTCCGTTCTGCTAGATCTACAGAAGATGTGCTTACAGTTATATCGCATAGGATTAGCAAATCTCTCGACGGTGGCAATCTTTCTAGGGCAATTGCTCTTGACATATCTAAAGCCTTTGGTAGGGTATGGCATAAAGGTTTACTTCATAAGATCGCTAGCTATGGTATAGCTGGAAAAGTCTTCTCAATTATTAAATCATTTCTTTCTGATAGGTTCATAAGAGTAGTAGTTGAGGGGCAAAAATCAGAAGCTCACAGTATTAATGCCGGTGTCCCTCAGGGATCCATCCTGGGCCCAACTCTTTTCCTGATCTACATTAATGATCTTCCAAATCATATCCTTACATCATTTGTAGACATTTATGCTGACGACACTACCATTTATGGTACCACATCTAAGACAGTAAACGACCAAGTTCTCTCCAATTCTCTCTCCTCTGATCTTGAGCACGTAGTACAATGGAGAAAGGAGTGGCTGGTTACTTTTAATGCATCTAAAACCAAGCTTCTCTCTTTACATCATCAACATTCTAATCCACATTTGTCATCAATTGAAATGAATGGCTCTCGTATTCAGGAGGCCTCAAGTTTTGACAAGCTTCTTGGCTTGACCATTACTCCTGATCTTAAATGGAACACGTATATCAAATCTGTTGCCAAGGCCGCTGGAAAAATGGTGGGATCTTTCTATCGATCCAGTAGATATCTCACTGCTGATGCTATTCTCTATCTATATAAGAGCCAGGTACGTCCAAGGATGGAATACTGTTGCCACATCTGGGCAGGAGCTGCTAGAAAGGACTTGTCCTGCCTTGATAGAGTTCAAAATAGACTTCGTAGCCTCGTAGGAGATGTCCTTTTCTCCTCCTTGCAACCTCTATCTCACAGAAGAGATGTTGCGAGTTTGTCTCTGATGTATCGTTATTTTCATGGAAAGTGTTCAACTGAGCTTCAATCTATGGTCCCCCCTCGCCAAACTTTCACAAGAAACACTCGTCTAGCTGTAAACACTATCAATAATTTCTCCCACTCTTTATCTGTGCCTAAACCTAAACGTATATTCCATGAACAAAGCTTCTTTCTTAGAACTGCACGCCTGTGGAATTGTCTTCCGTTTTCCTGCTTTCCGGCTGACTACAATATGGTTGTGTTCAAGTCTAAAGTAAATAAGTTCTTGATGGGCCGTTCCATATAGGTTATTAAATTTGCCAAATTTTCATTACTAATGATTACTATATTGACCAATTTCTACTGTACACTCTTTAACCCTTATCCTTGAGTGGCCTCTGGGCCTTGATAATATGGTGATTCCTTTGTAAAAAAAAAAAAAAAGTTGATAGCATATAGTCTGTAGGTTCAAACTCCGCACGTAAATTTAATTTTTTTTCATTAACTGCACAGAATTTCATAAGTTGTGTTTTTTTGCATGGTCTGTCAGTTCAAACGTCGCACGTAAATTTCTTAACGCTTTTTTTCGTTAACTGGAAACTTTTATACAAGAAACAGTAGGTTATCTACAGTCCAATGTAGAATAAAATATATTGTGGACTAAGTTACTGCAGGGAGGCATGTGAACCTTCCTCCCGGGCGATTTCACGGATTTCGATGATAATAAAAATATAGAAGTGTGAAATATTCGTTAAATGCCGGGTCTCTCTGCTAGTATATAGTAAAAATATAATGGATAACTTGGCTTTGAGTATAACCTGGACAACACCGTGTAACCTTATTGAAGCTGTTCAAATATGCATATACATTCGTTGGATAGACTATACACGAAATAACATGAACACGTAGACGACTCGGTTCGTTTTAAATACAGCTATATAACAAATACATTTTTGATTCTCGTTACACAAACAAATGGTCAGTCGATTTTGCGCATTCTCTTATGTGTTTTATTGTAAATCGATTCATTTAAAGCGAAAATACGATCGAACTGTTGTTAACGATTGATTATCTATGACAAGCGAGACCTCGGGGAAATTGCCTGGTGTTTTCCACACTAATCTGCATAATGCATAGTTAATAATAATACTCTCTTGATAATAATATTCTCTGTCGGTGTTATTTTTATTAAATAAATAATGATTTGTCCTCAGCATAAAATAGTTGTAATTGGCAGCTAAATGTTTTTAAATAAATAAAAATAACACTTCTTTATTTTTTTCAAATTGTAAAATTTTAATTCTTTTTTTCCTTAAACAACGCATATTTTCTATACTTTTACCGTAAAAAAAGGTATACATTCTTTACATCAATAACACGAATGCCACTTTTTAAAAAGTATTTAAAATTGTACTGTTTAAGTACTCGGGACAATAGGATTCGATCTTGGAACAATTTATTTTTAAACTAGCGGGGGTACCCGGCGCTGCCCGGTTGTTTGGAGGTGTGTTAGTAAGGGGGGGTAAAGTAAAGTATAAGCGAATAATTAACCCTGTTTAAATATCAAAATAAGAATAAAAACGATGTTAAACTTCTGTAAAAATTTCCCCCCCCCAAAAGAAGTGAACAAAGGTAACACTTCTTTAAAAAAATCGGAAAAAAAATCGGAAAAACAAAAGTCAGGGAAAAAGATGATGGACGTGTTCAGAAAAACGAAAACCAAAAACACACACACACAGCGCAAAGCGGAAAACGAAATAAAAAATGGCAAAAACAACCCTTCGAGTCGTTTAAATCCAATGGTGCGTTGCACCCAGTTGAAAACATAGAACGAAAAGGAACGTTAAAATGCCATTCGATTTTTTTAAGCAACTACGAATCCAACCCGGTGTTTCTTCGTACTGTCCCTTGTGAAGGGATCCGCAACGGTGTAAATGGTAGCGGGGTAGAAGGATTTTATTAGAGAAAAAAGATTTTAAAACTTTCATTGATTCTAACCGATTTTGGCCGTAAACTCTCACCAGAAAAAAATATAGGAATCCACGATTATCGAGGAAGTGTACAGGTAATAGGCCTATAACACACCTCAGATAATGTGCTGCAGTTTGTGCATATTACATTTGCATGAAATATCTTGATTTTCAGTCCTATTAAGGTCAAAAGCAGAGGGGAAAATGAGTTCATTTTATATATAGAGAGATCGGTAAAATCGGAGGTTTTCATACCTATATAGGATCATGGTTAACAAATAATCAGCATATTTGCTGATCAGAAGATCTCAATTTTTCTTTTGTGTCTGAATTTACAATGCCATGGTGTCAGGGATCTATTAAATGTAAATGGTAGTAAAAATGGTAGAAGAATCTTTTGCACGAAAGTACAACTTAATAAAACAAAGTAAATATCTACATATTCGGAAGAATATCGTGAAGAATAGCGGTATTTAAACGCTATCTAAACATATATACACACATACATATATTACTAGCATGGATACCCGGCGTTGCCAAGGTTGACATGAAGTTCCGTTTGCAACACACCTGCTATACTAATCATCTTCATCATGGGCAACCTGAATACCCCCACAACAATTCCCAAAATAAAAGAACGGATGAAAACATGTAAATGTAATCGCCCCCAAAAAGAAGTACGTAATACCCTCTCCACCAGATATTTCGGCAGAAAAGATACAAAGAGAAGAAAGTATTCTCCGGATATTGAGCACTGGAAAGACCCCCCCCCACACAAAAAAATAATTAAAAATAAATCATTACAACTTTTGTTTCAATAATATAGCGGCGAATGTCTGTTCGATCGCAAAAAAAAAAAAACAAACAAACAAAAAAAATAGCAAAGTAGTTAGAACCCTAAAAAAATGAAGATCTACCAAAAATTAATTCCAAAAACAATTAAGTAAAATTTTTCTTCATATTATGTTTCTAATGCAATCCCCCGACCAAAATTGAATTTGTTATATTTTGGGGTTCGTTTTGTTTAATAAATTGTTAGGTGAAAGACACACAAACAAACACAAAGACAGGAATACGAATATATATATATATATATATATGTATATATATATATATATATATACTAGTACGGGTGCCCGGCGTTTCCCGGGTGTTTAGAGGTGTGTGTTAATCAATTAAATTGAGGTTTGGGGTTAGAGAGCAGTAGCAGAAACAACAACAAAAAAAGAACAGTAATATAATTTTTTTTATTGAGGGAGGCATGCTTTCACCGCGCGACGCCGGTTAGTCGGTACTGCTAGTGTATATATATATATATATATATATATATATATATATATATATATATATATAATATTTATTACGACACTATATATACATATTTCAAAGTCGTAAATTCATCAGCGACAATTGAAAAGCTGTTTTCGATTGTCGCTCATGAATTTACGGTGACTGCTTCCAACCTCTTATGGTTGATTCAGCGCAATGAAACCAATGGTACGACTTTGAAATATGTATATATAGTGTCGTAATAAATATTGTATCTTCAGCTCTCGCATCCACGATCGAGCACTTTATTGGATTTGTTTCCATTACCTCCTGACACGCTATACACACATACACACACACTATATATATATATATATATATATATATATATATATATATATATATATATATATATATAGAGAGAGAGAGAGAGAGAGAGAGAGAGAGAGAAGAATAAAAAAGAACAGACCGTATTATGTGTTCATCAATGTTTCGTCTTTATTTCGAGATTTCCTCTAGATGAAATAAAGACGAAACGTTGATGAACACATAATACGGTTTGTTCCTTTTTATTTCTTTATCTTGTCAGAATACTATTTCCATTATTTTCATCATCATATATATATACGTATATATATATATATATATATATATATATATATATATATGCATATATATATATGCTATTATTTTTTGTACGTTTTATTTAAATGTAACTTTTCTTTTTTCTGTCGTATAATATGAAACCAAACATTGGGGTATTCTGCTCAAAGCATTATCGAAATTCGAACCAATGAATGAAAGACAATATCAGAATTATTATTTACATAATAATCATCGTAGGCTGACATAAAAGCACATAGAAAAAATCATTAATATTTATACGAAATACATGAATATAATTTAAGCATATAATGAATATAATATAAGCATATAATGAATATAATATAAGCATATAATGAATATAATATAAGCATATAATGAATATAATATAAGTATATAATGAATATAATATAAGCATACACAACGTTTACGATATTCACCAAAGTTGACAATTACATTTTTATATCTTGCATTTTAATGGTCTCTTTTCTCTTTTCATATTTCACGTCCATTCGCCCGTTAAACATTAATTTTTGTGTGTATATCAATAAGTAAAAAGAATGTGGTCATAGGGTTAATTCTTATTCAGTTTGTAAAATACTTATACAAACTAATAACTAGGGCTGTGACCACAGCATATTCTTTTCATTGTTTTGACTCTTGAGAATATATCCGTTAATATCTTATATGTTTTTACATAGACTGATATGGTTCTTGGTTGATTGGGTGTATCTTACTGTGTCGGATATATACTTGAGAGTCAAAAGAATGAAAAGAATATGCTGTGGTCACATCCCTAGTTATTAGTTTGTATAAGTATTTTACAAACTGAGTAAGAATTAATATCCCTAAGGGTGAAATCTTTCCCTTTGAATCTCTCTCTCTCTATTTCTACAATTATATCAATGCCCCTTCTTCTGTGTGTTGTGTGTGTGTGTGTGAGTTTGTTTCTTATACACTCCGAAACGGCTGACCAGATTTTCTTTAAAATTTACAGAACTTTAGTGTATAAGTATGTTATTGAGCTTAGTTAAGTTTTATCCCAAAATACTCCCGATGATTATTGATAACCGATAAGAGAAACCGCTATTTTAATTTATTTATCAGCGGTAAAGCCATATTTCCATGTTGTCGCTACGCAACAATGATAGAACAACGGGCCGTAAAAATTCTACTGTTTGTAAGTTGATAGCGTGTTTTTTTTTTTTTGCATGACGTTGTATGTTGGTCCAAACTCCGCACGTAAATTTCTTATTTTTTTTCATTAACTGCAAAGAATTTTATAAGGCTTAAAAAGTAAATTATGTTTCTATTATTGTACGTCCATTGAACAAGCAACTGACCCTAAAGAAATTTCAAAACAGTCTACAGACATATTTAGTGAAAATGTCATTTAGAGGTTTTTTTTATATGTCGGTTTAATAAAAGAACCCTCAAAAACTAAACACAAGTAGTATGCCTGGCAACATAAGATAATAAATTTTTGGACACAGTTGACTAATTGTAAAACTATACAGCGACAACCACATAAATTCTTACAACGAATAGTCGATGTTGATTCTGTGGTTTCTTTTGCATACGGTTCAAGAAATCATGCCACCCCCAAACCTCGCCGAAGTAGTTAGTTTTGAGCTGGAAGTATAGTTACTAAGGGGACAAATTAGAAAGATTAGCGCTGGCACGTTGCATCCACTTCGTGGGGACTACGTTGAAGTATCAATATAACCGAAATTTGTAAAAATAATTGAAGAGTTACAAAAAAAAATAAGAAAATATTGAAATTACCATTAATATTGATTAAAATATGCATTAACAAGGCATCAGAGCGATCCCCGAGCAAGGCTAGGTAATACTGCTAGTATATATATATATATATATATATATATATATATATATATATATATATATATATACTCTTATATGAATAGAACTGTGTGTGAGAAGAAGAGAGAAAGAGAGAGAGAGTTCCTTATGAGCGCTGAAACGACGGGGCCAATTTTAATAAAATTTCATCCAAACGTACTTTATAATTTATATATATATATATATATCATAACCTTTGCTCAATCGTAGAACAATTGATACCTTTCTGCATGGGTAGCTGCACGTGTAATTATGAAACAATGGTTCCGCAATCCTCAACACCGCACCTGAATTGGCGCTGCTTGAGTTCAGTGGCAAGGAGAAGTCAAGGGCAGCTGGAAAGAAGGTCAAGATCAGTTGAGATCAAATACAGTACCAGCAGATCCCAAATCGTCACTCATGTTAGTACTGGCCAGGCTCAACGTTGCTGAACTTCGGCGATTTAACGGGAACCAATGTGTCAACGTAATTATATAACTACTTCATTTACTCACATAAAATTAATATACGAACGTATAGATTTATGCGTAAACTTTAAGTATTTACTTCAAAAGTTCTCAATACGTAGGTAGAGCTAGTTAGTAATTCATAAAATATATATGGCGATTAAGCTACACTGAATATTCTGCGTTTCATCCACTATAGGATTCGTCAGGCTTATGCGCATAAGAATATTCAGTGTAGCTTAATCGCCATATATATTTTATGAATTACTATATATATATATATATATGTCATTTACGAACAGACTGTCTCGCTCCAACAATCAGACCACTAGGACAGACGCCTTCGGCATTAATATCTAACAATAATTTTGCGCAAACATAGATCATCACTCCCACGGTGCTCCATTTGTTTATTTTCAAAGACCTTTGCATTACGCTAAAGCAGAAAGAAATTGATATCGCCTTCCACTACTTTAGCATAATGCGATATCAATTTCTAAGATTACTCGACCTTAGAAAAAGGGTTGCGCTATTAAATCAACAGGATTAAAGAGGTGTAGATAGCATTTCACCTGATAAATACTGATTCTGTATAGGTGTTTTCGAAGATTTTATATTTCATTATATGATCTACAAGAGAACAATGTAATTCGCAGCAAGTTATAAATGTTTACGCTTAGAAAAATGGTAATCTGAATTCTTTTTGCAATAATCAGCTAAAAATACACTTCAATTTCTATTCACAATTTAAAATGTTATGCAGTATTACCTATACATCACATAACGAATTACGTGAAATCAAATTAAATATTCTTGAAATTATTTTATTGTACAGTGACATATAACTAAATAGCAAACATATGCACACGTTTTCTCATTGAAATTGTTATATTTTTCGTACATTAAAATATCTTTCGCACTTTGTATATATTCTATTCATAGAAACATTTCATTTGCTTTTCTTACAACGGTTTATTATTTAGTCATCTTCAAGTGCAACTTTTACTTTTTTTACGGAAACTACACGACGGTTCTTCCACTTATCTCTTCGTTTGAAAGCCATCTATGTATGGTGCTGTGTATTGACAGTCAGCTGTGTTTGGTGCTTTATAATGACAGTCAGCCATTTCTGGTGCAATGTAATGACAGTCAGCCGTGTCTGGTGCCGTGTTATGACAGCAAGTTGTGTCTGGTGCCGTGTTATGACAGCAAGTTGTGTCTGGTGCCGTGTTATGACAGCAAGTTGTGTCTGGTGCCGTGTTATGACAGCAAGTTGTGTCTGGTGCCGTGTTATGACAGCAAGTTGTGTCTGGTGCCGTGTAATGGCAGCAAGTTGTGTCTGGTGCCGTGTAATGGCAGCAAGTTGTGTGTGGTGCCGTGTAATGACAACAAGTTGTGTGTGGTGCCGTGTAATGACAGCAAGTTGTGTCTGGTGCCGTGTAATGACAGTAAGTTGTGTTTGGTGCCGTATATTGTCAACCAGTTGTATCTGGTGCCGTGTAATGACAGCTGGCAAACATGTCGGTCAGAAAGAGAGAATATACTGGTGTTAAGTACGTGTCGGTTACGAGCATGGTAAACGAAGAGAATAATAACCTTTTTATTGTACCTGGAAAGTCTGCGTCGAAGTTTTCATTCCCTTTTCGATTGTCTCTACATATGGCGTTTATGTTCGTTAGAGAGAGTATAGTTATTAATTAGAATACACTGGTATTGGACTGCTCAGGCCTTTTTTTCAAAACTCACGTGACATTATGTCTAGACTCGCGTAGATAAATATGTGGATATAAGAAAGAGTAATCAAGTTGATTTTACTTTGACATGTAAACTCTCCCATAGTGTAGCTGTTATACAGGGTGAGTCACGGGAAACTGATGTTTTGTTTTATATAACACTCCTTGCTCTCCTTGAGTAAGAGATAGGGAGTGAGGAAGGTACTCTTTAAACCTGCTTAAGATGCCGTTTAGTTTATTGTTATTTGTTTATCTTTTACCTTTAATTTTGTTTTAGTTAGTTATTCATGTTTAATTGCTTTTCTTTTCAGTTTATTGTCTACCGCGGAGTCGTAAACACAGTGTGTTTGCTAATGACTTAAAAAAAATAATTTTTCCGTGACCCAGCCTGTATTTCTCTGTAACAAATCATGTCAAATTTTTAAAACAAATCGCATAGTGCAATGAAAAGGGCGAGAGGGGAACGATCTTTGCAAAGGCTTTATTCATCTCTCTAAAGATATAGGAAATAAATATACAAGATTAGAAATAATAATAACCTAAATCTTTTTCCTCGTAAAACGCAAAAATCGATTTGGTCTTTAACCAATGACACATTTTTGTTTTTTTACTGTATTTTGCTTACTTTATTATATTTTGTTAGTTTAGTGTATTTTGGTAATTTGATGATTGTTTTTTATTATTTTACTATATTTTTTGTTATTTTACTGCAGTTTGGTTATTTTACTATATTTGGGTTATTTTACTATATTTTGGTTATTTTATTGTATTTTGGGTTATTTTATTATATTTTGGGTTATTTTACTGTATTTTGGGTTATTTTACTGTATTTTGGGTTATTTTACTGTATTTTGGGTCACTTTTTATATTTGGGTTATTTTACTATATTTTGAATATTTTACTGTATTTGGGTTATTTTACTCTATTTTTATTATTTTACTGTATTATAGTTATTTTACAGTTTGTATTTTTTACTGTATTTTGGTTATTTTATTGTCTTTGGGTTATTTTACTGTATTTTAGTTATTTTACTGTATTTTGGTTATTTTACTGTAGTACGATTGATTGTTAAACCTCTTATTTATGCGTGTATATATATTAGTGTTGTGGTAGCACACATTCATTTGAATATGTGGATAGTAATTACACATAAATAGGAAGACTCAGTTAGTCTGAGGGTGTGTTCACCAGAAGCCACCGAAGGCCGCCGAGAGCAGATATGTTTCTCCAGCACAGACTCTCTTATTTGACACCATTATATAAATATCCTGTGAATATACCTTTTCCTAATACACTTCTTATTTGATCTACCTTTGTTTGTTGAGTCGTCATTTGTATTGCTTTCTACGTTACTTGTTTCAACCTGAAAGCTTAACAATTAGGATAGGACAATTATTTAAGTCAGAATTAGTAAAATCGGAAATTTTTAGAGTATCGGAATCGGAAAAATGTAACTATGTTCTGATGTCAAAGTGATTCTTTTGATTGTCTTTTTTCTGCGATTTTGTTTTAAAAAAATCTTCCACTACTAGTAGTGATGATAAAATAACAAATATTTATTGATTTTAGATAACCAGTAAAACTAAATCTATAGACCATCTCCCACATATGTATTTTTACGTTTGAGAGACTATCTGCACATTTAACATGCGCTTTTTACGTAATCGAAAAATAAATAAACAAATTAAATAAATAAATAACAACTCTATGTTAAAATATTTAAAGAATCATAAAGAATCGGTAGCGGAATTGGAATTTAGTACAGGATCGGTAAATGTGTCGCCGTCGGAAAAATACTGGAATCGTCCCATCACTTTTATATGTATTGAATATTTAGTGGCTGATAATAGAGTCGATCAGCGAATATCTTGCACAATTAAGCTTTGCCATTTACAGGAATTAAAATGTCCCCATCATAAGCATTAATCAAAATTTATATTACAGACTAAATGTTTTCCGGTTTCCATTCTAATAATGGACTTCTAATTAATTAACTGGTTATTAATGAATCAGAATTGGACGCTAGAAATATTAATTTAATTTCAAACTTGCTCGTCAGTGAGAGGGACAGAGAATAAGAGGAAACACGGGAAAAGCTTTCAATAATGTATTTCGGAAATTCATTAATTATCGTAAAGAGGAATATTTAATCTAATATATAAAATTATTTTCAAATGAATCTTTCGAAGTTAAACCTAAATAACTTCTCTACAACAATATGAATACTAGTTATTTTTAAAGAAAATATTATCGTTATAAAACCCTTTTTAAGACAATTAAATTGAGCACTCTCAAAGGAATTTTGAAACTGTGATTTATGTAAGCTTAAATACAATATGCTGGCTTACTGTTATTTAATACTTCCCAGCTATTTACTCTGTAATTCTTTTTCTACAGACTTAAAACTCGATATACAGGGGAATTGTAAATATAGCTGCTATGGTGTCAAACTAGAAAAATAGAAGTTAAAGTGATTTTGTACGCATGTGCAAATATACTTTTATAGGTTAAACAACGTTATTTTTGTCAGTTTTTCTATGTGTAAAGGTTTAGGTCAAAGGGCAACGAATAAAGCTGTATGGCTATATGTTTTGGGTTCGATTCTAGCTAATAACTATTATATATTATCATCGATACAGGATTATCTATATATATATAAAAGGCAAAATGTGTGTGTGTATGTATGTATATACACTTTTACGTATGTTTGCAAAGGGCTTTTTTCGGGGGGCTGCTCGCTCGGCTCCTCCATCCTTAAAACTTTTTATATTACGTCTGAATCATATTATCTACGAGTTAACAACTGGGGTCGCCCGTCTATTTAATTTGCCCGACTTTGAAAAGCTAAATATTCCAGATTTTTGGATCGCCGCGTGTTGATTTCGTTTTTCCGTATATAAAAAAAAAACTCGATTCGATTAGTAGCACACAGCCGGTGGTCTCCAAAAAGCGATCTCAACGTTTGGTCAATGTCGGCTTTTCACCATCATATCAGACAGTTGCTTTCATTTCGAGACCCCCCGCCTAATAAACGGGGGAGCTGCTTTTTCGGTAAAAACTGTTCCGCACAAAAAATAAACTGCTGAACAGCCATTGCTTACGTCATGTTTCGAGGGCAAACATCACGCGACTTAACTTCCTCGCACCTGTCAATTTCACTTTATAAACCTTAAGTTAACACGCTTATCAATTCCTCTCCCCTCGTGGCCGAGATGGTTGGGTGTCTGGCTTTTTTCCCTTTCGTTTCCACCTTCGCGTCAAGGCTTCGGGGTTTAAGCCTATCTTCCTACTGACTCTTTTTTCTTTTACACCTCCAAACACCCAGCATGTTTTGATATACTCCCAACAACACACCTTCACACACCCGGGCAACACGCTAATATAATAATAAATATGACATATGCATAAATTAATATATCATATATAAGCCGATTTTATGACTGTTGCGCCTTTTTCTGTTTCTTCTTTTTTATTTCTCTTTCTTTCCGATATTAATATGCATTTGAGTCTTTGAGGTTACTCCCACGCCACACGCAAAAATACTGGCACTACTATGTTACTAGGAGATCAGTAATAAACTAGCCTCTTCTCAGAGAAGGTAATGACTACGAGGGCGGAACTACAGGAGTGACTGATAAAATTGTCGCCGTAGAAAAGACGACATAATTCCATTTCCATTTGATGAAAACCGATTTTCTTTTTTTTTGTCGCAGATTATCTGTTATAAACAGAAATAACGTAGGTATTAAACGTAACGTTAAATTTCTTTTTAAAAAATGTAGTAAAAAAAAGAAACCGATATATATGTATGTGAGTATTGCTTTTTTTTTCTAAAGCGTTCACTTCTTGTAAGTAAAAAAAAAAATACCAGATCTAAGATCGAAACCAAAACTTAAAGAAAGCAAGTAAGCTACGATAACCATTAGATCAGCATGACACGGTCTTTAAAAGGTCTTTTTTTAAATACTTATTCTTAACATGAGTAATCTGTCCTGTGAATTAATCACGCATGCGCATTCCTGAAACAGTAAGCAAGTAGATAAAATCCTATTACTCCCACGTACTAATTTTTCAATTTTAATCCCTTAGCATCGTTTCTTTACAGATGAAAACGGATTACAAAGTTTTCGACATGTCTGAATATTGAATGTACAAAATTACAAGTCTGTTGATCAAAAATTCGTTGAGTATATAGGTTGACAATTGTCCACACATACACATTCTCATTTTTATACACACACACACACACATATATATATATATATATATATATATATAGAGAGAGAGAGAGAGAGAGAGAATAAAAAGGAACAAACCGTATTATGTGTTCATCAACGTTTCGTCTTTATTTCGAGACTTCCTCTGGATGAATGAGATTAAGAAACCAAAAAATATACCAGTACAAAATATTTGAAAATGTTTCACGTGCACAGTGTGACGCAGTTCTATTTCAGAGAAACGGAAAATTGATGTTGGAAATTCAAAAAGGAGGAGGGGGGGCTGGCGCTGTTAAAGAGAAGGAAATTTTAGTGACGTCATATAGTCGTTAATTTAATTTTAAAACTATGAACGCAAGTTTATATTCTTATTGGGAAAAAGATATATCTGTTGAAATTCAAATATAAGTTTGTAACAGAAATGAAATGAGTGTTTTTTATGTAATTTATTGATTGAGATTATGTGTTAATTATTACAGGGGGTGTTTGAATGGTGTGAGAAAGTTAACCTGTGTCCACAGTTAAATAATGTTCTTTTAATAACAGTTTACTTATTAATGGCGCTATGTTATAGAAACCTCCACGTTGTTTAATAGTGCTTTAAATTGCGATAAGCGCAGATTCAAGAAGTATATATATATATATATATATTATATATATATATATATGTGTGTGTGTGTGTGTGTGGTTGGGTGTATTTATATATACATGTGTATCTGTGTGTTTGCGCTAGTTCTTAGAATTTATATATAAATACTTACATCTTTCATTTCTCTTATCCTTCTATTCATTATTCTTTCTGTCTTAAACTCCTTCGAGTTACAAAGAAATGGAAATGAAGTGTATCATTACACTTCTTTTGGCTGCTTTTCCTCGCTTTTTTTACAATGCCGTTTCTTTGACATCAGCAACGACTGCATTCGAATTTGTAATGAAGACTTATTCGCCCGTGGCCAATTCATCTCTTTTCATAGAATAGATATTAACTATTTAATACATACATGCACACGTATGTGTATTTGTAATATTTTTTCATCCACATACGACGTTATAAACATGTATAATATGTTGTGAATCGAGGTTAAATATTTACTTCGATAGTGCTCAATACATGACTACAGCCATGTAGTAAGTTAGAAAAAATATTTCGCAAATAAGCTTCGTATAGTTTTACGCGTTCCATGCCAGGAGGGAATTATCATGCTAACGATTTCCTTACGTAATGAAAAGTGAAAATACCTTTGTGGTTTTTTTTTTACATGTTAGTCAACACTTATCAAGGCTCGGAAACCACTCGGGGATAAGGGTCATTGTATGTACAGTAATCAATGGGATAGTAATGGAGATTTGATAAGGTGTCTTAATTAAGAAGGCGGTTTATCAGTAATTTGTTTATGTTGGACTTGAAGACATCCAAGTTGTAGTCAGGTAGGAAAGCAGGCAAATGGAAGAGAGTTCCACAAGCGTGCACTTCTAAGAAAGAAGCTTTGTTCATGGAATCTACGTTTTGATTTAGGTACAGATAAAGAATTGGGAAAGTTATTGACAGTGGTTTCAGCTGGACGGGTGTTTTTTGTGAAACATTGGCGAGGGTGGACCAGAGATTTGAGCCCAGAAGAGCACTTGCCATGGAAATAACGATAAAACAAAGACAGGCTCGCAACGTCTCTTCTGTGGGAGAGAGGTTGCAGGGAAGAGAAAAGGGAATCCCCCACTAGGCCACGAAGTCTATTTTATACTCTGTCAAGGCAGGATAGGCTGTTTTTAGCAGCACCTGCCCAGATGTGGCAGCAGTACTCCATCCTTGGACGTACTTGGCTTTTATATAGATAGAGAATTGCATCAGCAGTGAGATATATTCTGGAACGGTAGAAGGATCCTTCCATTTTCCAGCGATCTTGGCAACTGACTACGTGTTCCATTTCAGGTTAGGAGTTGTAGTTTAATTGAAATGTGTTTTCATGACCTCCTATATATATAT
Source organism: Euprymna scolopes (assembly GCF_053919585.1). Taxonomy (NCBI): domain Eukaryota; kingdom Metazoa; phylum Mollusca; class Cephalopoda; order Sepiida; family Sepiolidae; genus Euprymna; species Euprymna scolopes. Next base: position 97,449,149 of record NC_136504.1, on the reverse strand, counting down.
ATATATATATATATATATATATATATATATATATATGTGTGTGTGTGTGTGTGTGTGTGTGTGTATATTACAATAGAAAAATGCTTGTATGAAAAGTAATATGGTTAAGCTTAAACATGGAAAAGTAAAGGACTAGTAGTTAAAACTGGACAAGAAAAGGACAACATATTCTAATAAAAAATATAATAAATTTATAACTTAAAATATTGCAGCATTAAGAATTGATTATATAATCTTATAAATTGAATTAAAATTTCTGGTTCTGGAGAAAAATTTGATAAAAAGAAAAGAGGTGCTAATGTAGAAACTAGTAAGCTTAAAGAAAGAGTGCTACACATTTGTGAGAAAGTCCGAAAAATTGATGGCTGGACATTCACTGTTAAAAAGGTAGGATAGGTTATGTAGCTTACCTTGTTTCACAAAGAGGAACGTTACCACAGAAAATGTTTTGCAAACTTTGATTCCAATAAAAAACATCCCTAAAGCATTCTTTTCTGCTGATTCTTCTAAGAAACAAAACCTTGATAGACCAAATGATTCAGAGAGAAAGCAGCCATTTCTGGAAGTTGCTCATTCTTTGTGGCCGAATGGTGAGGAGCAACTCCCATTGTCGATCAAGGTAAAAAAATGGAGGGAATTCTCTAGAACACTAACGTTGAACAATGCATGAAATCTCAATTGCCAGGACGCGATTCTTGAATATGTTTCTAAAACATTGTTGACATTTCTCAGAAAGATATTTGTAGGCAAAGCAAATGATTTGAAACTTACATCAATAGGTCCAGTGATAACCAAGAGCTCTATTTGCACTTACAGTTTGGTTTAGCAGTGGAATTCATGACCAATTTGCATCGACGTTCTTGATTGTAAATAAGCATGACTTCTCATCTTATTCTGAAGTCCAGAAATTAGAAATGAAATGCTGAAACTCTCAACCCTGTTAAAACTGAATTTGTGCAGTTCGTATCTGATAATGATAATTACTTCGATTCACTCAAACAACAAACCGCCAGTGATATTTAAAGAGCTCCAGGCCAAGACAGTTGTCATTTCCACTGCTAATGTTTACATCCTTTGGAAAGTTTCATTAATTTTACATCCGTCCAGACCCACTTGGTCAGACCTTATGCTGTCAGTGAACAAAAGAACATATCTTGGAAAATCAGCGGCAGTTTTTTTTGGCCAATGATCGACATGAACCCTGATAATCTTACCTACGTGTACTCAACGTTATGTTACATAAGTGATTTAGCCAGAGAAAAACATTCCACCAATTTTAGCATTAGATCATCCACTTTGGTACAAATGATGATGAGAATTGAGTCACAGCCTAGTTCCAGTCTCCCGAAATTATTTGTCTGACGACTTAGTACAGATAAGCTTGCTGGGGTAAATTGGTCATTTGATAACAGGTTCTGGATTGCAATAACTTTTTGAACTTATGAAAATACAGTCAAGCACATACTAAGAGATAGAACACTTGCAAAATATATTTCTTAGTTGATGCTGCTCTGAATTTTATTATTTTTTTTTGCGAAACCCTATGATTTGCCAGTTTCACATGTCACTGAGAATGAACAACGCATTCGAGGTCTCCTTGATAGGACTGAGACATTGGATAATGTTTTATTCTTCAGAGTCTCTGACTAGGATTGCCCAGAGTATCAACCATGTAAAGGATGCGATGGTTGACCAGTGAACAGCAAAATTGTGGATTCAATACTTTGATATGGTGAAGACCCTGCAATTATTTATTAAGGCAGAGCGCACCGGGAACTGGGAATTGCACCTTAATACTGTAAGAAAATGCTGTCAATATTCGCTGCAGACACACATCCTATATGCAAAGTCGGTCTACTTCATACTTGCAGCAAATGGATAGGCGGCTGAAAAGCCATCCCGAACTGTACCATAAATTTTCTAAAAGAATTCCATGTGATTAGACGGAGTTATCCCTACTGGGATGATTTGTGGACAGATCTGGTTATTGAGAAGGTGCTAGTGAGAAGAATGAAGACATCTGGAGGTCTTACTTATGGTAGAGGAATGGACGAAATTCAACGTTTGGTTTGGATGCTATCACTGGCAGCGTGCGTTGAAAGCAAGTTCGCGATGTAAGAACTAGTATGGCATTCTTTATGCCACTAATGACCAGCACCTGGATGCTACTTCAGCAAGAAAAGAGCAAAATGTCAGAGATACATGGAAACTCCCTGCGTTTCTCCAGACATTTGACTATTTCACGGAAGATCCGTCCATTCACAGCATTTTAAATGGAGTAACTGGAGATAAAAAGGTGAATGTGAACAAAGCAAACTCTATACGAGAGGCAATTATAGCTTAAATAGTTGGAGAAAATGTCCACTAGTGCACTTAAAAAAAGATCAGACCATTATACTTTGGTCAAAATTTTCGCTCGGCCAAGATGAAGCAGCTGAACCTTATCCACGATTTGTATTCCAGAGAATGTATGCTATCTACCAATGCACCCTCAACTCAGCAGCTTCAAGAACATTTCCAGTATGAGCTTTGTGGTTACCCACCTGCACTTTTTTATTCTTTCGGGCTACCAAGAGAGGAAAAATAAAAACGGCTTTGGTAGACGCAATATGGAAACTGACTTTCTCTGTACAATTAGGTCTACATTCTTCAGATCCACAGTATCTCTTTGACGATAGATCACTACTTCAACGTTTCCCATGGCAAATAGGTAACAGATTTGATGAGATATGTGCCCAATACCACAGATATGTCACAAGTATATACGGAAAAGCATGCATTTTATTTGATAGGTATGAAAGTGGTCCATCTGTTAAAGACGCGACTTACCGACGCCGAGCAGAGGGGCTCTGTTGGTTTTAATATTTCACTGACCCCTTTAATGGTGTTCTAATTAAAAAAGAATGTTTTCCTTGGTAATCAACAAAACAAACAATTGTTCATCAACTTGGCGAGAAAGAGTTTGGAAGAAGCAGTTTGTAAAGTAGTTAATGCATCTGTAGATGCTGACGTATTTATTGTGAAGTTTGCTCTAGAACTGCCACAGACAGGAGAACATATTTTTATAGCAAATGATACTGACTTATTTGTGCTTCTATGTTATCATGCCAATAGAGATGATGGTTACAACATCTTCACACCACAACCAAAGGCTAGTGCAAAAAGTGTGAAAGTCTGGAACATCAAAGAGACGAAGAAATCCTTGGGAGATGTGGTCTGTTTAAACATTCTTTTCATCCATGCCCTACTGGGTTGGGATTCTACATCCAGTGCTCATGGAATTAGGAAGGCAGCGACCGTTCAAAAGGTGATGAACAATAAAAGCTTCCTCAAATCGGCAGAAGTGTGATAGCAGTTCAGAAAAGGTTTATTGGAGTTGGGGAGAAGTAATGACGGCGAAAACCGTTTAAAAAGAAATATTGGATTAACTTTTACGGGTTACGAGACAAAATACAATACAATGTTGCTATTTTATAACTGGAAAATACTCCCATCGATCTCTACTTTTGGTAGAATTCAGATTAGAATCGAAATGTCATAATGACTAATCTTGATTATTAATCATGAAAAAATGGGGTAAAATGTCCACTTGATAACAAAACAAACATTAATCCGGCAAACGAACGAATAAAACCTATTTGTGTTTAAAAAAATAAGGAAAAATAGAAATTAATCTGCGTTTTGTATTTTGTTGTTTTCGACTTCATTTGGAATACGTTTCTTGTTCGTTTGTTTTTTGAACGGTGCAAAAATGGAAGACATGTTGGAATCTAATTACACATTCGCATTTAACCTTTCTAATGTCACTCTTTTATTTTCACACTGTTTATATTTTTTCCTCTTTTTAAAGATTATTTTCGACCAAGGTCGCAAGACGTTTCAAATATTGGATTATAATAACTAGCATAACCCGTGGAAATTCCACGGTAATTGAACATTTTTAAAACACATTATCAATAAAATGAATAAACAATAAAACATAACAAATTACGACGAATTTAAAACCTTTTAGTAATTGCGTTTTAAACCTTTTAAAGCTTAAAAGAATTAATTTTTGAAAAATCACATTCTTCAATAAAAATTCAAGACACATTGACTTTTTTAAGGAAAATTTTTATATGAATTATGATAGAACAGATGTCAATTCATTAGTACATTTTGATTAACGTACAAAATAATCTATAATAATAATAATAAAAACTTAGTCTTCTTTTCAACAGGGTCTTGTCAAATTATGAAATAAAGTAGCTAATTTTAATAAATAAAAAAACAAAATAGACAGCGATGCTTTTTGAGAGAAAATTGGTTTTAATGATTTTTACGTGATAAAGACCGACTATAAAGGAAGGTAATACGCTTCTCATTAATTAATGCTTGCGATGATGATGTTTTTTCGTGACACCGGACGTACGGACAAGTAAATTTATATATAGATAATTTCAGATCTCAAATAATAATAATAATAATAATAATAATAATAATAATAATAATAATAATTTAAATAGGAATAATCTAAATAATAATAATCTAATTAATGATTATATAAATAATATAATAAAAATTTATAACAATAAAACATAATAATTTTTACAATAATTAAAATAATAATAAAAGATAATAAAAAATAATTTAAATAACAATAATCTAAAAAATAATAAATAATAATAATAAAAGTACAAAAAGTAGAAATAATAAAAAAAAAATAATAAAAATAATCAAAAATAATAATAATCTATAAAAAATAATTTCAATAATAATAATAATCAAAATCAATAATAATAAGAAAATAAAACGTAATAATAAAAAATAATAATAGTCTAAAAATAATAATAATAATAATAAGTAGAAAACGCATTTTTTCTATTGTTAGGCATTTTTATCGATCATAACATTTTGTTATTTAGATAAAACCTGTCTTCTATCAGTCATTTGCATCGATCAAGTGCAACATACTAAGAACAACACAATATTTCCATTTTCTTTTCATTCGTTGCTAAATCGTTGGTAATTTGGCTTCGTAAAGCCTTGTTATTTACATAAACTACTCCACCCATATGTTTAGACATTTGAAGAAGGAGGAGAAGCAGAAAGACTAGAAGAATAGTGCGACCAAATTCCTCTAGACTCAAAATGTTCTTTTCTTTTTCAGAAATGAATTCACTAAGTTTATCTTTGATTTTGACTTGCTTTCGACTTCAATGTGATGATCTCTAGGGAAATTCTATACAGATTAAATCTGGTTTCGGTTTTGAACGTGGTGATGATGAACGGTCTGAGGAAATTACATGAATTTCGTATTCTCTTTCTCCAAATGATGAGAATTTACATAAAAGTAATAGTTGTTCTTCAGACGAAACATACATCGCGCAAATAAGTTTTTCTCATCAAATTTACTTTATTCCTCATATTTATTTATACAAGCGGGACCTGTGGAAATTCAAAAGAGGACTCATTAATATGTAATATATTGATGTTGGCATTCTGTAGATGGTCAGTGTAAATGAAAAAGCTATGGTATTATTGTAGCTTTTTTGTTACAACTGCAAAAGTATTTATCTAAGCTAGCTTGAACGCCCGGCAAAGCCCGGTCGTGAAGTTCGCTTAAATATGATATTTTGATTCTTGCAGATTTCATATATATTATTATAGAGTTAATGTTCTATCGATTTTTATATATGATGAAATTGCGATTTAAAAAAAAAAATATATATATATCCGTATGACTTGGGTACATTAGCTTGAATCGAAACCGAAACCAAAACTTATGAAGAATTCTTCATGCAATTATTTATAAAAAAAAATAGATGACTTAAGTGCCCTCCGCTATAATCGAAACCGAAACAAAACGTATGAAGAATTCTTGGTAAAATTATTTATGATAAAAAATGACAGTACGTAACAATTAAACGATCCGGGTGTAAGCGTGACACAGAAAATAAAACACACGCCATCGTATTAATATATAGATTATTCTGATTATTCGAACTATTATTCCAATTTTAGGTGATATTTTTGTAAGATTTCGGCTACTCTCATCCATGTCCGCCTTTAAGTGTTACATTTTCAATAAAAAAATAAGCGTCATTATACATGCCATGTTCTAAGTAAGCAAAGACGAACAAGCAAAATAAATCAAATATATTTTTATAAATACATGAGAATGTTTAAGTACTGAATTTTTTTCTCTGCATCGTCGCTGGTTTTTATCATGGCCACTTCATAATCGCCGTTCCACGAGTGACCGCATCGTCTATTAGTTAGTGATCAGCTCTTTTAACTCATGTTCACCCTTAACAAAACATATCGCCACTTGCACGTAACGGGCTACTATTTTGAACCCTGCCTAGGAACGATCAGCAAGATATTGGTTTACTCACATTTAAACTTCTGCATATCAGTAGAGTCAGAAAAAAAGGGTAGCAGGAAGGGAATCCCAAAATATATTGCTGTTCGATTGAAAGAAACTACCAGAATAGAAAGCTTTCTGGCATTTAGGGACCTCAACAGTGAAAGGGCGAGATTTTATTGCTAATCAGGGATATGCTTTTCTTGCTTACACTTTTGAAATGCTTGCTAAAATCATATATGCACCTGACGATTCTTTGGTAGTTATTCTCAAAATCAACAGGAGACGAATTTATTAACGTGAGTTTTATTTACAATTAAGCTTTTTGGCAATTGACAAAGAGAGAGACGTTAGAGAGGGAGGGATGTTAGAGATGTCAATCACGCCCGCCGCTGTTAATCTGCTCTCTTCCTCATTAATCGACATTCCTGGAAATAGAAATATTCTTTTTTACTCCCGTTCACCACTAACAAGGCATATCGTCACTTGGACGTAAGAGGCTACTATTTGACACCCTTCCTAGGAAAGATTAACAAGATATTGGTTTACGTTACATTTAAACTTCTAAATATCAGAACAGTCAGGGAAGCATTGAGCAGGAAAGGAATTCCAAAGTCTGGCTGTTCAAGGGAAGAAACAGAGTAGAACACTTTCTGGAATTTAGTGACCTCCATAATGAAGGGATGAATTGCTAAGCGGGTTTGTCGCAGATATGTAAGCCGAGGGGGCACAAGTACAATGAGTTCATCAGAGCACATTCCATTAAAATATTTGTAAAGTAGGCACAGGTATGCGACATTGTGGCGATGGCACAGAGGTTGGTGCTTAGTTGACAAAGTGGTACCTATTAGATTGAAAACTTTTTTCTGGAGAATATCCAAGAGGGGAAAACTAGCAGTAGATATACTGGCCCAAATGTAGCAAAAATACTTTATGCATTGGCGAATGATACTCTAAGGTGTGAGTAGTATTCTAGCTCGATAGAGGGAATCTACCTTATTTGCAGCATGTCCTCGATGTACTTGTTCCATTTTATATTGCCATCGGAGTTTGAAGGAAAAATTCTCAGGTAGGGTGTTATTTGTCATGGATATCGATGGTTGGAGAGGCGTCTTGTAATTGTTAAACGAGAGCACCTTAGTCTTACTAGCATTAAATGTTACCATTCATTTGCGGCGCCATTCCACTGCGGTCTGGAGGTCATTTTCTAATGATTCTGCTATAGTTATAGATTTATCTACATTCGTTTTTCCCTCGTGCATGTTCACCAAAGTGATTAAGCTTCCCATCTATTCAAAACTCAAGAAAGCTTTGCTGAGTTCTTCAAGATTTTATTAGAGAGAATTTACTAATGCAGAGAAACACTACGTAACTAAAATCATGTCCTCCTTTTTTTTACATGGGGGTCACCACTTATCAAGGCCCGAAGGCCACTCAGGGATAAGGGTTATTGCGTGTACAGTAATCAATGAGATATTATTGTAGTAATCATTAGTATTGGGGGTTTTCATAGACTGTCTTACTTAAGGGGGCGGTTTGTCAGGATTTTGTTTATGTTGGACTTGAAGACGTGCAAGTTGCAGTCAGGTGGTGAACAGGCAAGCGGCAGAGAGTTCCACTGGCGTGCAGTTCTAAAAAAGAAGCTTTGTTCATGGAATCTACGTTTGGATTTAGGCACAGATAACGAGTGGGGAAAATTATTGACAGTGGTTTCAGCCAGACGGGTATTTCTCGTGAAAGATTGGCGAGGAGGGACCAGGGATTGGAGCTCAGACGAGCACCTGCCATGGAAGTAAGGATAAAACAAAGACAGGCTCGCAACGTCTCTTCTGTGGGAGAGAGGTTGCAGGGAAGAGAAAAGGGCACCCCCCCACTAAACTACGAAGTCTATTTTGTACTCTGTCAAGGCAAGATAGGCTGTTTTTAGCAGCTCCTGCCCAGATGTGGCAGCAGTATTCCATCCTTGGGCGTACTTGGCTTTTATACAGATAGAGAATTGCATCAGTAGTGAGATATCTTCTGGAGCGTTAGAAGGATCCAACCATTTTCCCCGCGTCCCTGGAAACATATTTGATGTAGTGTTCCATTTCAGATCAGAAGTAAAGGTCAAACCCAGAAGCTTGTCAAAACACGGGGCCTCACCCAGACGAGAGCCATCCATCACAATTGATGCCAGATGGGGATCAGAGCGTTGATGATGTAAGGATAGGAGTTTGGTTTTGGATGTATTAGAGGTAACCAGCCACATCTTCCCCCACTGAACCACGCACTCGAGATCAGAGGAGAGAAAATCAGAAAGAACTTTGTCATTTACGGCCTTTGTATGTGTTGCCATAGATGGTCGTGTCATCAGCATAGATGTCAACGAATGATTTAAGTATGTGTTTTGGGAGATCATTGATGTAGATCAGGAAGAGATTTGGCCCCAGGATGGACTCCTGGGGGACTCCAGCATTAATACTGTGGGCCTCTGATTTCTGCCCATCAACCACTACCCTTATGAACCTATCAGAGAGAAATGATTTAATGATTGAGAAAACATTTCCAGTAATTCCGTAGCTGAAAATCTTGTGAAGTAGGCCCTTATGCCATACATTGTCGAATGCCTTTGATATGTCAAGAGCAATTGCCCTGGAAAGGAAACCTTTGTCAAGAGATTCACTAACCCTATGTGATATAACCGTTAGCACATCTGCTGTAGATCTTGCAGAAGGGAAACTATATTGCATGTAACTAAGAAGGTTGTTTCTGTTAAGGTGGTTGACTACTTCTTTATTTAATATGGATTCCAACAACTTACTCATGACACACAGGAGACTTATTGGTCTGTACTGAGAGGGAGATGATTTATCACCTAAATTCTTAAATACAGGGCATACTGACAAGGTTTTCCAGGGAGTGTTGGAAAAGCACTTCTCCTTAAGGAACCGCTTAAACAGTTTTGTAAGTATGGGCGCAAGTTCTGGCTGGAGCTTTTTCAGCACTATAACTGGAATGCCGTCAGGGCCAGTTGCTTTACTGGAATCAAGGTTCTTGATTAGCTTGGCGACCTCACGCACATATATTTGTATGTTGCATATCGTGTTGTCTGTTATAGGAGGAAATACATGGAGTTGATGGTCATTGTCGTATAGGGTAGAATTAGCTCCAAAGTTCTTGGCAAATAGTCTGGCCTTGTCTGATGCTGACGAGATGACCTCTGGGCCATTGATGATAGTTGGGATAGAACGCACGCTTCTGTTAAAGATCATGTTTGCTCTTTGCCAGAACTGGTGGGAACCAAGCCGCTGCTCAGCTACTTTGAATTTAACAGACTGGGCATATAGATCTCTTGCATTTTTATTACTCTTTTATAGTGGTTGCTGGCGTTCCTGAAAGCAGCTTTAGTCTCAGTACATCTATTACGTTGGTAGCTATGGAAAAAGTTATTTCTTTGCGCGATGTCAGCAGCACATTCAGGGTAGAACCATGGCTGGTTGTTAGGTTTTTGTTGGAATTTTTTGGATGGTATGTATCGATCTATGCCTACAATTAACCATTCGGTCAGGTTTGATACTATAGAGGGCACATCCTTTTTAAACATGGAATGCAGAGGTAGATCAGATATGAATGTACGGAAACTATCCCAGTCAGCCTTAACTTAGTTTTCTAACTTTCTAATTGAGAGACGCAGACGAACAGAGGAATTGGTAACATTCGCTGAGATTATCACTTTCTACATCGTCTAGCAATTTCTCCTTCATAAAGCTTTCAAGAGAGAGCTGATAAGTAAACGTTTATATTTTGCAGTCGCTCGAAAACGTGACGTCATTCCACATGATCGCTCGATTTCTTTTGGCTACGTTTTTTTACCTGTTTTCCCTCTCCCGTTAATGTTCATATAACCTGTCTCTGGGTACTATTCTGTTTACAGCTACGTTATTCTGACGTGTACATTATAAAATTACCTTATAAAAATTCACATTAGATAACTGAATTGCTACTTAAAAGCGTACGGTCTCTACTAAATAACAAAAGCACATCGATTATACGTGGTCGATATGCATAAAACATTTGGTCCAGCGTGCACTTGCTCTTTCTAACATCCGGGTTCTACTGAAACATACCCTTTTATTATGGCAATAAGCATCAAGCTTATTGCCATAATAAAAGTGTCTGTTGTCGCGTGTGGATCATCTCGCTCACTACAGAAAACATTTTAACTGTCTAATCTTCACGAACAGCACTAAAAATGTTACAACTGTATCGTTTTATATCTTGTAAATTTGACGTGTTTCATTCATTCTCTTTTCGATTTGTCTTTCTACATGCTGAATGTTATTTTTTAAATTTTTATTGTTGATCATGCTGACGAAGATAAACGACTCATCTATTTTATTCGTACTACGGCTACAGTATAAAGATTATATTCATAGCTTCAGGAACCTTCTAATTAAACTTGGGTACTTTATTACTCAACCTGTATAAGATTTCGGATTGGTGACGTTTATTTAATCCTCGTAGGTAGATTAGAATATTTCGTCAGCAATGATCAGATAGATGTGTTAAGCTTTTGTTATTTATAATTATTATCACCTGTAATAAACCTTGGACACTTAACTCCAGAAGACGGGTTTTAAATGATCCTATTAACCGCTATACGAGAGATTATTTTATTTTATTTATTTTTTTTATTGAAATAACTCCAGACAAAACAGGAAGCCACTTTGTGAAAAGAGCTAAAAATGTCTACTTCGAGGTCATAAGTTATCCAAGGAAACGTTTTAGATGTATTCTTTGAGAATCCCTCACGCAGCAATTTTTCCCTCTGTGCCAGAAACATCCCTCATGAAAAGTGAGGGCTAAAGGACAATATAAGGAGAGCGAGACTACAGGCTGCCGAAAGTAAACCCAACATTCATTTGATACTCCCGTCGATTTCCATTTTTTTTTTAAATTTATCGTTCGTTTGTATGAGTTTTAGATATTTCTAATACTCCCTTTTATTACTTTTCTTTCTTTCTTTACTCGTGTGTCAACAACATCCCGCTTATAAAAGGTGACTGATATGCAACATGTTGCAAGATAAAGAATGCGAGAAATGAAAAATAAAGGGTAGAACGATATAATTGTCGCCCTAACGAAAAACGCACTAGAGCTTTATTTTTATTGAAAAACAAATCCATTTAGGTAACTTTATCATTTAGTAGAGCTGCTATTTATCCAATGTAGCCGTCATCAACGTCAATCACTGCCACGATACAGGTCCAGAACTGGGAGCGTACCTTTTCCATAAGCGCCGGCGGAAGTTCGGCAAATACTCGGCGGATGGCGGCGATCAGGCTGGCTTTGGTGTTGTGGGAGGTCATGTTGGTGCTGTTATTCACATATGACAAACGAAGTAGTTCAGCGGGTTTAGATCGGGAGAGGAAGGGAGCCAGTGTAAGTAGGGGTACAATGTCGGAGCACTGCTTCTGAAGCCTGGGTCTTTGGATTTGTGGGCCGGCACCGAGTCCTACTAATACACTCAAGGTCTGCCAGCGGCTACATGATTTCACCAGGGGATCAGCACACTCTTCAGTACATTCAGGTACACTTTAGGTGTTGACTTTCAAGCTAACTTAGAAGATATGAGATGGGATAATATGACTCTCACTTGAAACCACACCAAAGACAATACCCGTGGGTTGCCTGATGTGCTGAGCTGTGTCCTCAAGCGTTGAACCGTCCGGATTTACATTTTGAGGGTGCTGGCAATGGTCCTGTTGTCATAACTGGAATTAGTAGAGAGGGTGAGTTGTAGAGCGGTCTAACTCCAATCTAGCTCGTTTGACATTGTGTGACATATTTGACTGGTCAATTAGGGAAGGGGGAAATTATGATGATACTTTATTAACTATAAATTATGATGAAACTTTTAGGAGGTAAAGGAACATTTGAATATCTATGTATCTCATATAGAGACCAAGTGTTAGAATCAGGGAGCGGGGCCCTTGATTTCTGAGAACTTCGACTGAAGTAAAATAAAACAAGTGCAAGGTAAACAAATGCCCATATATACATTACCACGGTGTTAAATACTCACGCATATTAGCACTAACAAATATATGATATGTATGCACGTTCGTTTGATAGGCTTCATTTTCTTCGCTATAAAGTAATATATATATATATATATATATATATATATATATATATATATATATATATATATATATATATATATAAGAACAAATAATTAAAAAAAACATCATCTTAAAAACACTTTAAGAAGAGGTGTAAAACATTTAATTTTCAAAAAGAAAACACAAATTAAGTGGCTTCTTTAATGCGCGGAATTTCAAAAGAAATGCTTTCCTTCTAATCAAAGGGTAGAAATTAGCCGTAGAGCTTACTTGGTAATACAGGGTGACCCTTCCTTAAAAAAAAACAAAAACAAAAGCTAAATGAAGACCATTTAGAACATATGCTGTAGAACGGAGACGAAAAGGCCAAAGACCCTAGTGTTTTGATGTGTGAAGTTTTGAATATAATAAACTAGTTATGACCAAAGTTTCATTTCATTCGGACAAAACACTGTGAAACGGGACCTAATTGGAGTTGGGGTCGGTTATATATATATATATATATATATATATATATATATATATATATATATATATATATATATATTTGTAAAGTTTGGCAGCAAGTTATTATTCAACCACGTCTGATTAAACAAAACTGAGTTCTTTTTTCCAATATGTTGGATATTTTTTTTCAATTCGCCGGGCGGTCTTTTTAATTTAGTCTTTTTTATTACCGGATCTCATTGAATATCGGGACAAATATACTAACTGTATTCCACAACTACCAATAAATAAACTAAATAAATAAAATATAAAACAAGAAAATCCCAATTAAAGATAAAAATAATTCGTCCCTACCCATCCTGTACCTACCTTTTAAACCAATAAAACATAAAAATAATAAAAAAAAATATAGAATTAACTATAAATACACCAAGACTCAATAAAGAAAATGACGAGAACAATCGCTCCTGACGACAATCTGATTTACCGATTGAAAGCGCTTAAGAATATGGCAGAACAACAACTACTGGGCGCCATAATATGTAACATGCCAGTCGAAATAAAAAATATGCTCGGCGAATTGAAACGTTATTCAACAGAATCAGAAAAAAAGAACTCAGCCGTGTTCAATCAGATGTGATGTAATTATATATATATATATATATATATATATATATATATATATATATATATATATATATATATTGTGGCTGTGGTTATTTGTAATAATCAAAGACGCTAAAGCAATCCGAAGTGAATTTATTACGCTAAAAGATAATAACCGACTAAATCCAATATTATATCAAATAAATAGTTTTGAATAACAGAAAATAGTATTGGGTGACCAGCAAGGGCCAACTTGGTGATCCGGAAGTTATTGATAGGCTCTGGGAACATACTAGAAACGAATATACAGTCACGGTAATCAATGATAGGATTTGATAAAAACTTTCAAGTTCTGCTTCGTTTTTTTTTGTACATTTAGTCCTCATATTCCACGAGCGATGTTTTTTTTTTGCTTTATTTTTTTAAAAAGGTGAAAATGGATGTTGTCTAGATCTAATTGCATTCAACAAATATAGCATAAAATTTTAATATTTAGGTTTTTTTCTTTCTATAAGGGGTATGTGTATGGTTTCGTAGAACCTACCCTCTAAATGATATAATTAAAAAAAATAATAATGTGCCCACGTTACTCATCCTGTTGTCTAGAATAGATATCTCATAATTCATAATATGTTCAATAGTTTACGATTTTCTCAAACACATGTATAATTTTGACGTTAATGTTCTCGCGCTGATCTTTAAATATCTACTACCTAAGAAAACTCCGAAATTGGCGTAAAACAGTGATTTTCTTTATTAAATCAGAACAGAACAGTTCATTTAAGAGCACCAGCGCGTTGAGGTGTAGAATAATATAGGATGAAAAATAAATTGGTAATTTCAATCACTCTCTAATTTTTTCACAATCTGTCTCTCATTTGGAACAAAGATCAAGTTGAATAAATGTCAGCTATTTTCCATCAGCTTTGTTCAAATTTGTTCCATTTTAAGTCGCATATGTACCGGGTGACGTTTTCTCTGTCTGCAAGGACCACGTCGAAGTGAGTACAGGAACAGCATGCAGCTACTAAGGTATAAATAGAATGATAAACTATATTGTAAGTGTAACGATTACGTTAACTTGCATTTTGCCCGGAAGACAAAAGGTCGAAAATAATAACATAAACATATTTAATTTTATTAAAGAAATTCTGTACTAGAAGTAGCGATTACAGATGACTACAACAGCAGCAGAAATGAGAGCTCGCGTTCAACGATTTTATATTTGGTTTTTAAGCTCGGCGCTGATTTGTGCAAGCATTCGACTATTGGTTTGTTCAATCAGAGACGATCGATCGGGTAAGCTGAGCACGTGAGAGACGTTGATAAAAAGGGTTAACGCTCAGTCTATTTTTCATTTTTTTTTCTGGCAAGGTGACTAAAGCGATCTTACGCAATTCACGACACTTCTTTCAATTCTAATCTTCTCTCTTGCGGCGTCCCCTCCCCTCTCACGCAATCGGGTACTGGCATTCGACTAGAAATTTCATGGACTCAACATGGCTAGTATAACACACACACATACGTACATACCTATATGACCGTAACTTTATCACGTGTATTACACGCGTTTCTTATGTATCGACTCATTTCTCTTTCTTTGCAAACAGGATATATTTTCCTCGTTTATACTTATGGGCTAATTCCATTGCTTACACCTTTCCCTTGTACATTCCTATTTTATTAACACGTTAACGATGATTATTCAATAAAGGTATTTTAAATGTTAGAATAAAAGTTTGTCTTCACATTCTACAATCCGGCAGTAATTGACTTGCTGCCCACCTCAGCAAGACGTGACACAAAGTCGAAAAGTGGGGATGTCCAGCCAGCGCTATTAAATGAGGAGCTCTCTAGCCTAGCAAAAATTGCCTTGGTCTACCCATCGGCATTCCTCGGTATAAGTGCCTCAGGCAATAAACGATAAACTTGCCCCACCAAAAGCCGAGTGGCAAGCCCTAGTTAATACCCAAGCAGCGTACCTCAATCTGAAAGGTGCTGGGCCGGTTCCTGGCCCCGCACTTGTCGGGTTTACTATCAAGAACAGATTCCTGACTGGTACATTATACCCGGTCTCCCAGCAGCTGAAACAGCAAGGAGACTTACTCTCCAACATTAAAGCTAATGGGGAGGCATTTAAGTGATTTTATTACCAGTTTTGTAATTATCGCCCTTTGATTCCTTATTCAACTGAAAAGTCAAACGTCCTTTACAAAACTGTTGAGCTTTTTTTTTTTTTTTAACTTTGACGCAAGATTATACATTTACATATTTCTTTTTATCACTGGAAAAACACAAAGAAAAGAAATTCAATGCCTAATTTCCCCACTGTATTCACTATCAGGTTTTACCCTTTTACTAAACGACTCTGCTTGAATATTGAACAGCGTAGATAAGAGACTCACGCTGTCGACTCTGCGGCACGATCGGATTTTTTTTGTTTCTTTTTCTGACGTGAATACATTCTGCTAAATTGTGAGCGGTTCTGATAAACAGCCCTCTAAGGTGTATTATTAACTGAGGAAAAAAATAAAACAAAACACTAAACCACCCCCTTTCCTGCATCCTGAGGTAACGACTAACAATTTAGCGAAATGTCAGTACACCTTTGACATGTAAAAAGAGAAAAGAAAATTGAGTTGGAGTAAAATGAGTACGTTGGTTAGATGAAGGCAGAAAAGGGGGAGGTTCAAGAAAAAGGTAGATAGGCAGATGGCAGGAAAGGGAAATATAGGGGAAATAACACCCGATTGAAGAGAGTGAAATTAAGTTGAAATTAAGGGAAAGAAATGTTAACACAAAGTACGAGAAAGCACATAGTAAGAGAAATATAGATAGAAAACGAGAGAGGGAAATGGAGAAAGAGAGAAACGAAGGAAGGAAAGAAAGATAGAGTGTGGGTTAGATGGTTGTTTGGTTGTTTTATTTCCGGCATTTCAGTCCATTTCGGGTTTCGAATCCAGTTATACATGCTAAAACTATTTATGCTTCAAATTCTTTACATCTGCAAAAATTATATAACTAATCACAGTCACATTCCAACTCAACGCCTACCTACACCCTTGACTTACACCATGTTACCGTCTTCGAGGGTCGTTTCAAAAGTAAAATCTCCAATTATTTAACTAGAAAAATTGAAGATCTACGAAGACGGGAATTGTACTATAAAAACGGGTGACCTTTTTCTGTTCCAGAATATATTTATAAACATAGACATTATCATACTCATCATTTTTGCCAGCGATGAACGATAAGTGCCTCTTATATAGTAACTAAAAAAGTTGAAGATCTACGGAGAGGAGAGTGGTACCATTAAAATGAGCGACCGTTTGTGGTCCAGATTGTATTTTTTCATGTAGTCACCATCATTCTAGATGCACTTTTGCCATGGATGAACGATGACTGTACATGGTTGTCCAGAGCAAACTTTGTAAAACGAGATTCTTTCCAAAAGTTAAGCCTCCTATTTTTTAACGCAAAAAGTTGACGAAGACGGAAGTGATACCATTAAAACTAGTAACCGTTCATGATCCAGAATTTTTTTCTACACAGTCATTCATAATTCTCAAAGCACTTTTGCCATGAATTCAAGGGCGACTCTCTGCGTCTGAGGTATATTCATGACAGGAGTTGCCCGCGTATTTCTATTATCGCGCTTTATTTCGATCTAACTGAAGTAATGCCATAACTGTAATTCTTTGTTCGTTAGCGACACAATTCATATGAAATAATTTTACGTGCAAAACGAACAAGTTTGAAAGAAAACCAGTTCATCACTCAGATTTAAATATCAAAATTAGTGAGCTCGAAAAACTTGAAAATATACGGAGGCAATAACAGCCAAGCCAACGACGGATCTGATTGTAATTATCACGAAAACAAATGACTGCTTACATTCCAAACCAGGAGTTCTGAATTGCGAAATACAAAACAGTAAAAACATAATGTACTATCTTAATATTAGTATATTAACAGTATGGATTTAGGCAATGTCTTTCTACTGCAGATATTTTAACAGTCATATTTGAACGCATATACTATGTACTGTATAAAGCGGGAGAAGCCAGGGTTGTAACTCTTGATATGTTTAAGGGCTTTGACAAAGTCTGACCCGAGGGGCTGCT
The DNA here is from genome assembly GCF_053919585.1 of Euprymna scolopes. Lineage (NCBI taxonomy): Eukaryota > Metazoa > Mollusca > Cephalopoda > Sepiida > Sepiolidae > Euprymna > Euprymna scolopes. Next base: position 97,431,522 of record NC_136504.1, on the reverse strand, counting down.
AATAAAAGTTAAATCCTACGGTATAATTGGACGTATATTAAATAAGTTTGTCATTCATGGACGTAAGCAGCATGACATCAATGTGAGAGTACCTCATGGGGCGATCTTTTGACAACTATTATTCCTGATATTCATAAACGACCTCCCTGATAATATTGTGTCCGAGATATGTATATTTGCTGATGATACACTGCTCTATAACATGCATGAAAGAAGAACGGATGTACATAAATCTAAAACCATGACAGAATCATTAAAAATCACTTCCATACCATAGTAGAATAGTGGCCGCAAACTGATTGTAACATTTAATGATGGTAAAACTAAGTTGTTCTCCTTTAACAATTACAAGGCGCCTCTCCAACCACCGATAACCATGACAAATAACACGCTGCCTGAGAATTCTTCCTTCAAACTCTTCGCCCCAACATTCAGCGGCAATATGAACTGGAATAAATACATTGAGTCTATTGTGCAAAGAAGGTTGGTTCCCTCTATCGGGCTAGACCACTACCCACACCAGAGAGTATCCTGTCCCTCTACAAAGTCACCATTCGATCATGCATGAAATGTTGTTGCCACATCTGAACTGGTGCATCTACCACTAGTCCCTCCCTCTTGGATAGTGCCCCCCAAAAGAGTTTTCAATTTAACAGGTCTCACTTTGTCAACCAAGTTCCAACCCCTGTCCCATCGCCGCAATGTTGCATCTCCGTGCCTGTTTTACATATATTTTAATTGTATGTGCTCTGATGAACTCGTTGCGCTTGTGACCCCTCGACGTATATATCCCCGATTTGGAAGAAAATGTCACCCTTTCAGTGTTGAGGTCACTAAATGCCACAAAGCTTTCTACTCTAATAGTTTCTTCCTTCGAACAGCTATGCTTTGGAATTCCTTTCCTGCTACCTGCTCCCCTAAATGTACTGATACGTAGAAGTTTAAATGTAACTTAAACCAACATCTTGATAATCTTCTTTATGTATTGTCCAAGTGGTTATATGCTTTGTTAGGTGTGAACGTGAGTAAAAGATATTTACATTTACAAGAATGTCGATTGATGTCTACATAGCAATATCATAAACAGCAGAAGAGGAAGAGAGACTAACAACTTTGATATCTCTCCGTCTCTAGCGTCTCTCTCTCTCTCTCTCTCTCTCTCCCTCTTTCTCTCGCTTTGTCGATGGGCAAAAAGCTTAATTGTAAATGTTGATAAATTCGTCTCCTGGTGATTTTGAGAATAACGACAAAAGAATTGTCAGGTGTATATATGATTTTAGCAATTATTTGAAAAGTGAAAGCTAGAAAATTATTTATACATTCAACAAAACAACTGAACGAAAAGCAGAATTTTTTTTATTAAGATATTATTTGGATTATATCGACTACTGCTCTCCTGATGTTTATTATTCTGACAATGTTTCGGCCGATTTAACCCCCGACCTTCTTGTCGAACTCAGGAATCTTTCTGTTTAAGAGGCGCCTTTATTTAATTAATGGGGTTCCTACGCTCTCGTTTCACCTGCCATGACCGGGTTAAAGTATATAAATATAATTCGCAATTGTATTCTTATTATCGCCCTCACTGAGATCTTTAATCTTCAGAAAGGTGTCACTGACAATTAACTTTTACTTAGCATTTTATCCGGTATGCCACGAAGCCTTTTATTCAATTGTGTAAAGAAATAAAGTTTATCCGTAGGTGGATACATCTACATCGATTTAGCTGTTCTGATGAGGACAATCTATATATTAATACGATGGCGCGTGTGTTACTTTCTGTGTCACGCTTACATCCGGGTCGTTTAATTGTTATGGACTTCCATTACTTGCCATAAATAATTTTACCGAAGATTTTTCATAAGTTTTGATTTTGGTTTCGATTATAGCTGATGACACTTAGGTCATCTATTTTTTTTTATTAAAAGATTTATCAATATTTCATCATAAGTTTTTGTTTCGGTTTCGATTCAAGTTAATGCACCCAAGCCATATGGATATATATTTTTTTATTTTTGAAATCGCAACTTTATAATATATAAAAATCGATAAAACTTAACTCTATAATAATATACACGAAATCTGCAAAATTAAAATATCATATTCAAGCATACTTTGCCGGTCATTCGTGCTAGCTTAGATAAATAATTTTGCAGTTTTAACAAAAATCTACGATAATGTCAGAACGTCTCCATTTACATTAAACATCTACAGAATGCCAACATCAACATATTACATATGAATGAGTCCCCTGTGGAATTTCCACGGATCCCGCTAGTTCATACTAATTGAATTAACTTTCTTTATTAATAGACTTTGCACGCAATAGCTGTAATCACCGAACGTTATATTTTTGCGTATGCTTCCATTTTGATGAGTCTATTGACTATTTAATTAGTTGAGTTATATATATATATATATATATATATATATATATATATATATATATACCCAATATTTCATTTTTTTAATTAAATAACCTTTCAGATGGTTAATACACACGTAAATACAAAGCAAACCAATGTTTCTGAATTGTTAACTTAAATAAGCGTCTTTTTTATTATGACAAGGAGTTGTTTAGATTCAATGGTGGATAAATCTATCTCTAAAGAAAATACGAGTAAATGTTACTGTTGACGGCAATGTTCATAAAATAGAAACAGTTAGGAAATTAATTGAAAATAATTGATTCTCGTTCACTGACTCATATTTGGCGTATTTTGTGTTTATTAAAAATAGATAAAAAAGATAGAAAACATTTATGTTATTGTACATATCGTGTCTGAGCAAAGTAGTCATCTTTTTAGTTACATGAAATGGGCTGCATAATGTAAACTAGTGGGTGAACAAGATGGCTACTTTGCCCAGATATAATATTTACAGTAACTTAAAATGTTTATATCCTTTATCGAATATAAGATAAAAAGTATTTAACGACTTAGCCAGTCCAATTTGAAAATTAACAACGATACACTGTTGACATTCAACAGAGATTCCAACATAAATCTGTAGAATTTCCTCTTATGGAAATTGCCCCAGACAAGGCACGAAGCCACTTGACAAAAAGAGCTGAAACGAACGCAATGTTATCGTAAACGTTAAGAGATTCTTATTGAACTTCGCCATGTAATATGAAAGTCTATAGGAAGGAGGATAGCAGTCAGCAGGAAAAGTTTTCGTCAATTTTTCAATTCTTGAAAAAAAAAACAACTTTAATAGGAAGCCGTTATATAATGAGATAATGCAAGAAAGAAAACTAAACCAACGAATCAAACGAGCTGAAACAGCACTGGGACGCGTTCATATGGCGTTATGGCTCCGACCGAAGAAATCACAAGCAAAATTCGAGTCGTTAAATAAAAGATGAACAGGACAACAAGATACAGAGAAACAAAAATCTCTTTCATCCATGACTGGTAAATATACATTTTTCTGAATTATATTTAACCGAAAGCATTTATATTTAAAATATAAAAACAAAGATTACCATAAAAGCACTTACTTAATCACAAAGGGAAATAACTAGAAAACAGAGTTATTCCCCTTTTCACTGTTACGATTATAAAAAGCAGGAAATAAATCTGACAATTATGGAGCATACATGCTATAATAGTTCTTATAAAATTATTTAATTATTACTTTGCAATAACTATTTTAAAGGGTAAATGATATTGACAGAATTGATTGAAATAAAGAAGACTATTTCTTCTTCCATGAAAACAATTGTCATCGTAAGCCAACTATTTTTTCTATAACTAAAACGAACATCGGATTTTGAAAAAGTACTTATTTTAAAAGTGCAATGTTTTAGTTGACGGAACGATAGCATACAATTTTGGAACGATTCATTTTAAAATGGCCATATAAGGTTTTTAAAAGGAAAACAAATAACTAGGAACACCTAAAGAGATGAATGATTTCACGATATTTAAAGAAGAAAGCAGATCCTTTTTTTCTTTTATGTGCGACTGCTTTACCTATTTGATTCCACCTTCTCATAAACAGAAAACCAAATAATTTATTTTTAAAAATTTATAAAAAAATATAATAGTTGTTCTTACTACGTAATTACGCAGAATAATACTAAACTTTCCCTATCTATAAATATAAAAGCGAAAATGTGTGTGTATGTATGTATGTTCGCTTTTGTGTATGTCCGCAAAAGGCTTTTTTCCGAGAAGCGATCGGTCGGCTCGCTCCTTCTTAAAACTTTTTATATCATATCTAAATCGTAATAGCTACGAGTTAACAACGGGGGTTGCCTGTCTATTTAATATGTCCAACTTTGAAAAGCTAAATATTCCACATTTTTGGATCGCCGCGTGTGGATTCGGCTTTTTGTATAAAGAAGAATGATTTGAAGCTCGCGGCATTGTTCCCGGCGTTTCATCTTATATCAGACAATTGCTATTCAATTTGGACAATCTCCTTTTTTATGGGGAGCTGGTTCCCCTCCTTGACATATTGGGGGGAAAACTGCCTTGCAGTAAATATAAAAAAAACTGCCCCGCAGTGAGAGTTAACTTAACCTCATTAAGTCATTAAGTGTGGCCACCTGCCAATTTTTAATACTTAAATAAATTCAAACATGTTAACGTTACTATTTCTTGCTGGCCTATCGGTTAAAGTCTCAGGTTTTTTTTCACACTTTATTTTCCAACTTCGCCTCAAGGCTTCGGGTTCGATCCTTCCTACTTACCTACCAAAACTTTTTTTTAAAACTCCCCCCAACACAAACACCCGGGCAAAGATTTTTTATTATTCTTTTGTTTTGATTTACCCAACAGCACACGCACAATCTCTAAACACCCGGGCAACGCCGGGTACCTCCGCTAGTATTCACTAATTCCTCTCCAAGAGTTATTGAAACTCTAAAAAAATACCAATGAAAATTTTTAAAATGCTGTTTGTTAGACCTATGAACATTATATATATATATATATATATATATACAGGGTGTTTCAAAAGTCTTGGGAACATAACGATTTTTAATATATGTATATTTCAGATCTTACATAAAGTTTATAAAAAATGATTCATACATATAAATTGTAAAGATCTTTCAACTCCAAACTTTAAATTTATATTTCATTTTTCTACCTGGAATAGTTCATGAGATATACGCATTTGTAATGTTCCCAAGACTTTTGAAACACCCTGTATAATGTACACACACACACACACACACACACACACACACACACACACACACACACACACATATATATATATTAGTGATGGGGCGATTGCAATATTTTTACAGATTCCGAAATAATTACAGATTCCGATTCTTTATAAATCTTTAAATATTTAACTATAAAGTTGTTTTTTCCGATTACCATAAAACACGCGCTAAATGTGAACATATTTTCCTACACGTAAAAACACACTTGTGCGGGATGATCTATCGATTTTAGTTTATTGGTAGTTCAAGGCTGATAAATATTTAGTATTTTATAATTATGACCAGCACTGAAAGATCTTGCTTTTAACAAAATCAAATAAAAAAGACAATTAAAAAATTCGTTTTGGCCTCAAAATATGCACACATTTTTCCGATTCCGATACTCTAAAATTTTCCTATTTTTTTTTTCGATTCTCGATTCCAATTAGTTGTCCCAACACTAGTATATATACATATATCGTTGTTGTTATCGTCAGCAAAACTCGGATACATGCATACATTTTTGCTCATTAGGATTGAGCCAACCCTAACTACAAAGTTTTTTTTAAGTGATCCGCGAGGCGCAACTTCGTGTCGCACACACTTCAGATATCACAATTCGCTGCGGCAAACATGTGTTTGACATGCAGGTTTAGGAAGGCGAGTTTACTTGGGGTGCATCTTCCACAGTGAATCGAACGCACCCTCAGATATCAACCTATATATATATATATATATATATATATATATATATATATATATATATATATATTATACACACACATGATATTAAACTTCCTGTACGCATTGCCAATTATTGTTTCTTACAAATTATCTTACCAAACTTAATACAAAAGTAAAGTGTTTATGCTCGATTATTCGCAAAATATATGTCCAACACCCGCTGTCCTTTACAGGGTGTCCATAAAGTCCGTGCGCATAAAAATGAATAAATTATGAATATTTTAATGCACACTGACTTATGGGCACCCAGTATATATATATATATATATATATATATATATATATATATGAGACCTGTACTATCTATGCCGATAAATAGTTCAACTTTGACCTGAAATATCACGTCTTTATATCTTTAAAAATTCAAATAACTAACCGCAGTTTCATTCCACCTGAACACCTACCTACACCCATAACCTATACAATGTTACTATCTACAAGAGTACAACCTCCTATTTTTTAACTAAAAAAGTTGAAGACCCAGGAAGATGGGAGTGATACCATTAAAAACAGGTTTTTTTTTACATGGTAATCACCATTCTCTACGCACTTTTGTCAGCGTTGAATAATCACTGTGCATGGGTGTCCATCGCGTGCTTTGTCACACGAGGGATTTTTTTCAAAAGTAAAGCCGCTTATATTTTAACTAAAAAGTTAAAGATGTACGAAAACCGTGCACTAAAAGTTAGGTACGTCTAAGGATTGAGTACTGTTGCCACATCTAGGCAGTAACTGCTAGCAAGACGTTATCCTGCCTTAACAGAGTTCAAAATAAACTTCGTAGCCTAGTGGGGGATGCCCTGTTCTCTTCACTGCAACCTCTTTCTCACAGAAAAGACGTTGTGAGCCTGTCTTTGCTTTATCGTTATTTTCATGGCAAATGCTCGTCTGAGCTCCAAATTATCCCCCCGCAAAACTTTCATGAGAAACAATCGTCTAGCTGAAAACACTATCAATAATTTCCCCTACTCTTTATCCGTGCCTAAACCTAAATGTATATTCCATGATCAAAACTTCTTTCTTACAAGTGAACACTCGTGGAACTCTTTTCCGGTTGACTATAATATGGTCATCTCCAAGTCCAACATAAACAAGTTCTTGAGGACCCGTTCCCCTTAAGTAATTTCCACTATTAACAATTATTACGTCACTGTCCTATTGACCACTGTACACTAAACATTTATCCTCGAGTGGCCTCTGGGCCTTGATAAGTGGTGACATCTTTGTAAAAAACGCAATCTAAGAAAAGACGATGTGAAGTGAGTCTTGCAATAGTAAGCCACTAACTTATTATCAAAACTGAATATAATTCATTGTGTGAACCGCTACGCTCTATCATAAAATTATACATCAACGTAAATTTTATTTTGAATGCATACTCTAGTGATTTCTGAAATATATCACATGTACTTAGCATGCTGCTAATAAAACAGTTACAACCTCGTATCATATATATAATACATTTCCTTTACTTTCCGATTTGTGTATTCTAACCAATTTGTTTTACAGTTTCAACTTAACAGTAAATCATTTAGCGACACATTTTTAGTCGTTACACAATGTTTAAACTCAACAGTAAAACATTTAGCGACACATTTTTAGTTGTTACACAAAGTTTATATTCAACACTAAAACATTTAGCGACACATTTTTAGTTGCTACACAATGTTTAAATTCAACAGTAAAACATTTAGCGACACATTTTTGTTGTTACACAATGTTTAAATTCAACAGTAAAACATTTAGCGACACATTTTTAGTTGCTACACAATGTTTAAACTCAACGGTAAAACATTTAGCGACACATTTTTAGTTGTTACACAATGTTTAAACTCAACAGTAAAACATTTAGCGACACATTTCTAGTTGCTGCACAATGTTAAAATTCAACAGTAAAACATTTAGCGACACATTGTTAGTTGCTACAAAATGTTTAAACTCGACAGTAAAACATTAAGCGACACATTTTTAGTTGTTACACAAAGTTTATATTCAATAGTAAAACATTTAGCGACACATTTTTAGTTGCTACACAATGTTTAAATTCAACAGTAAAACATTTAGCGACACATTTTTGTTGTTACACAATGTTTAAATTCAACAGTAAAACATTTAGCGACATATTTTTAGTTGCTACACAATGTTTAAACTCAACGGTAAAACATTTAGCGACACATTTTTAGTTGTTACACAAAGTTTAAACTCAAGAGTAAAACATTTAGCGACACATTTCTAGTTGCAGCACAATGTTAAAATTCAACAGTAAAACATTTAGCGACACATTTTTAGTTGCTACAAAATGTTTAAACTCGACAGTAAAACATTAAGCGACACATTTTTAGTTGTTACACAATGTTTAAACTCAACAGTAAAACATTTAGCGACACATTTTTAGTTGCTACACAATGTTTAAACTCAACAGTAAAACATTTAGTGACACATTTTTAGTTGCTACACAAAGATTGAACTCAACAGTAAAACATTTAGCGACACGTTTTTAGTTGTTACACAATGTTTAAACTCAACAGTAAAACATTTAGCGACACATTTTTAGTTGTTACACAAAGTTTTAATTCAACAGTCAAACATTTAGCGACACATTTTTATTTGCTACACAATGTTTAAATTCAACAGTCAAACATTTAGCGACACATTTTTAGTTGTTACACAAAGTTTAAATACAAAAGTAAAACATTTAGCGACACATTTTTAGTTGCTACACAATGTTTAAACTCAACAGTAATACATTTAGCGCAACATTTTTAGTTGTTACACAAAGTTTAAATTCAACAGTAAAACATTTAGCGACATATTTTTAGTTGTTACACAGTGTTTAAATTCAACAGTCAAACATTTAGCGACACATTTTTACTCGTTACACAATGTTTAAACTCAACAGTAAACCATTTAGCGACACATTTTTAGTCGTCACACAATGTTTAAACTCAACAGTAAAACATTTAGCGACACATTTATAGTTGCTACACAAAGATTCAACTTAACAGTAAAAGATTTAGCGACAATTTTTAAGTCGTTACACAACGTTTCGCCTTTACAGTAAAATATTAGAGATGTTGAAACTGAATGGGTTAAAGCCAGCCGTGCCTACCGGTTAAGGCATTTGACCAAAATATCAATCACAATTGAATCGCAAACTTTTGTTAATTCCACCCACAAAGTTGCCGTTATATTGTTTCAATCCCCATTACAGGCAAACATCAGTTTTATGAGTTTTACGTGCGTCCGTAGAGACACCTCAGTCATGTTGAATGACCAGAGGAATTTGGGCAGAAGCCAAATGTTTTTGTCTGATTTGAATTGAATAAAAAGCGACGCAAAAGGTTGGGTTTCTTTCGTAGTTTTATTGATTGAATAAATAAAGTTTATCGAACAAAAGTATCAGTGGCTTGATTTCGGTTGGAAAGATAGAAAAAAACAAGCAAACCGATAACGAAACGAACAAAATGAACAAAAGGAACAGTTTAACTCCCCACGGGGAGGAGGTCAAGGCTCCCAAAATGCTGGAGAAGCCTGGCAGATATGTTTTGTTTTATTCTTTAATTATCATTGGTGTGGCCGAATGACGGCAAATGACCTTGCCTTGAGAAAGATTGAATTTGTGATTTTCATTGTTATGGAAATCAGCGACAATATCATATTTTTTAGTTGTAAATTATACTCCAAAAATGGAATGAGTCAGGCTTCAAGACTATGAATTTTTATAGTTTGAATATAATGCGCGTGATGCAGTCAAAACGGTTGATGACGCTAGTGAACGACTTGCGGCCTTATGGGGAGTTAATTAGCGAACATCGTAGGGGATCTATAAGTTTGACGAGGCGATAAGACAATTAGTTAGCACGTACGGGCAAGTAGAACAATATATCTGTATTATTAAATCCTTTGAAAGGTGAGTTGCTAATATTACGACCCCACTCGACTGACTAAGAGGATCACTTCCAGAGATTAAGAGAATTTGAGCCCAGACCTAAAAGAGCGGTCAATCCATATAATAGGTAACGCATTAGAGCGATTGTTCGGGGTTGGCACTGAGGAACACTTAGATTAGTTAAGTAGCCGATAGAGGAACTAGAAAGGGGACAGAAAACATTGATACAAGTTACAAAGGAGGGATTATCGATATTAAATATTACCAGGGTAGAGATGCGAGGGAATAGGGAAGGTATCAATTATGTCGTTTGTCAACAGGAAGTTGTGCATGGGGAACTTCGGATTATGTCTAGTAGAATCGAGACAGAATTCTCGAGGGAGGAAGCTTTCCTACAGTGATACTTGCATCTGATGCATATGTTGCGCCGATTACGGCGAACCGAGCAGACACTAGTGGAATGGACTAATCATATAAGAACGCAGTTGGACGCCCTGGCGTTGGGGCATTTGCCCTCCAGCGTAATCAGCCCCGGAGTGTTGGAGGGTATAAGACAGAAGTTACTGTCTCGTCTGCAACTCCCAGTGAGCCCAGAAGAAGGATTGTGGGAATATTATAACACTCTCGGGTGTAGTGTGCAGCTGGAAGAATATTGGTGTTCATGTCTGTGTCCCTCTGAGATCAGGGAGGTCGGTACGAGGTTTATCAAGTCATCACTTCGCCCTTTCCGTATCCATTGGACACGCCCAGATTGGGACTGGTCGCCAGTTACTGGGTGAAGACAGAATACATAGCGTTAAATATGGCGAAGGAACAATTTATGTTGTTGAACCGGCGGGAGCGGGAGATGGCGAATTAATGGTCTTAGAATCTGTCTGTACCAAGCCTTATATATGTGAGGGGATATCATGAGCTGTGTGTGTTGGGACTATTTCAGGGGATCGAGAGGGTGATAGATCGCGTCTGCAAGGTTGAAGTGGCGAGCGAAAGCTATTGTCCTTGGCAGTAAGAATGGCAGAGTGCACCTGGTTGATATCTACCCAACCGAGTCTGGAATTGTCCAGGGTGTGCCGCAACAGAAATGCTGGAAGAATTAAGGTGCACCCACCTTTAACTATGATAGAATTGGACAAGGGATGTGAGGCCCATGGGAAGGGTATAGGGTTACCCGTGTATTACCACGTTGAGGAACGGTATTTGTTGGGAGCGCCCGATGTGAAGGTCAAAGTTAAAAAAAAAATTGACCTATGTAGTTTTTTAAATATATATATATATATATAAATATGCACATGAAGTTATGAACAGTACATACGCCCGAGCAAAGCCGGGCTGAGCGGTAAGTATATATATATATATATATATATATATATATATATATATATATATATATATAATATAAAGCTGAACGTCTGCGTGTGTGGTCACGAATAGGCTCCTATATGGTTGACTATTATAGAAAACTGATCGCATATAATGATAGAAGATGTATCGAGACACAGGAATGGGTATGTTTGATCTGGCATAATGATGATTCATTAAAATTGTGGGGTCTGCGTACGCGCCTGGTCCACAAAGTATGGAAATAAAAAAAATTTAAAATTTAAAATAAAAACGTTTACAAGTGTTTTTGATATAGATTTACATAATGATACATTGATAAGCATGTTTTAACTAGGGATGGCATAATAAAATTGTGGGGTCTGCGTTCGTGCCTGGCCTCCATAGAATGGAAATAGGCTCAAACTTTAATCAAGACTTTTTATATCTATCTGCGTAAGTATACTTTGATAATTATGTTTCAGTTTGAAGAAATATGGTATAATAAAATTATGGGGTGTTCGTTCGCACCTGACCTCCATAGAATGGAAATATGTCACAAAGTTTTACAAGATTTTTTTATATAGATCCACAGAATATTGTGATACGTGTTTCAGTGCGAACAGATATGGTATATTAAATTATACTGGTTTATCTATTTTATTTTACTTTCATCATATTTTGCTTTGGTTTTGATACCCCCAAATTCAAAGCTTTCTCTTACCATCCTTCCTTTTCATAACCTATCATACTTTCATAAATCAGAGTCCATTTTTTGTAGGCTGTTTTTGAACCCAGTCAACGACGGGTACTTTTCCTAGTATATATATATATATATATATATATATATATATATATATATATATATATATATATATATATATGAAACACGGTTTTTCTTGATTCATTCGTACTCCTTGTCGAAAAATTAAAACTGTGTATACCTTCCTTACGCATACATAATATACACACATACAAACACAATATGGAAAATTATACAAATATTATAGCCTATATACATATATGATATGTTAATATATACTTGTACATATATATATATATACATGCATAATATAAATATATATAGTATGTTTACTTACAAAAACATCGTTGGCTACATATTTACATATATGCTTCAGCAATGGCTCCTTACAGAGGTATGTTTTCTTTAGGATTGGATGCTGTTGAAACTACATCCAAAAGAATAAAACGATTTCTATGCAACAAAAATTCTCATTTTAATTCTATTTTTATCAATCATACATTTATTGGTGTTTTAGCGTATTTACCTCTCCTGAAACTATTGGAATTAAGAAAAATTAAGAATTAAAAAAAAATTCAATTTAACATTATATAATTAATTCTTAATGTTTCAATATTTTTAGTTATAATTTTTTTTTAGATATTTTTACTAAACTTTCTTGTCTTTGTTTCCCAGTACTTACAACTAGTCCTTTTACTTTATTAAGTTTAAGCTTTACAGTATTACTTTTCATGCTCGCATTTTTCTATGTAATTCATGATTTTTCCAGGCTGCGCTTTGAAATAATATTTTCTTTTTTGTGCTCAATATCACACGCATTGTCAACAATCCATAAAAAAATTATTACAAACTTCTTAAAATGACTAAATAAAAAAAATCAAATAAAAGACGTAATTAAGTAAATAAATAGTCAGCAGTCATTTTTAGGCGACCCAAAGCGAAAGATCGATTAGCGATTGAGCAAAGCGACGGTGTATTATTAGCGACAGTACAGCTGAGTGACGGATCGGGAAAGCGGTGAATTATTAGCGACAGTAGTAACTGAATCCACGTAATCGTGGCGACATGGCGAACTACACGGGTGCGCAACGAATAAAAACATTGCAAAAAGAGAAAAATATAACAGACAATATATATATATATATATATATATATATTTAAATATGTATGGATAAAAAATTAATACGAAAAATATATAAATGTTTATATCTCATTTGTATTTATTTCCTGTGTGTTGACGTGTAGGAATACAAAAAGTCTTTTGAAAAATAAAACAAGAATGTTACCTTCAAAAGCACATATTTTCGACCGATCCTCCGATCTTTCTCAGTATGAATGATAAAAAACATGAGTGTGCGGACAGAGTTAGAAACAGGAGGGTCACGGGTCTAGCCATTAAGGTAATGATCTATTTGAATATAACCCTTCCAACGTTTTTGACTTGGAATGATCAGCAACTTGTGTGGCCTCGATTCAAAACTAAGTCTTTCATAAAACTTTGAATTGGACACACACACACACACACATATATATATTATTGTTGTCTTTTCCATTTTTGCTACAAACCCGCTTTTATTTTTATATCTAGTTACGTCATCATCTTCACCATTTACAAGTCGATTTGGGGTAGCGTAACAGATGTGGTTGCTATGGTAACCAACGGCTAATCAGAAATAAAACGACTCTCCATTCGTTACAGATTCTGAGAACTTTTTAACGCCAGTAATTTTATTATAAGTTTTGTTTTACTGAACGAAAATTGAAATTACATTTCAAAATATATCTGAGAAGGTGACATATGAAGTGTAAAAATTGTTTGTAATTTAGCTACAAAATGAGTGAACGGTAAATCTTTAAAGCAGTTCTAAATGGGCAAAACTAATACTTCACCATATATCAAACACGGTAGTATTTGAATATATGGTGAAGTGTTAGAATTGGACGGTAAAATTATCTATCTAGCTAGCTAGCTATCTATTTATATTCATGTTGGAACGATAAAGTTATCTCCTCAAAGAAAACAATACTAAAACTTTATTTTTAAAACATTTTCCTGAAAGAGTCAATTCAGATAACTTCATTATGTAGTAAATCTGACATCTATACAATGTAGCCGCCTTCAGTCTCAATCGCCGCCTCGATACTAAACAGGTCACAGTTCACACATAACTCAGTTATTACACCTGCAAAATCAAAATCCACATTTAGTAAAGAGTTGTAATTTGCTATAGAACACATAGAGAAATAAATCATTGCACATGCGAAGTTTCAGCAAGATCAGACAATTCTAAATAGGTAAGGAGCACTAATTATTAAACACCTCTTGTATTTCAAATCTTTCATCAGCGCGATCTTTCTTATTGCGAGTTTTTCCTGCGAACAAAAGCGTAGTACGGTTTACCAAAAAGACAATTCGTATGATCGTAAAGAAAGTTTCGTGTAAATCACGTAATACCTATAACCGCAGGCTGAACAAAAAATAGGATAAAAAAATTGTCCGGGGAAAAAGACTTTTTTCTGAATGGCTGTTTTCAGACGCCGTGCAACAAATTCGATGAAGTGAAACTGCTGGCTAGAAATAACAGAAGAGAGACCGTTCCCATCAGACACACAAAAACATTACAAAACATAGGATAAAATAGGAAAGTAAAGACTAGAAAACGCCACATTCAGGAAACACAAAAGTAAATAAAAGAAACTACAGAACACAAGAAAAGTATTGACCTTAAAGCTGAAATGTTTCGCAGCACATGGGTAGGGCACTGATGGTACCGTAAATAGAATATCATGCATCAGAGAAAGACACGATATAAAAGCTATTAGCACGCAATCGGAAAGTGAAGGTAGCAGCGAAGATATATTTGCAACAACATTTAAATTCGAATGTATAAAAATATGTTTGGAATTGGAAATACACACACGTCTACAATTAATAAGAAATTTGGAGAAGGGCAATCAAGGTTGGGCTTTTTGGTCTTATAAATCCACATTTTTCATAGTTCTTCTTCCAATTGTCGGGTCTGTAAGGAATTTTATCTTAGTGAATTAATCTGGAATTCTTATTGAGATGAGTAATTTGTATAATTCATTTTTATTTAATTATTTGTGGACTATTATCCTCATTCTTCTAGTTCTTGTTTCAGGACGTTTCGGCTAATCATTCTTCTGGCCATCGTTAGGTGGTAAACCGCGACGGTATAGGAATGTCGAATCTCCAAACTGCATTCAGAGAAATTACTGCCTTCCGTAGTTGTTGCCGTCTCACCACGGTTTGGCCAACTAATCCCTGGACCGGCTTTGGGTGGGATTGAAACCGCTAACTTCAGACAATGCTTACAATGTATATCATTATACAACTCAAATGGCCTTGTAACAAGTGAGGAAACCCACTTTCCAGTTTACGGCATCCGGTTGCGCATCCGCGCATAAACATTAACCCCTAACAACGTAAACAAATAAACACAAATCGCTTCTTTTGCAGATTGTGATCTGCGCACTGAAATATTAACGTTATTATTTCGAAATTATTATCTAACATGGGAAGAGTGGGGGTGTTTAGCAACTATTCTTTATTACAACTATACTGTCGCTATTTTCTTACAACTAAACAACTTTAACCCGTTAACAAACATAAGAACAATTGTAGTAAAGCCAAGACTACTACTACTACTACTACTACTACTACTACTACTACTCCTCTCTATCTGTCCCTTTTCCTTCCTACCTTCCTTCTTTTTGTATTTGTTTTTACATTTCTAGATACAAAATAGTTGTGTGAGAACGGTGAATTTGTTGACACAATTACTAATCTGTTTCAATATCAGTTTCATTTGATTTTATTTATTTAGGTTTGATTATTTTGCTTCAGGTTTTAATAAAAAAAATTTTTTTAGATTTTAACTTTCTATAACTTGGTTGAAGGATTTCAATATGGGTTTTTCCTTCTCATATTTCTCATCGGTAGGTTCAGGTGCGTTTTTTCTGATAAATGACTTTCGTCGGCGTTCGATTCGTGGGAAAACCATGTTTAATTTTCGATTTTGAGCGATTATTCGGAAAAAATAAGTAACTTTACACGAATAGGGAGGATTTTTTTTTCATGTTTGAGTGATCCGTCCGAGATTTTTCATTTTAATATACTTTCATAAAAATTTTTCTGTTAGGTAAAAAAAAAAAAAAATATTTTCTTTACGTCACAAGTGTCATGCTCGTACATGACTTCCATTGCTAATATAACATACTGACCCAACGGGTCACGGGTAGTCTAGCAATTAAATCAAAATGAATCATACAAATTAATCAACTCAAAAATAATTCCAAATTAATTCAATAATATAACATTGGGTGCGGACCCGGCAATTAGAAGAACAAATATGAAAGGTGTGGATTTATAAGACAAAATAAAAATCCAACCTTAATTGGCCTTCGGGGCGCCAGACGCAGTGGATAGAAACGTGGAATATCTACGATTCCGGGTGAGCAAAAATAAAATTTGGAGATGTCATTTGAGTTTAAGAGTAGAATCTCAGATTGTGTGCTTTATTTCTTCCGAGGCATCCTATTTAGTGTTCGAGATTGAAAGAGGGAGATTTTTATGGAAAGCCAGATTTAGATTTAAAAAAAAAAAATTAAACAAATCTATTTTATGTAAAACTTCAATGTCAGATTGTGAGACAAATGCTAAATTATAAAAGCAAATTCAACAAATTCAGATCCGAACGATTTCAAACGCACACATTCACAAAAACAGATATTTTATATAGAAGTTGGCATAGATTTTTTCAGAGTCGTGGATGAGTAATGTGAAGGGAAGTTATGAGTTATGGAGGAATTTTGAGTCTATTATTTAAAAGCCATAAACTACGCATGGGTTTTTAAAATCGTAATAAAAACTGCCGAACTCAAGAATAAAAAGGGCATCTAATAAAAAGTTATTAAGAAAAGCAATGTTCATTACATGTTTATGGTTTCCATTGAAGAAAGGTTCAGAGAGAAATGTTATGGGCGTTAAAAGAACATAATTACACATTTTTTTACTATTAGCGTAATTAACCAGACGACGGTGAATAGTTTCAAACAGTATCTGTCGCGTCTTCGGCGTGTGCATACGTCAGTGTGTGAGTGAGCTGACAATTGTAACAAGTCTTCAAGTCCAACATAAACAAATTCCTGATGAACTTTCCCCTTAAGAAAGACACTTTATCAAATCTCCAATACTAACGATTACTACGATACTATCCCATAGATTACTGTACACGCAATAACCCTTATCCCTGAGTGGCTTCCGAGCCTTGATAAGTGGTGACCTCCATGTAAAAAAAGTAATACGCCGAGTTAAACGGAGTGTAATATAAATGTAAGCACTGTTTTCATCTGTCTCAACTGTTTATTCCAAGAAAAATCTGTTCTTCTATAGGTTTGAGGTGGGTCAAATTAGGTGCTTTCCGGAAATTCAGAAAATTCCCTCCTTGGTCGAAAATGTTTTTATTTGTTTTAATTAATATAGTTGGATGTGTGCAGGAAGTCGTGTTCGCGGGCACGATTTTTAAGTCTTTTCATTTAAGACACTGAAATGTAAAATTCGGCGCTTCATTTCTGTTATGAACAAAACAATAACGAACCACTAACATACTAGAATATTACTAAACGACTTTATTGTCGGTGTCTGAAAGAGAGTGGTTTAACAAGAAAGGAAATGCACGCACAAGAATTCAATTTTTAGTCTTAAATCGCCAACCAACTGACAATATTAGTTTCCGATTGTTATTATATAATAATTTTGATTTCATGCAAACGTTTATCGTGAGACTTTACTGTCAACCTAACTACACCCACAAACGCCCACGTCAAACGGAAGTGTTACAGAACAAGGAAATACCTATGTAAAACGGAAGTGTGAGAGACCAAGGAGATAACTATGTCTAACGGAAGTGTGACAGACCAAGATAACTATGTCAAACGTTAGTGTGACAGACCAAGGAGATAACTATGTCAAACGGAAGTGTGACAGACCAAGGAAATACCTGTTAAACGGAAGTGTGCAGACTAAGGAGATACCTATGTCAAACAGAAGTGTGACAGACCAAGGAGATACCTATGTCAAACGGAGGTGTGACAGACCAAGGAGATAATTATGTAAAACGGAAATGTGACAGACCAAGGAGATAATTATGTCAAACGGAAGTGTAACAGACCAAGGAGATAATTATGTTAAACGGAAGTGTGACAGACCAAGAAGATACCTATGTCAAACGGAAGTGTGACAGACCAAGGAGATAACTATGTCAAACGGAAGTGTGAAAGACCAAGAAGATACCTATGTCAAACGGAAGTGTTACAGACCAAGGAGATAACTATGTCAAACGGAAGTGTTACAGACCAAAGAGATAACTGTCATGCGGAAGTGTGACAGACCAAGGAGATACATATGTCAAACGGAAGTGTGACATACCTATGTTAAACGGAAGTGTGACAGACCAAGGAGATACCTATGTCAAACGGAAGTGTGACAGACCAAGCAGATAACTATGTCAAACAGAAGTGTGACAAACCAAGGATATAACTATGTCAAACGGAAGTATGACAGACCAAGAAGATAACTGTCAAACGGAAGTGTGACAGACTAAGCAGATAACTATGTCAAATGGAAGTATGGCAGACCAAGGAGATAACTATGTTAAACGTAAGAGTGACAGACAATAGAAACTGATATTGTAACCTGAAGTTTGATAGACCAAAGAAAATAATTTTTTTAAACAGAAGTGTGACAGACCTCGTTTTAAATAGAGTTTGACACACGAAATGAAAATGGGATTAAAAATTAACGTGTGACATACCAACGTAAACGCTATTTAAACATGGTCTGGCTGTTTCTCTGCTTATTTAATACTGAACCCAGTAATTTTGAAAAAGGAATATGGTTCAAGTTCTTTATATCTTCAAATATGTATTCATGGTGCTTGTTTTGGGCTGTTTTGTTTTATTGCGTATCAAACATGTTGGGACTATTTAATTCCGAATTCAGTAATGTTTGTAAAAATGTTCTTCATAGTTAAATATATTTATTCATAGTGTTTCGTTAGATTGTCACATTTTATGGCATATCAACCCTTTTCTGGTTATTTATCACTGATTCCTGTAATTTAGGAAAACGTTTTTTTTAATGTTTCTAACATATTTATATTTTCAAATATTTATCCAGTGTTTTCGCTTTGAAAAGGAAAATTGCTGTTTTTTTTGTTTTTTGACTTAACAGAACATGATTGAGTTTCACAAAAGAGGAAGGAAAATAATACCATCGATGTTTAGTGAATTTAAGGTCCGAAATATAGTATTTTAAGAAAGCCTGATCTTGTTGTACCAACCCGACAGACAGAACCACTTATTTAAAGAAGTGGTCACACTAAACACTTAGCACTTTCATGGAAGATCAAAACATGCAATTTTTACACATTTGCAATTGTAAATCACAAGTGCGGCAACACATGCGCCTTCTGAAGGGACCACGTTTGAAAAGTCCAAATTAAATAAAACTACACACAAAAGATGTTTTTGTATTTAATTCAGTTTTGGCAGATCTTTAAGCTTCGTCTTTTGTGTACAAGACACTTGGGCATGACATTTCGCGATTTTGGAAGTTCAATGTTTTTATTGGTTTTTCTGTTTTGTAATACAACCAATTTTATAAGACAAGGGGAAACAAATGCAAATATAAGAAGCGCGAATGACTTTTTAAGACCAGCTGCGGCACTATGGTGAAATCGATATTAAAATTCAGTGGAAATTCTTTCATCGAATGTGCAATCATGATTCTAAGATTATCTTTCGTAATGAAATGTTTTAGTTTTCAAGCAACCAATAATTTGCTTCTTTTTCGTTTACACAAATTGTTTTTTGTTGTGACCAGAAAGAAATGAACCGCGCAAAAGCTTGCCTTAAAATTTGTCGGGAAAATCCTTTTTTTTCGTCTTTTTTTTCTTGTATTTCTTCAAATATTTAAAAATTATCGAAAACAGTTTTCTTTATTATTGTCGTACATGTTTTCCTTGCTGATTATGCGATGAAACAAATATCATTGCGTTTCATTAAATATGGAAATCACCCCAGAGAAGTCATAAAGCCACGTGATGTAAATAGCCAAGTGTTGTGTAGTCGGGGGTTTCTTATCGGAGACACGTAATACAGAAGCCGATGATGACGTTTATATGCTGTTTACATCACCATGACGACTGTGACGATTCTTGGAGACTTCATATTTTTACACGAGCTGAGAGAGATGTGGCATTGAAAGTTCATTTTAGAGGAGGGGAGATACTTCTTTAGTATGATGGTGGAGGGGACAGACAGTTAACACTTAAACATTTATGCAACAAAAAATACTACGTTAAAATAATAATAATAATAATAATAATAATAATAATAATAATAATAACAACTAACCAACGATAATTGTTAGATGTATAGACTCGACTCATCCTCAGTTTTTTATAGCATTTTCACCCCAAATAAGACACAGTGCCACTTTAATGTAGGGGGCTACTATCTAGGACATAATTGCAGGTAAACTACATAAGGAGTTTAGCAGCAAGATGTTTATTCACATTACACTTGAATTTCTGCATGTAAGTGAAGTCTGGGAAGCAGGAACCCGGAAGTGAATTCCAAAGTCTAGCAGTTTTGGGGAAGAAACTATTAGAGCAGAAGGCTTTCTTACATCTCTGGATCCATACTCTGTGGGCGTGGGATTTTGCTGCTGCTCGGGTTTGTCGGAGGTAGTTACGTCGAGGGGTGTACAAGGACTTGTAGTTCGCCAGAGCATCTACCATTAAAATACTTGTAACACATCGAGGAAATGTTTCATTCCTCTTCCTAAGACAGAGGTTGAAGCCCAGCTGACAGTTCAGGACTAATAAGGTTAGCGACTTCCTTTTGAACGCTGTCCAGGAGTGACAGACTAGTAGCAGATGCACCAGCTGAAAGGTGGCAATAATACTCCATACATGATTGAACAATGGCTATGTAGAGATACATGATACTCTTAGGCGGAAGAAATTTTCTGGCACGGTCGAAATAGCCCATCTTAGTCGCAACAGACGCAGCAATACAATGTGTCAGAAACATCGCCCAA
The DNA here is from genome assembly GCF_053919585.1 of Euprymna scolopes. Taxonomy (NCBI): domain Eukaryota; kingdom Metazoa; phylum Mollusca; class Cephalopoda; order Sepiida; family Sepiolidae; genus Euprymna; species Euprymna scolopes. Next base: position 97,410,518 of record NC_136504.1, on the reverse strand, counting down.
GGAATGTGTGAACTAAAGGTCACGATAAAGAAAGCAAGAGTCTTTATTTTCTGCATCAAAGTGCATTCATCTAACACCCGTTGTTGCCGTATTTTTGACCTTAACCGAAAATAAACTAAATATTTATTGTCTACCCTTCAGGGAACACACGTTTTGTGGCATTGTTTAATTGTATAATTTTTATGTAATTTAAAATCTAATTCGAGAATTTTGCTTAAGAGTATCATAACTGGAATGTTCAAAGGTCGAAAGCAATGTTATTTCAAACAGAAGTGTAACAGAGTAAAGAAAATGAAGACGAATATAGTAGAAGGCAAGAAGGGACGAAGGCCTAATAACCCAGTGTAATACGACTTCCACTTACAAGAAATATTGATAAAATGATTAATTGGTATGTGATGAAGGAAAGACGATAGCGAATATTAACGTAAGCTTTATGATGCTTGTTATTCTATTAGAAATGCCATCTTTCATCACTGCTGTTTGATGTAACTGCTTATGTGTCGGTGAACGCTGTAGAAGATAGTGGTAATGCATGGGTCAGTTGATAGTTTCTGTGATGATGATGTTAAGGGAACGATGAAGCTACTGTTTGTTCGTAGGCAAAGGAATCGCTGAAGATGCTCTGACGAGAGTGATCATGATGATAATATTTGTTGTTTTATAGGTGGTAACGTGGGGGGGCACTGCTGCTTACGATTGTTGTTCCTATTTACTTGCCTCCCCACGAGGACAGAGTTAGACACAAGATCGGTTTTTTAATGTGGGGGGAAATCCATTTTCACAAATAGAGGCACTCTGGATGGGAACAAAACTAAAACTTGCCTCAGTCATGAAGGATTTCTTCTCCACTAACCAAAGAAAAAAAAAGGTACTATACTGTGATCTTAACGATTGCTGTCGTATTGGTGATGCAGCACTACAATTATTGGCTAGGATCACCGAGGAAAGTAAAAACGACGTACTAATAGTATTATCAATAATAATAATAATAATAATATTAATAATAATAATTATAAGATTAGTAGTAGAAGTAATAAGAGCTGTACAAACTAACTGATAAACTGGACCAAAAATATCTTACGATGGTATATGTGTCTTGTACAGATGCCAATAAGCAACATAGAATTCCATTTGGATGTTGTATGTAAAGAAGCAAAGTTAAAGAGAACGGAATGTAGATTATTGTGTTTAGGGCCTCCATATGTATTAAGATGTAATAAAAATGAATAGCGAATTATGATATGAGCATGTATACGGGTTGTAGGCTATTTAGAATGTGTGACCGTTTACAATAAAGACTACGCGAGAATTTTCTTTCTATAACCAAAGAATTTGTAATGGAGAATGACGCAATTTTTAAAGTAGCCAAATTTATACTGTTCGGTAAAGCAAGCAATGGAAAGGCAGAAGCAAGTAAGCGAACAGCAGAAGATATTGTGTTTTTGGGGAAAAAACCTTACATTATAGGCTTGTATATAATGATGTTTATCAGCAGTTTTTACTTATGAAGTAATCCGTTTCGGATAAAGATGATATCGGTTGTAAAGAGAAAAAAATGTGCCTTTCTAGGATTTCCCTCCTCTTAGTTTTGTCTTGTATAAGATGTTGTTTATCGTCTTTTCTGAGGTATTTCATTGTATTTCTTAGTTTATTCACTCGCACTATTATGTTTTTGGGGATGTGTTTCATAGCATCTTACAGATGATGTCGGGTCATCAGGAGAGAATACGCGCCTTCCCCCTCTGCGGCTTGTTCGCGTATCGCCCCCCCCTCACTGATGTGAGGCCCAATTATATGAAATGCATATGAGTAAACTGCTCAACGCAACAACCAAAAAATAACGTTTGATAATTAAACGGTTCCTGTTACGAGCAACGGCTTTGTGTATGTCGTTCAATGTTGAAAGGCTACGTCTGCCATATTTGTTAAGACGCGCTCATATTGAAGAAAGTAATAAAAATAATAATAATAATAATATTAATGATAATAATAATAATAATAATAATAAATAAATAAGCTTATTATTAATAGTTGAACGATAAGCGTTCATAGACCATTCTTTCATTTATTACGTAAGAGACCGCGGACCCCCTAATTTTCTGCCCTATGGGTACAGCAAAACTTACCGAAACAATGGCAAAAATTGGTTTCGCATTCCCAATATTAGAAACACTTTTAACTGGAAAATCCAGTCTGATTAAATATAAACCGTTATTAATAATACTTTATGCACAATATCTCTTAAATGTTAAACTATTTTCTACTCTCGTTTTGAAACAAAAAACTCACAAGCACGGCTCTAACTAAAGAAAATAAAGCATGGTATTTTTTTCTTATTTTTTGGTTTCCTATTATAGACATTAAGGAGACGTTTGACGATCAAATTTAGTCTCATCTATAATGTAAATCTCACCTGTTTTGTTTTATTTTACTTTTGTTAGTTTAAAGAGATCAAGGGTCTCCTTCCTGGGGCTATCACTTGATTCTATTATAGTTTAAATTTATATACGAAGGCTCTTGTAAGAATAGACACTGTTCCCTTTATGGCTGCTATCTGTATGTCCTTATAGCTTGGTTTGCCAGGGATTGCTTCTAAGTATTTTTGAAGGTTCTTTTTTTTTGTCTAAAACTTTCGACAGAGGCGATAGATTTTCACGAGATCCTTATCGTTTTGAAGCTCAAGCCACCGAACAACAAATATCGAAAAAGTGGCTAAAAACAAATTCCTTCAGTCTCAACAAGGCACTTTTCTACAGGAAGGGGTCGCTTTTTTTCGCCGATATTTTCGAAGGTTATCCCCTCTTTTCGTCTTGTCTTAATTTAAATCTACATCACTTTCGATTTGGCGATGGACGCAACAGCAAACACGTAACTTTTTTTCATGTTCGTGGTACGGGTTAGAGCCTGCCTGCCTGCCTACTACCACTTTTTTTTTGCTCAACATAGACCTCCAAACCCCCGGACAACGTCGGCCACCATTGCTAGTTAAATACAAACGCTTTATAACTAATACTTTATAAATATCACATGAATTTCCAACTGTTTCATACCTTTAGTTTTGAAACTAAAACCCGAAGACATGGCTTTAATTATGGATAAATTCAACATGTTGTCTTAAGCACTAAAGAATTCTCTTTCAACTAGAAAAGATTTCTCTCCTTTAACATTATGATTATATCTTGAATAAGTAAGTTATGTATGAATCATATGACTCCTAACAATTTCCGTTAATTTCCACCACCTTTCATCTTCTTTATTCTGAGAAAAAAATAAAAAATTATAGAACTGTTTGTTTTTTCCGAGTAAAATCTTAAATTTCTCTGATTAGTTATTTCGTGTTCGAACGCCATTCAATAAAACGCATAAGATAAAATAAAATATTATGAAAGAAAAAATACGAGGTGCTTTCAATAAGTGGCCAACCATTTTGTACATGCATCTAAAATTGTCCTAAACTTTTGAAAATTCAGTATGCTATTGCTATGAGGTGACTGACCAATTTTTATGTTTTCAAGTTCAAATAAATAGTTACAGCAAGAATTGGAACTCATTCTACTAAAGCCTGATTGTTATAGCTGGCCAATTTTTTAAATGTAATCTAAGCGTGAGGATACTTTAGGAAAACGATATATATATATATATATATATTTACATAGGCGTCACCACTTATCAAGGCCGATAGGCCACTCAAGGATAAGGGTTAAAGAGTGTAGAGTAGTCAAAAGGAAAATATAGTAATCGATAGTAATGGAAGTTCGTTAAATTTGTTAACTTAAGTGGAACGGCTCATCAGAAACTTGTTCACGTTGGACTTGAAGACAACCACATTATAGACAGCTGGAAAGCAGGAAAACGGAAGACAATTCCACAGGCGTGCGGTTCTAAGAAAGAAGCTTTGATCATGGAATCTATGTTTAGGTTTAGGTACAGATAAAGAGTGGGGAAAATTATTGATAATGTTTTCAGCTAGTCTAGTGTTTCTTGTGATATGCAATACAATTCTATTTTCACCTTGGAAAAATTTAACAGAAACGTATGGAATGCTTCAGACTGCTTTTGGACCATCTTGCATGAATTGAGCAACAGTTTTCGAGTGGTATAACAGATTCAAGAAAGGCAGACAGTCTGTGATGTATGATAAGAGGTTTGGAAGGAGTAAAGAAAGTCAGAACACCAGAGTTGATTGGCCAAATTCAGAATTTCATAGATTAGGACCGTCGTGTGTCTATAGAGACAATAAGTGCACAGTTTGATGTCGGTGTGGAAATTGCACGCACAATTATTCGCAAGGAACTGAAAATACGGACGATTTGCGAGAAGTTTGTCCCAAGGATGCACCATCGTCGTCACATCCTATTTGACTAAGATTGGCATCAAGACAGTTCCTCATCCTTTCTATAGACCAAACCTTCCTCCATGTAACTTTTAGTTATTCTCTAAGCTCAAATAAAACTTCAGAGGCTGTCATTATGAGACAATGAGATTAAATAGACTGTGACGAGGGCCCTTTACACGCTCACACAAGGTGACTTCCATGGTGTCTTGCAGAAGTTGTTGGGGCGGTACAAGTGCACTTCGAAGGAGACTAGCGTTTCGTGTGTGTGTTCTATCAATAAAAGTGACCACACGATAAAGAGGGTGGAAACTTATTTAAGAAAACTCGCATATATAACCGAGTTAACTAGTCAATATATGAGAGAATAAGTTTTCTTAACTTCTTTACTAAGTCAGCATTTGAGATATAAAAGAGACTTTAATAGAATATAAAAATTAGGGATTAAGTGTTAACCTTAGGAAGCAGGGTCGCTTGATTTCTGAGAACTTCAACTAAACTAACATTGGAACCAAATATATATATATATATATATATATATATATATATATATATATATATATATATATAAAAGTGAACGTGTCTGCGTATCTGTGTACTTTTCCCTACGCAATCACTCTGTCAATTTTAAGTCTATAGACGCGAAATTTGATATACTGGGTACTAAGATTTGGGGACATCTTTCTAATCCGTTTTCGGCCAGAGATTTGGCTGTGAAGGGGTCAAAGTTCAACGATTTGACCTTTGAGAACTCTACCAAACTCCTCCGACAATTTTCGGTATAAACAATTAAAATTTTAGATATAGGTTCCTTCGACATGGATCTAACTTAATAACTTGATTTGAGTCTAAAACAATAAATGTTAAGAGTCATAATAGGGGTCAAACTTAAAAAAAAATTACCTCTGCGGTCTCTACCAAATTACTCAGACAATTTCTGGTCTAAACATTTGAAATTTCACAGAAAGGATATTCAGAGATAGGGCAAGCTTTTTAATCGGTTTGGGTCGAAAAGTTTTAGTTTCTAATATATAAATGCACGTATGTTTGCATGTCTGTCTAAAACTTTCGACAGAGGCGACGGATTTTTACAAGATCAGTATCGTTTTAAAGTTCGACCTTTCAGACGACAAATATCGAAAAATTGGCAAAAAAAAAAAAAAAAAAAAAAAAAACAAACACACATTAATACCTTAAACTGGGCACTTTTCTACAGGGAGTCGCTTTTTTCGCTGATATTTTTAAAAGTCACCCTCTCCTTTCGATTGTCTAACCTTAATTAAAACCTATGCTACTTCCAGTTTCGCCGTGGTCGTAACAGCAAAGACGGCAGGTTTTTTCCACCGTTCTTTTCCTCCTTCGCTGTACGGGTTCAAGCCTGGCTTCCTACTACCACGTTTTTTTGTTTTTGCTCAACACACACATCCAAACACTCGGGCAACGCCGGGCTGAAATGCTAGTGCATATATAAACGTGAAAGTGTGTGTGTGTGTGTGTGTGTGTGTGTGTGTGTGTGTGTGTATACGTTTCCGGACAGAATAACTGTCAATTTTTAGTCTACAGACGCGAAATTTGATGTACAGGATACTGAGATTTTGGAAAATCTTTGGAATTCATTGTCGGACAGAAATTTGACTGTTAAGAGGTCAAAGTTCAACGATTTGACCTTTGAGAATTCTACCATATTTCTGGTCTAAACATTTGAATTTTTACATAAAGCGTATTCAGAGATAGGGCAAGTTTTTAAATCAGTTTGCGTCGAAAATTTAGCTACTAATATATAAATGTATGTATGTATGTATGTTTGCATGTCTGCCTAAAACTTTCTACAGAGAGGAGAGATTTTCACAAGATCAGTATCGTTTTAAATCTCGACCCTTCAGATGACAAATACCGAAAAATTGGCTAAAAACATTAATTTCTTCACCCTCAACTGGACACTTTTCTACAGTGGGGGTCGCTTTTTTCACCGATATTTTCGAAAATCATCCCCTCTTTAGATTGTCTAGCCTTAATTTAAACCTACGTCATTTGCGGTTTGGCGGTGGTCGTAACAGCAAAGTCGTCACTTTTTTCCCGTTCTTTTCCTCTTTCGCGGTACGGGTTCGAGCCTGCCTTCCTACTACCACTTTTTTTCTCAACATACACCTCTAAACACCTGGGCAACGCCGGGTTGAAATACTAGTATATATATATATATATATATATATATATATATATATATATATATATATATATATATATATATATATGCACTAGCAGGCCGACCGGTATTCCTCGGTCATAAAATAGCTTTAGTATGATATTTTGATTAATGCAGATTTCGTAGCATTATTATATTATACTAGCATTTCAGCCCGGCGTTGCCCGGGTGTTTGGAGGTGTATGTTGTGCAAAAAAAAAAAAAAAAAAAACACAAAAAAAACAAACAAACAAAAAAAAAGACAAGCGGTCAATTTTTTTTAACTTTGACCTCTATTATGACCCATTTCCAATGAACCTATATCTAAAATTTTAAGTGTTTAGACCCAAAATTGTCGGAGGAGTTTGGTAGAGTTTTATTTTTATAATGGTAAATATATATAATTGAATTCATTCACAACATATCGCTAAAACCAAAACAAACAACATCGAAGTAAATCGCGATATATCCAGATAGTCGTGTGAGATGGGTCAGCGGTAAGGGGTTTAGGCTCAGTACCGTGGGGTCCCGATTTCGAATCTCGCTAGATTCAGCCACTGTGATGAGTCATAGACGACGAAACCCGTGTCAGTGGATAATTATATTTAAAAAATAATATATATACCACTCCCCATGTGGGGGTACCAAGTTGGTTAAAGGGAAAATTATTTCCAACTCGCATTTAGGTAAAAATGCACTTTCGTAAATAATTGAATTCATTCTAAACATATCGCTAAAATCAAAACAAACACCATCTCTCTCTCTCACTATATATATATATATATATATATATATATATATATATATATATATATATATATATATATCACAACACATAATATCCATTTGTGTATATATATATATATATATATATATATATATATCTTTATACACATAAATATATATATGTTTGTGTATGTGCATGATGTAAATACCTCTTTCTTTGTGTTATCATATATATATATATGTGTGTGTGTGTGTTTCACTACGCAATTTTATATCAGACCTTTTGTAAGACTACGCATTTTATTGCGCATATATATACACAGATAACGATGTAGATTTGTGAGTACATGTTTTAAATATACGAGGAATCATATATATATATATATATATATATATATATATATATATATTCCGCGTATATTTAAAACATGTACCCACAAATCTACATCGTTATCTGTGTATATATATGCGCAATAAAATGCGTAGATAACGATCTAGATTTGTGAGTACATGTTTTAAATATACGAGGAATCATATATATATATATATATATATATATATATATATATATATATATATATATATATATATATATTCCGCGTATATTTAAAACATGTACCCACAAATCTACATCGTTATCTGTGTATTCGAGGCTATCCAGCAGGTCAGGAAATGATTTCTTTCGTTTTTTAATAAGAATAACAAAAGATTAATGTTACTTCTTTCACCTAAAGATATCGATCAATGTCCAGCAAGCCGGCTTACAAAACAATAATATTTAATATTTCTAACTACAATAAGAGATAGAACAATTCCTGCCTGTTGTCAATGTGTTGCTTGTTTTCAAATAACTTCTAATGGGTTGGATATAGATCATCACGACTATTTATATTCTGAATATATACTTTTTAACTCCATCTGTCGTGTTTACACCATTAGATGTATGTTCGCGCTTGGCACCAATATAAACGAAAATATGACTACAATGTTTTTGATATACGAATTAAAAATTATAAAGATGAAAAAATAAAAATATATAAATAATGGTTCAAGGACTAAAGCATAATTTCATGGGGGACCTAATCGATTCTCTGGAACGTTTGATGTGCACAGAAGTCAAACTATAAATTTATCGACGATTTATAATTAATATCGATTTCAATATCAATCACAACCCGTTTCGAACAGTAAAAGATGCATATAAACGGAAACACAGAGAATATAAAAGAATAATATTGTGTAAAAAGGGTTGCTTATTCTATCCTGGTTAAATCATTGATAACACCAAAGCACCTTTCTTTTTTCTCTTCCCTTCTCTATCTATCCACCCACTCTTTCTCTCTCTCCCTCTCTCTCATATATATATATATATATAAAAGTGCCCAGTATAAGGTATTAATGTTTTTTTGCCAATTTTTCGATATTTTCGTCTGAAAGGTCGAACTTAAAAACGATACTGATCTTGTAAAAATCCGTCGCCTCTGTCGAAAGTTTTAGACAGACATGCAAACATACATGTATTTATATATTAGAAACTAAAATTTTTCGACCCAAACCGATTAAAAAGCTTGCCCTATCTCTGAATATCCTTACTGTGAAATTTCAAATGTTTAGACCAGAAATTGTCTGAGTAATTTTGTAGAGACCGCAGAGGTAATTTTTTTTTAAAGTTTGACCCCTATTATGACCCTTAACATTTATTGTTTTAGACTCAAATCAAGTTATTAAGTTAGATCCATGTCGAAGGAACCTATATCTAAAATTTTAATTGTTTATACCGAAAATTGTCGGAGGAGTTTGGTAGAGTTCTCAAAGGTCAAATCGTTGAACTTTGACCCCTTCACAGCCAAATCTCTGGCCGAAAACGGATTAGAAAGATGTTCCCAAATCTTAGTACCCAGTATATCAAATTTCGCGTCTATAGACTGAAAATTGACAGAGTTATTGCGTAGGGAAAAGTACACAGATACGCAGACACGTTCACTTTCATATATACATATTATATATTATATATACTAGCCAACAGCCCGGCGTTGCCCGATCATACAATATGCTTAAACATGATATTTTAATTTATGCAGATTGCGTATTTATTAATGTAGAATCAATCCTCTATTGATTATTATATATTACTCGAAATAATTTGCTCGTTGGGCTATTTGTTTACAATATCATGTCAACTGATATTGGAGCTTGACGATGAATGCCTTGGAAAATTCACATCTGATTAATGTTTAGCTTTATAATATGAAAATGAAGAAATGATTTGCGACGATTTAAAATAGAATCTTTTCTTTTAGTGGGAATTAAACTCATTAATTAGAAATTAAAAAAAAAATGATGATGTAAATCCGGGCTTTAACAATGGGGGATCATTTGTATATGTAGTCGAATGCTTTACAACTAAATTATATACCCAGATTATAATAATTTCTTTTTAAGAGAAAATGATCTGCTTAAATTTTATGGTTTCCCATTGCAGGCGTAACGTAAAATATTCCCTTGTAAACATCATTCTTTTTTGCTATTAGAGAGAATAGCTATTTTAAAGATAAGATTGTTTCGATTTTCGATACTTATCAGATGAATTTCTGCATAAAAATATCTACGAACACTGTCAGACATATAAATTGGCTTTGTATGAAATTTGCAAAAGATAAGCTCAGCCGTTTCGAAAACTATTAGGAAGGAAGGAACTCACATACACAAAAAAAGTTATACACACATATATAATTATTCATTTAATCACATAAATTAATATACACGATATAATTTTATGCGTAAATTCTTCATTTTATAGAGAAGGGCTGAACCGGAAGTCAACTGTGCCGATTGGCTGATTAAGATGGAGCGGTGGCAATTAAAAAGCAGATTGGCTAACAAAAACTCAATAGCATATGCGTATATATTAACGCGCGACAACCACAACGTTTCGCATAAGACTGACGAATTCTCACAAGAATAAAACGTGGAATATTCTGTGTAGCTTAATTCCCATATAAATTTTCATAACTTACTATATATATATATATATATATATATATATATATATAGATATATATATATATATATATATAGAGAGAGAGAGAGAGAGAGAAAGAGAGAGAGAGGGGGGATAGTGTGTTAAGATTTAAAATTTCATTAAATCATTATCCTAGAAAAAGGAGTTCGTTTTGTGATATTCTGGGTTACAGCTGTTTCAAAATACGTTTCTTTGTATCATGCAAAATATATTAAAAGTAAGATTTTTCATTTAAGCAGAATCCGGAATAAAATTAAATCTGTACTGTTGACTATACAAGTATTATCCAATCAAAACAATGTTTAAACATTAAAAATGTTAAATATGTTCTCTAAGACCATTAAACAATATAAACACGCAGTGCTTATTATATTACAAAGTTCTGGAAAGAATAGGAAAAAAGATTACACGACTGTACTTGACAAAAAAAAAAGATATTCTTATTTTATTTTTATTTAAAAGCTTTACTAAGTTTAGCTTGCACTTATTATACATAGCCATCTGACCAGTGTTCTGGCGCTGCGTGAAAGGTAAGATTCTTTTCATGTATATTTTAATTAAAAAAATAAAATAAAATAATTAAATTTTCACCGCAAACAAGGAACATTGCCACTTTGAAGTTGAAGGCTACTACCGGGAACATAAGTTGCAGGGATAATCTAAAGGGAGATGAGTAGCAAGATGTTTGTTCACATTACATTTGAACTTCCGCATGTCAGTACAGTTGGGAAAGCACAATTCCGGAAGGGAGTTTAAAATTCTAGCAGTTCTGGGGAAGAAACTACTGGAGTAGAAGGCTTTCTTATACCTAGGGATATCTACTGTGTAGGAGTGGTATTTAGCTGGTTGTCGGGGATATTTTCGTCGAGGGGGTACAAGTGCTTGTAGTTCGTCAGAGCATTTATCATTAAAATACTTGTAGAACAGGCAGTGGGATGCAACATTTCGTCGATGGGACAGAGGTTGAAGCTTAGATGACAGTTCAGGACCTATCAGGTTTGCGTCTCTTTTTTTAACCCTGTCCAGAAGTAAGAGACTAATAGCAGATGCACCAGCCCAGCTGAGATAACAATACTCCATACATGGGCGAATGGTGGCCTTATAGAGGTACAGGATATTTTCAAGCGTAAGTAGCTTTCTAGCGCGGAAGAGAGAGCCCACCTTCTTCGCAGCAGCCTTGGCAATGCTAACAATTCAACTCTATATAAATGCATTATGTTATGTAAGCATGTTTCTCTTTCATTGATCGAGAACAGAACAATAGAGTGGCTATACAACATTTTAACGTAAATTCTATTTTTTTTTTCAAGTAAAACGAAGGAAAACAACGAGTAAGGAAAAAAGTATTATAAAATCGGCAAATATTTAAAATCTGGAGCAAAGTTGAAGGCGGATAGTGGTGTGCTAACAAAGTCCTGTCGGTTAAAAGCTATTTAATATTACTCATAAAATAAGGGGCAAACAGTTTTGAAAAGGGTAAATATGCTAGTGTTATCAATTTTCGCCTTTATGACTACATGTTTCATTGGATCAGGTTTGACAAAATAAGTAAATCCGATAGTGATCTATATATATTATGCTATATGTCTGTTTGCCTCTATATTTTCAAACCGTCTCCTCGAAACTAAAAGTCGCAGAGCGGCGCTAGGAGTCTCAAATGATTGGATTTTTTTACGGAGCGTTCTTTTATGAGTTTTTAGTCTGTTGAAAGAGTTTAAAGGGGCGAAAGTAGTAAAAATTGAAAAAGAAAATCGTTATATATTTTGCGCATTCATTTTTGGTTTATTTTCAATTTTTAATTAGTTCATAAGCGTGTCACTTTGGTACAGTGGTAACGTCACCAGCTTTTAATACTACAGTTTCTGTTTCGATTCTAGCTGATGGAAACAAAATACTTGTTTTTTTAATTTTTAAAATCACTAACTATAATAATGTATACGAAATCTGGAAACAATTAAAATATCATATTTAAGCGTATTTTACGAACGGGTTAATTCAATTCTTGTGAAGACTAATGGTCGCCGCCAACGAGAAATCAATGGTAAGCGACTGTTGCGATAACGCAAATCATTTTGCAAAGGTAATCGAAAGAAGTGGTGAGCACTGGAAATTTAGGGAGACTTGTTGTCATTCAGGTTCAAGGGAACGCCATAAGCTGTTCTCAAATATGACGTTTGTGGGAACGGTTAGTGAGTACAAATAATATATTATATATATATATATATATATATATATATATATATTCAAAGAAGAGTAGAAACTGATCGTTGATTTTTGTTCGGCGACCTCGTAAATCTCTTTTCCTTTATTTTGTTCTTTAGTCGCCTCATTCCATGAGCGATGTTTCCGAAAAAAAGAACTTCTGTTTTCTCGCACATAACGTTGGGTAGTTTTTTATGCTTTGAAATAATGTTTTTAGCACCATACATTTACATGCGCAGCTACTCCTACAGGAAGTGTCAATTGTCTTTAGAGGCTGAAAGGAGCCATCAGCAGGTCCTAGTTTCGTTATTTGCGTTCAATTGTTATTTTGCATTTTTAGTTGACATCTCGTTTTTATGGCACCAATATTTCAGTAATTGAACAAGAAAATACCGCTATTGTGAAACAGAACGTTTGAAGTTAACAGTCGTTAAGCGAGTTACACAAATATTTTAATTTGTGTCCAGTGCCATCTTACATAAGATTGTGTTCTCACAACAAAAGAATTATTTTTAAACTAATATTTTTATTTATACATAATTTAAATATCTATCTATATATCTATCTATAACTATATATATCTGTATATACATATATATATATATACACATAACTATATATATATATCTATAACTATATATATATATTTATTTTTTACACGGTGGTCACCACTTATCAAGGCCCGGAAGCCACTCAGGGATAAGGGTTATTGCAAGTGCAGTACGTTAGTGTAGAGATTTAATGAAGTGTTTACTTAAGAGGGTGGTTCATTAGGAATTTGTTAACGTTGGACTTGAAGACATCCAAGTTGTAGTCAGGTGGGAAGCAGGCAGACGGAACAGTTCCACAGGCGTGCAGTTCTAAGAAAGAAGCTTTGTTCATGGAATCCACGTTTTGATTTAGGCACAGATAAAGAGTGGTGGAAATCTTTCACAGTGGATTCAGCTAGACGGGTGTTTTTCGTGAAAGATTGGCGAGGGGAGATCAGAGATTGGAGTCCAGACGAGCACCTGCCATGGAAATAAAGATAAAACAAGGATAGGCTCGCAAAGTCTCCTCTGTGGGAGAGAGGTTGCAGGGTAGAGAAAAGGGCATCCCCCACTAAGCCACGAAGTCTATTTTGTACTCTGTCAAGGCAGGATAGGCTGTTTTTAGAAGCTCCTGCCCAGATATGGCAGCAGTATTCCATCCTTTGACGTACTAGGCTTTTATATAGATAGAGAATTGCATCAGTAGTGAGATATCTTCTGGAGCGGTAGGATCCCACCATCTTTCCAGCGACCATGGCAACAGACTTGATGTACGTGTTCTATTTCAGGTCAGGAGAAAAGGACAAACCAAGAAGCTTGTCAAAACACGGGGCTTTTCCTAGACGAGAGCCATCCATTTCAATTGATGCCAGATGGGGATCAGAGCGTTGATGATGAAAAGATTGGAGTTTGGTTTTAGATGCATTAAAGGTAACCATCCACGTCTTCCCCCACTGAACCACACGCCCGAGATCAGGGGAGAGAGAATCAGAGCGAACTTTGTCATTTACAGCCTTTGATGTGTTGCCGTAGATGGTCGTATCATCAACATAGATGTGAACGAATGATTTAAGTATGTGTTTAGGGAGGTCATTGATATAGATCAGGAAGAGAGTTGGGCCCAGGATTGACCCTTGAGGGACTCCAGCATTAATACTGCAGGCCTCTGATTTTTGTCCATCGACCACTACTCTTATGAGCCTATCGGAGAGAAATGATTTAATGATTGAGAAAACATTTCCAGTTATACCGTAGCTGGAAATCTTGTGAAGTAGGCCCTTATGCCATACCTTTCGAAGGTTGATATGTCAAGAGCAAATGCCCTAGAAAGGAAGCTATTGTCAAGAGATTCACTAATCATGTGAGATATAACCGTTAGCATATCTGCGGTAGATCTTGCAGAACGGAAACCATATTGTGTGTCACTAAGAAGATTGTTTCTGCTGAGGTGGTTTACTATTTCTCTATTTAATATGGATTCCAGCAACTTGCTCATAACACACGGGAGACTTATAGGTCTGTACTGAGAGGGAGATGACTTATCACCTGAATTCTTAAATACAGGGCATACTGAGGAGGTTTTCCAGGGGGTCGGAAAGCACTTCTCCTTAAGGCAACGCTTAAACAGTTTCGTAAGTATGGGAGCAAGTTCTGGTTGAAGCTTTTTTTAACATTATGATTGGCATGCCGTCAGGGCCAGTTGCTTTACTGGAATCAAGGTTCTTGATTAGCTTGGCAACCTCATGCACAGATATTTGTATGTTACCTAGCGTGTTCTGTGTTATATATATATATATATATATATATATATATATATATATATATATATATATATTAGCAGGGGGCGTCCGGATTTACCCGTTCGTAAAATACGTATTTTATTTCTTTTGGGCCAGTTTGCTGCATTCACTTACTATGTTTGTTTATCATTTCGTCTCTTTGCCCACAGAGTCTGCATTTGCTGTTTTCTTGTGTTTTGTCTATCTGTGCTTTGATGTGGTTGGTTCTTATCGAGTTATCTTGTGCTGCGGTTATCAAGGATTTAGTTTCTCGGCTTACCTGTCCTTTTCGCATCCATGTCAAAGTGTCTTCGTTATTTTCATATTTTGTCATTCCTATGAATCTATCATGTAGTTATTCTTCTTCCCATTTTTCTTTTCTCGTCTTCTCTTTATCTGTTTTCTGTTTTGTCGATTTTTCAGTGTTTCTTGCTGCCATGATTATCCTTTCGTTATGTACTTTTCTAATTCTTTTTTGTGTCGTGCACACAGTACTCTATACAAACTAGTCCGATTCTGTCGTCTTTCCTTTTCACGTAGAGTCGGTCATCATCGTCCTTTGGGGGTAGTGCATTGTACATGGTCATGAGTTTCCTGGTCTTCTGATCGAGCTGTCCCAGTTCTTCTTTGGTCCTGAGTATCTTACTAGTGATACTGCCCATTAGGGCAGGTCGATTTTGGAACCCCGGTGAAGCAATGGTGATGACAGTTGGGGTTTGACATAGAAAAGACCCACACAAAATATATTTTTCAAAATCGTTATCTTTGCTTGAGGAAATGACTTTAAAATTTGAAAAATTGAATCTATTACAAGTTTTTCGGTGAATTGTTAAGCACGTCCCGTCATCAAAACAATCAATACTGTTAAGGAAATGGAATCATTATTTAGAATATGTTTTAAACTACATTTTTAAATAAAATGAGAGAAGATATTAAATAAATAAAATAAATATTAAGTGTAAAGGCAAAATTATGTTTTTTTTTTGTAAATAATAACTACCAAAGTTCGCTTTTTCATTTCAGGAACTTTATGGTAATACTCCAGTTTTATATTTTAAAAAATAGGTTATACAATTTTATTCTACACATTCTTTACGAAACATAAACACGTAAATTTTCAAGTTTTTCTACTTAATAAAAAATACTTTGTAGAAAATTATTGTTAAATTTCCTTTTCTTTTATTTTTAGGGAATAATTATTTTTAAGCAGTATTTTTTTTTCTAAAATTATAGTTATAAAATCAGATAACCCACAAAGATTAATACAAGTAAATGAGGAAATTCCTTTAAAGATTTTTCGTTATTTGTGCATCTATGTTATTGTGCTAAAATAACTTTATTATTTAGAAAGCCATTCGTAACATGGGGAGGATAGGAGGTTGTGTTGTAACTATTCTGTACTTGCGCCTAAGAATTTAATAAACAAAAATTTCATAAAAATTAAATTTAACTTGAAAATATTATTAAAAATAGCATGGTAACATACTGGCACAAGCACTGGTTTTTCAAAATCTAAACACTAAACACTCGTTTAAAATGGCACAGCTACAGCAAGAATGAATCTCTTTATGGATAAATTCATGTTATCGAAGGAGGAGCTAAAATCTGCTAAAAATGTCTAAACACTACTATGCATTTGATTTGGTTTGGCCCTCTCTCTCTCTCTCTTCAATATATCTAATTCAACTCTACAAAGTTTTTCATTATTTCTTATAACTAACATTTACTTTTTTTTACATATGCAACTGGAAGATAGCTTAAATCAGATTCCTTAAGTTATAATCCATTTATTTATTTTACTTTTCTGATTAGAATGTCAGTAAAAGCACGATGTTCAGTTTTAACCCGTGGTTCAGAAAATTTGCTGGTCCACCTTGACGTTTCATTCAAATGACAAGGTGGACCAGCAAATTCACAAGTCATCCAGTTTAGTTATTCCAGCGAAAACATCCAGTTTAATTATTTCCTCGAAAACAGTTATTCCCACTTAAAAAATAGTGAGATTTCTAATTTAATTGCTAAGGAATTAATTAGTATTTGGCAAGCAGTTAATCTACAATTGCCCTTGTTAGGGGAACGTTATATAGGACAAAAGGTTAATATATTTTTCTATAAGAGAGCCAAACAAATTGACAGGAAATATTTTGCCGCAACCAAAGTTGCTAGAGTGTTTGATATATTTTCTTGTAGCTGAAACTTCTTTTCTTGAGATGTGATGACTTTGCAGTAAAGTGCAAGAAAGAAAATTGTCAAACAAGGCACATAGTCTGCACTTGTCCCCTATCAAGGAAGTAAAATTAATTCTATAGCTTTACCTGAAATTGTGTTCCTTTTTATGTGGAAAATAGAATAATATATTGGTATTTATTATGTAATCTGGCTCTATTATAAAACATGCAAATTTTGCAATTTTCAGGTTCCACTAGAATAACTACCATTTACAGCAATTTTTAAATTAATTGATGGAACAAAAAAAAAAGCCTTACAACATTTACTGGTCCTTTGGGGAAACTTTGTATCAATAATTATTAAGATTTGCCTCAAGTAGAATTCTAAAAAAAAATAATGCCCCTCCCGATCATCATTATCTGACAGCAGAAGAAACAAATAATTTAAGTGTGAAGACCAGAGGCTACTTTTTGAGTATACTGTTGGCATTTCTCGAGAAGTTAACCTAAGATATGCAGCTTAGAAAATTGGGCCCTTGAATCAAGCAAGATGGCTAACATAAGCCACAAGGTTAATGTGTTTATGGACTAGAGTTGTCTATCCTCAAACACTATGATAAATTAAACATTCTGATCAAATTTATCAAGTGTATGTAGTTAGTTGGTTTGAGATCAAAACCGACAATAATTTAACCAACAACAGTATATTTTAATATAATTCAGAGAACAAAATAATTGACTGAAATCCAAATTACTGTTTTAAACAGTTCAAAATATACTGCTTTTGCACTACTTCCGGAAAATATCATAATATCGATGATAAACTCAGATAAATTAGATGTGAGAGAAGAGGGCATTCAAACGATTTTGTCCGCAGGTAAATAAATATTTATCCATTAAATTTTATTTATTATTTCCCCAAACAATAGTCGGTTTTATTCATATTACATCACAAAAATATAAACAAATAATTGCTTTGTTTTTCTGTTGTTGTTTTTTTTTTTGGAATTAGTGGACAACTAAAAAAAAATGAAAAAGATTACTGCTATCAATTTTACAGCCACACACTGGTCAAATTTGATTGATTTTTCTCAAAAAGTTGTATATGGGCAGGAAGCAAGACATTCACACATTATTACAAAGTTATCGTGCCAGCAAATTAGACCTTCATTTTCCTCAAAAGGAAATTATACAGAAAAAATTTGTTTATCGTAACAGTTTATATTATTGCGTTTAATAAAAAATTGAAATACATGGTTCTGTAACTTGTATCAAGTTGTTATATTGTGTAATACATCTCCACATATCTTTTTGAATTGTGAAATTTATAAGACTTAGCTGCTAATTAGCTTTTTTGACAATTTTTGTTAAATTAATGCAGTAAAAGTAGAGATATTTTGCTAGTTGTGATTCATAATTAAAATTATAATTCATGTATTTATTTTTTTGTCAATGTATTTAATATAAATATATCAATTTTAATTGGATTTTTAATAAAAATAGTAAAATTTCAAAGTCAGTGTTGTGAAAAATGCTATGAAAATGAAAGATTTCTCAGCATTTTTCTACACGATTTTTAAATGAAATGCTCAATTTTCTGTTCAAGATTGGGATCTAATTATTGGTACTTGTTCTTTTCACATCAAAACCCAACTATAATCGCCGTTGCCATGTTGATTTTCTGAAAAAAAGTTGCAAATCAACCTGCCCTACTGCTCATGTGTTTATACCTTTTATTAGGTTTCTGCTATACAATTTTGTTTCTAGAAGCTTTATTGTTCTCCTGATGTATTCCTCTCCAATTGTCTCTTTCATTTCTGTGGCTTTGATGGTGTCTGCTTCCATGTATTTATAAGCGTCTTGTTCCTCTAGGGCCTTCATCTCCATTTGGTTTGGTAGTTCCACACCTTCTGTTATCTCCAGTTTTCCATTTCTTATAACTAGTAGTGTGCACTTTTTCATATCCAACTCTATTTGGATATCCAGGCTGAAGATCCCGGTAGTGTTTATTAGTGTCTCTAGTTCCTATTCTGTCTCTGCGAAAAGTTTCAGATCGTCCATGTACAGCAGGTGGTTCATTTTTTTTCGTCTGTATTTGAGAACTTGTATCCAGTTTGGCACTTTCTCAGTATGTTGTTCAGGGCACCATGACTATGATGTATAGCAATGGTGATAGTGAATCTCCTTAGAAGACACCTCTTTGTTTGTTAATTTCTGTTATGTGTTGTCCATCAGCTGTCAATTCCAGTCTCCATGTTTTCATTGCATTGTCAATCACGTTGATGATCCTGCTTGGTAGTTTATACATTTTTAAGCATTTTTTTTATCCATGTTTGCGGGATCCTATCGTATGTCTTTATGTAGTGTTCCATGCCATCGCTAAATTCTTTCTTTTTCTTTTTACCTTTAGAATCTTTTGATCTATGAATAGCAGATAATGTGTACCTCTTTTTCCTTTCTGGCATCCTTTTTATTCTTCTGGGAGAAGTCTACGATTATTCAGAGAGTAGTAGATTTATTTCCTCAGTTGTGCTGCCAGTATCTTCCACACAGTGGCTATACACATGATAGGCCTATAGTTTCTGGGGTGGTTCCTTTCTCTGTGTCCTTCTGTATCAGTGTGGTTCTTTCTTTGGTCATCCAATCTGTATACATCTTATATTTTGGCCTAGTGTTTCGTGTTATGTTGTAAACTTTTTGAACAAGTATGCATATATCCCGTCATGTCCTGGTGCTCTACAGCTTTCCATTTTTCCTAGGGGTTTCTTTGCTGATTTCATTCACTGTTCTTTTTTCGATTTGTTGTAGCACTTCTTTCATGTCTTTCAGCCACTCGGCATTTGTATTGTGTTTCTGGCGCTCTTTCTATAACTTACTCCAATAGAGTTTTGTTTCTGTTGGGTTTGGGCGTTCGTTTTAGTTTTTTCTGCGTTCACATTTTAGTAGGATTGGCTTTCATTGTTTTCAAAAGTCCTGTTCTGCTTGTACTGTTCATATTTGTATCTATACAGTCTCAGCCTCTTTTCTTTTGCTGCTATTTTTTGGTTCAATTCTTCATGTTTCTTGTTTAGTCTCTCCCTGTTTGTAACATTTCGAATTTACAATTCTCTCCACGTCGCTTTCTTACTGTTTATCGTTTTGGCTTCTTTTTATGTTTTTTTGTTGATTTGCCATCCAGGTTTTATAAGTTCATTATTCCCTGGGTGTTTTTCTGTGGTGAACTTCATACCATCTTGGCGCCTGCGTAGATTAAATTGTTAGGTCAGTGATTGTGTCTGTTGTGATGTGTGGGAGGTGCTTGTTAACCTTCTCTGTTTCTGTTTTTAATTTCTTCTTATCTTGTTTCCTTAATGGTGAGAGCTTTGTTTTTTCCTCGTTCATAAACTGTATTATTTTTTCTATTTCTCCTGCTTCATCCTCTGTTTCCTCTGTTTCATTGTTCTCGACTTCCTCGTTTGTAGCGTCTGGTATTTGAAGGTCAACCGCTTCTGTGGGGCTTCTCCACGTGTGGGTCCAATGAGGAATGCTTCATATTATTATTATTATTATTATTGTTATTATTACAAAGATACTACACGCCATCTGTTCTGTCCTCGGTCAGAGAAATAGAAAATATATTAAGGTATCAATTGTGAAAAAAAAAAAAAAATTAAAAAGGAACCACTGTGTTTGTAAATAAGTAAATAAACGTAAAAAATCTAAATTTATATGCAAAAAGTACCTTCTTCAGCAGCATTATTAAAAATAAATAGTTTTCATTAAGTATCTACAAAGAGAAGCAACTGTAATAAAAATAAATGAAAATACTTAACGATGCAGAGATCTAATTCTTTTCAGACTTTTCTAATTTTTCAAAACAGCGAACATTAAACATATGTAAAAGCCTGTAATCGGTTATTCTCAAACAAAAGTTCTAAATACATAATCTGTATTAGTTTAAGTTCACTGACTGGAGCAAATACTGATATTTTGTTATTACATGAAATGCGAAGTGAATGGAAAAATAGTCAATATGTATAAACGCTGATATTGAAGCGAGTATATAGCATTTTGTAATAAACGTAGTTGTATCATTATTATAACACGAAAGAGTTAGTATCTAATTATTCTGGTGGGTGGGAGGAGTTAGATAATAAATTGTAAGTATAATGTCAGTAAATTACTTTTGGAACTTGTATTTGGGAAAAGAAGCTGATTCGGATAAAATGTAAGCATTTTTGCAAGAAGCCGAAATGAAAGAATATGTCCTTGAAATATTCCTGATGGTTTAGAGTATTCGCTTTTCAGAATCGATTACTGTATAATGCTTTTGGTAATTAAGCTATAATTTTAAATATGAAAATAGACTTTATCATATACATTATTTTATAAAGCTCACTTGATATATTAGTTTGAATGTTGACAGAGTATTGTTGGGATTAATCACATGAACTTTCTTCTATTATTAGTAATTTTATTATTTCTTTACTATGTGTTATCGGTTTTAAGGCTTTGCTTACTGCTGATATTCTTTTTCTCTCAACTACTTTAATATTTTCCTCCAATATCTTAAACACGCTAGCGACATTCTCAGAGTTCTGAATTATATAAAAATGCAAACGCGTAATGGCGCAATGATACGGACATGTGTGAACCTCAGAAGATATAAACACAGTAATCGTAGGACATTTTCTATTACCAGCTAGAAACCATTCACGACTGTCTTCGGTCTCTCTGTACAAGGATTTATTAGGAGAATCTCACATAAAGGTACTTAACAGTAAAAGTAAACCCTGAACAAATATTAAAAAAAATACACGGTATTCAAAGCCCAAATAAGAATCCTCCGACACGGCTATGTATTGACTCATGCTAGAAATTGTACAGCTTCTCTTAGTTATTTATATCAACTAATATCACTTAGCTGAGTTTTCTACCAAACCAGATGTATTCTTGTCCTGGAATCTCAAAAAACCGAAGTAAAATATACTACAAAATAGTTATAGGTTATTTCGTAAGAGTAAAATTAACGCTATTCACTTTTTACCTGTATTTTTATTGAGTTTATAGAAAAGATAGTGAGCACATGTATTATATCAAATATGATGTCTTTTGATGAGCCCTTCCATATAAGTTAACAAATTTGCCGAATTTCCATTACTAACGGTTACTATATTGTCCAATTTCTACTATACACTCTTTAACCCTTATCCCTGAGTGGCCTCTTGGCCTTGATTAGTGGTGATGCCTATGTAAAGAAAATTAATTATTTTCTTATTGATACTTATCATTATGTTCAAGACATATGTGTCTAAAGAATGCATTCAAATATTTTTAGTCATATACGTTCGATAAATGCTTCCAAGGTTAGTAGGGCGTCATCTCTATAAAGTTAGCTCATAGCTTTAGTAACGGCATCTACATAGAATATCAATTAAAAAATCCCATTACATAATTGAACTTAGCCGAATCTGTGAAACCTATTAAATATTAAAACTATCAATTGTATAAAACTTAGTCTTAATCTCTCATTAAAATCTATAATTGATTTCCCTGCTAAAATGATTATTTCTTCGTTTTATGATTGATAGATGTAAGTTTTAAGGCCATTTCAAAGGCTTTATTATAATAAGCAATATTGACTAGCACAAATCTTTTTATATGTATATATTTGTATGCATATAAGTATATGTATATCAATAATACTATCAAAGAAAAGAACTGGGAAACATTAGCATCGAAAAGAAAATCATTGTGTGCGTGTGAAACGGCACAACCCTATTTGGGTTTAACTGGCTTCCTTCGAAGGAAGAAGTTCCATGAGAGTATAAAATTCACAAACTGGCCCCAGTAGCATGTATATTCCCGTTATCTGTGCCTAAACCTAAACGTAGATTCCATGAACAAAGCTTCTTTCTTAGAACTGCACGCCTGTGGAATTGTCTTCCGTTTTCCTGCTTTCCGGCTGACTACAATATGGTTGTGTTCAAGTCTAAAGTAAATAAGTTCTTGATGAGCCGTTCCATATAAGTTATCAAATTTACCAAATTTTCATTACTAATGATTACTATATTGTCCAATTTCTACTGTACACTCTTTAACCCTTATCCTTGAATGACCTCTGGGTCTTGATAATGAGGTGATGCCTATGTAAAAAAAAAGAAAAAAAAAGGGAAAATGACGACGTTAGGTTTTTGCAACTCTTGAAGGAAGATTTCGACATCCTACTTTATACAGCGCCTGGAATTCCTAAATTAATCACCCATTTCATAATGACCAGGCTCAACGTTGCTTAACTTCTGTGATCTGACGAGAACCGACGTTTTTACGTGATTATGCTGTATTAAAACAATATCATTAGACACAGTTTGTACAATTATTGAAAATAATCCCCGATAGCGTGAAACATCGAAGCGTATATTACGCAGAACCATTGAAACATCGAAGCGTATATAAATCTGATTGAATAAGTTTCATGAAAGCATACAGAGATTAAAAAGTGATAATTGTGACCGTACTCTTCTATCAAAGGATTGATGTCCCCATTATTTTAAGTCTTATGTCGAATCAGGTTCACAATCTATCATTATTTCAAATCTAAATAGTCTCTCTTACCTAAAATGCGAGAAAATGTGTAACTCAGCACCAGTTATAAAAGGCACATGGCGGTATACGTAATCAAATTCCACAAATTAATCCTATCAATACAATCAAAACTATTTCTCCCAGGCCGTTCTTTAATGTTATGTTTAATGTTATGTACAAAGTCATGAGAAGAAAGACAATAATTGAGAACAAAAAGACAGTAATCATTTTTCAAGATGGACAATCACCATAAATATATGGATTTCTGTTTATGTAGCAATAGCTTTGTGATCCATAACGACAGATTTTCATGGATAGTTATTAAAAAAATAGCCTACGTGCTAATTTTTTGTGTGCGTTAATAGTTACTGTATCTTTCAAAGTATAGGAAAACTTGTAATAATAAATTCAAGTTTAATTTGAATCTTAATTGAAATGAAATGTAATAAGTGTTTTTTACAAGTTTAATAGTTGTTATCAACTCTAAAGCAGAAAATACCTGATTCAAACCTAATTTTAATTAATTTATTAATTAAGTAATTAAACTCTTTAATTTACAAAAGAAATTTAATATATTTATTCTACAAAAAGGTTAACATTTTAGTAAATATACATTTCTCCACCGATTAATTTACTTTTTCAATTTATCTACCCGCGCAAATAGGTATATAGTATCATAGCGTGCGGTGGCATCGCCAGATAACCCTGATCGGTTATTATTATTAATAATGTTGAATGTTTATGTTTATAA
This sequence comes from Euprymna scolopes, assembly GCF_053919585.1. Taxonomy (NCBI): domain Eukaryota; kingdom Metazoa; phylum Mollusca; class Cephalopoda; order Sepiida; family Sepiolidae; genus Euprymna; species Euprymna scolopes. The sequence goes on along the minus strand of NC_136504.1, from coordinate 97,386,259 downwards.
GGTCCCGTATCATTGGCCAAACTTCGACTCTGTTCCATTGCCACAATGTTACAACCCTGTACCTGCTTTACAAATACTTTAACGGAATGTGCTCTGATGAGCTCAAAACACTTGTGTTCTCCAGACATACATACGACAAGCAGCAAAATATTACCCCTTCATAATTGAGGTCCGTAGATGCCAGAAAGCCTTCGACTATAATAATTTCTTTCCTTCAACAGTTAGACTTTGAAATCCATTCGTTGTTTTCTGATCTCGTGATTGTGAAAAGCTGCACAAAATGTAAATGTAATGTGCACAGATATCTCGCACTCAACTCCTAATAGACTGTTGTTAGTCACGATCCCAAATAGTCACTGCTGACGTTCCAGGGGGTAAAATGCCTTATTTTAGGGTTAAAAAGAGTAAAACGATATTTAAAAGATTATTATATGATGCGATAAATCTATATAAATGAAGACTTGGCCTTCGGGACAAGATCAACGTGTAGTATCTGGTCTGATGCTACACATAAGGTAATTGGTCCTTCGTCAATGGAGGGGAGACCCTCTATACTGAGACAATTAATATTTTTTTGATGCTGCCAGAGTGCCCCCCTTTTGCGCTAATTTTAGGGGGATTTGTTTTTCTCCACATTAAAAACCAAGTTGTGTCACGCGGGGAAGCAAATTAATGCCTAAATGAAGACTTGTGTTTTCGTAAAACTGCATTTCAATCTCCGGGGGTTGTGTTATGCCAAAAAGTTTGTTTTTTTGTTGTCAATGTTTGAAAAGTTAGTTTTCAAAATTAAAATGTTTATGTAAGTTCTTCAATTCAGGAAGCTAGTATTTCCAGACATTCAGACAGGCAACTATTGTTGTTTATGTTTTTGTGTTACAGAACATGATTCAATTTTGCAAAAATAAATAAACAGATTTAAATAAAAGTTAATAACACAAGATAAATAGACGCATTGGCATTCTTATGATTTAAAATATCTGACTATATTATACCAACATGGCTATCCGGCGTTGCCCAGGGCAAAGTAGAACATAGTTCTACTAAAACTTCTATCCTTCTCTCTTTATCTTTCGTGTTTTTCACCTCTCTCTTCTTATCCCCTTCTTTCATGTTTATCGTCGACCCCAACAGTCACAGAGATTATTCCTGTTATGCCCTGCTTCCTGCTGGTTGCGGTTTAGTGCAGTTTATGTGCAGGTCGAGGAGGTCCACCGTTCCAGGTATTGCCGTCTCTCTTTGAGAAGGGGTTGGTTTATCGCCAATCATCTGAGTAGTTCTTACCGGTGAATGCTGACGGGGCTGCCTATGCATTTTTTCCAGGTTAGAGTGTCATTCATAGAGGGTGTTGACGTCTCAGTCCCACTTTCTGACCCCGGTGTTAGACTTCTTGCAATGGCGAGAAAAAAATACCACTCTTTCTCTTCTGCCTGTTACATGTAAGAAAAAAAATGTAAGGAAAAATTCAAGATGGCGCCGACTCTCTCTTTAACACGGTAAGATATCCTCAACACGGCACAAGAAGCAACAGCCACACGATTCCCCAGCCAACTCAATCGTCACTCCCCCACGTCTTTCCCCTCACCCGCTTTTATCGTCGTTCTAGGCCGGCTAAATTTGCATATTCCGAGAATTCGTGTGACTTTGCGAGACATCATACTTTACAAAAGACGGCGGTCGCCATCTTGGTCCCTCTTTTCTATTTTTGGTCGGTAACGCTGAGCTGGTCTCGAGGTAAGTCTTTTTCCCCTCATCCGTCTCTCCCACGTACCCACACAACACGCAAACACGCGGGCGCTTATCTCCTGGATGCACGTTACACTCCCCCCTGATCTGATGATCACATAGAGAGCACTGGGGGGGTGGCCTTTTAGTGCGTGTGCTTCTGCGAAGAGGTACATTCACTGTTTCAGATTCGGGCTCTGGATCTGGTTCCGCCTCATCAGATGAAGTATCGCTATCAGTCTCTGGAAGGGGCTCACTGAATCCGTGCATCGGCAGCTCATCGCTAGACGCTTCACTGCTTTCTTCTGTAGTTGTATGACGCACCTCGGTAGCTGGGCGAAGATCTCGCACATGTCGTGGGGTTCCATCGACCAAAACAGACTGCTGGCTAATCACTCCAGATATGTGTCCTCGCTTAAACTTGTCGGTGCACCGATTTCCTGGAGGCCGCACCCACACTGGATCTCCCACTTCATATCTGTTATATGTTCCCTTGTCGGTTGGCTGCGTAGTGTTGATTCCCTTCACTCCGACTTGGTACGTGTAAATAGCATTCGCAGGTGCGGTTGAAGGGGACGTCCCGTCCTTTGGCGTAATGTTGTACCAATATGTTGCTTCCGCAATAGTACATCGCTTCCTGGCAGCAATTCTCTTGATGCTGCGATGGCTTCTTTCAGCAATGCCATTTCCTGATGGCACATGCGCACATCGCAACCGTAGACGGACGCCCCACTCATCTAACAACTGCCGGACTTGCTGGCTACAAAACGCTGCATCATTGTCAGTCAGGAGCTCTTCCGGCGCACCTCGCTCAAAAAAAATGGATGATAGGTGGCGAACAACATTTGCTGAATCCTGTCTGGTCATCTGCCGCCACACCGCAAATCTCGTAGGCCCGCAATCAATGAGAGTTAGAAAGGGCTTGCCACTGTAATGGGTAATATCCATGGCCAGCCGCTGCCACACACTCTCAACTTCCAAGCGACCCTTCTGCCATCGCTCTGGTGCAGGATCAATAGACTGGCAAGCCTCACAATTTCTGACGATCTGTCTGACATCCATCTTGGTCACTGCTGGGTATGCACGCCTCACAAAATAAAGGGTCCTCTTGATACCCGGATGTCCGCTCTGTGCATGAATTTTTTGTATTTGACATGGGTCGATTGCAACTGCACAAGATCGAGCAGTAATCTCCATTCCCATCTTCGCGGCTTCATACCATTTGTGAAGTACACGGGTCAGTTGGTCAGCACGATTACAATGTGATGGCACCAGAGTGACGCTCAGTGATAGCCCATACTCAGATACCAGGGTTTTTAGCGTGTCTAGCCTTCTCCGTATTAACATTTCGCTTGCTGCCTTGGTACGGATTCGTGTCCGTCATGAAAGTGTGTCAGACACCCAGTGGTAGACACAGAGAGAATCTGTGTACAAGGTCAACTTCTTAGACTGCCACTGCAGGGCCAGATTTACCCCCTTTACAACAGCGTCCAGCTCTGCCAGGTTGATATGCTGAGAATCTTTTACGGGCCGCAGCCAACACGCATCCTCGAACACGTTTCCTCCTTGCTCCAACGATACTCCCAACGCCAAAGAACTGGCATCAACCCACACACCTACGTTGTCTCCGTTAACACACCACCGCCCACAGGCAGGGTCCTTCTTGTTCACTCTCTCCAGTGTCTCTTTAATCATCAGAGTTAGTAGGACATCATCGGATATGTCATCCCAACCCGTGGTTGTTAAATTTGCTCTGCGTTTAATCACACCAACAGCTGCGCGGAGCCAGCCACAGACCGGTAAGTGACCAACAAGTTTTCCACACCAAGAAAAAACGGTCCGCCTTGTAACGAGGTTGGGGATGCTTGGAATTTCACTGCCACGCCTCCATTGTAGGGTGCCATCCTCTTCATAAACATCCAATCCCAATACACGTGCTCCTTCCCTTAAACGTTCGGGATTCTTGCATTCCAGACCAAACTGAGCCAACTTTTCTTTGACACACGACGCAGACTGTACATCTTCATTGACGTATACGTCATCAATGTAAGCTGACGTTGAGTCCCTCATGGGCTTTTCTTGGGACAATACTGTGTTGACAATAGTCTTCATGATCTGTGGTGCCACATTTAGGCCGAAGCCAAGGCGTGTAAGGCAGTACCTCTGCCCCTGGAACCAAACTGTCTGGAACGGCCACAACGTCTCATCAACTCGCACCTGTAAATAGGCTTTTCGTAAATCCAATATTGAGACATTAGTGCCTTTCTGACGCCATTCCCTCAACTTACTGGCGCATACGTCAGCGTCGGCAGTGTAGGCTTCAATATGCTTGTTAAGCTCCCTATAGTCCAGCACGGGCCGTACTTTCGACTTGTTATGCTGGACTACTGCCATCAAGGGTATTAGACCCTTCGGAGGCGCAAGCTTGTCCTCAGGGTAGGGGATTAACCAGCCATCTTGGATCCACGCCTTTAGTTCCCTTTCGTATTCTGCTCGGGCCTCACTGGGTATAGGGTACTCTGCAACCCCATTCTTGAGTTTAGTCGGTGCCATTCCCTCGGTCCACTTCCAAGATGCAATCCAGGCCCTCATGCGCGAGTCGTAGTCCACTGTAAAATCCGGCCGATCGATATGGAGCGCTGCACACACTGGGGCCTCTAAGAATCGCACCTTTCCATCCCGATGAATTGCGACTCCCCCCAGCGCCTTGATGGCATCGTATCCGAGCAACAGGTCAAACCCCAGGAGATTTCCTTGGGTCACGAGCACATTGATCTTAGTGGCTGCACCGGTGTCCGTGTAGATCTTGACAGTTCCAGCTCCACAGCATGTCTGGGTCTCGCCTCCTATCGTGGTGACTTTGATCTTCCTCTTAGTCCAACTTGGACACAGCCTGGTGCTCACTATAGTATGCGAACAGCCTGAGTCGAGAAGTGCTGAGCAGGGTATCCTGTTTACGTAGACGGTTATTACTGGTTGCGCCTTGTTCAAATTTTGCTCGGGGAGCAGGGCGGCGCTGACGTCCTCTCCCCTGATACGTTTCCCGCACAGTTTTGGGCTAGATGCCCCAAACCGCCACACTTAAAACAGCGCGAACGCCCCCCGTTGGTGCAATTCCTTGCAAAATGTCCGCGTCGGCCGCAGCGAAAACATTTCCCATTGCTTGCAGGGTTCTGATTCGGAATCTCCCGAGCGCCAATCTGGCCTGTCTGTGTCGCCATCACAACTGGTTCCCCCAGGTCCTCCTCATCTTTGATGATGGCTCGAGCACGTTCCATCAAGTGTTCCATGGTCGTTGTTGAAACGCTGGTTGAGGCTCTCAGTAGCTGCTTCACCCGAGTGGGAAGGCCCGCCACAAACGCGTACGCAAGCGTCTGCTCCGACACCCCTCCACCGAACAGAACTGCGAGTTTCTTTAACTCAGCGAAGAAAACGTCCACGCTTTCCTCCGGTAGAAGTTTTCGGGAAGCAAATTTTTCATAGGCCGTACAAGGATCCATGGCAAATGCCTTTACAGCGCAGCTTTAATTGCGGTGACATCTCCCTTTTCGGCAGCACTGAGTTGCTGATATACACTCAAGGCACCTCCAGCCAATCTCAGGGGAATTACAGTGTGTACCCTTTTCACCTCACAAAGGTCGCACGTCAGCTCGACCCTTTCAACCCAGTCGACGATGGACGTGGTCCCGTCAAACTCGGGTATGAGCTTTAAGTAAAATTTCGACTCGGTCATAGTCCTAGAGGCCAAATGGCCGAAATAGCTTGTAAGAAAAAAAATGTAAGGAAAAATTCAAGATGGCGCCGACTCTCTCTTTAACACGGTAAGATATCCTCAACACGGCACAAGAAGCAACAGCCACACGATTCCCCAGCCAACTCAATCGTCACTCCCCCACGTCTTTCCCCTCACCCGCTTTTATCGTCGTTCTAGGCCGGCTAAATTTGCATATTCCGAGAATTCGTGTGACTTTGCGAGACATCATACTTTACAAAAGACGGCGGTCGCCATCTTGGTCCCTCTTTTCTATTTTTGGTCGGTAACGCTGAGCTGGTCTCGAGGTAAGTCTTTTTCCCCTCATCCGTCTCTCCCACGTACCCACACAACACGCAAACACGCGGGCGCTTATCTCCTGGATGCACGTTACATTACATTCCTCTCTCTCTGGACACACACAAACGCGTATGCATAGACAACTGTCCTTTATCTCGATTTATGGAGGAATAGGTAGGCATAAGGTAAGTAACTCATAAATAAACAAAGCAGGATTTACCTAGTTTTAGTACATAAAATTGCTGGAAAATAGATCCTTTTGAAGAAAGTTTAGGTGAAAAACAATGGAACTTTTTCTGAATTTTAGTTATTATTCATCCACAGCAAAAAAGATTTTTTTTAGTAATTATTTCACTCTATTCTTATACGTTAATTTTTACTTTTATTGTTAATATTGTATTCTCTTACGTTAATTTGTTACACTGCAAAATTAATGCTATATTTATTCACTAAAATTGTCTCGTTTTTGGTCTCCAGACAAAAAGAGGGTGGTATCCTTTGTCTATTCGTCTGTCCGCACTTTTCTCAATAACTGCGTCTTGTAATTTTTTTGAAATTTTGCACAATCATTAAACATGATTGGCATAAAACAATTAACAGAACGGATTTTCCGCCCCCCACCGGGAGTGCCTTTCGGGTTAAAATGGCTACAATTGACACTTTTGTGCTTATTAAAAAAATTGATTCCTTGGAATTTTATAAAACTTTAACTAACTAGTTTCTATAGAATTTTGTTTGTTAATACTTCGCGATAACTCTTGGGTTTACCCCAGGTACTTTTTTTAGGGCTAATAAAACCACTCAATTTTTAGGACTCTTTTACCATATTGGCCGAAAATGTTCTGTGCATGTCTATTCAGCAGTTTTGCATTGTGCTGAACTCAAATTTAAATAGGGAACTTTTGGAAAAAAGCTTAGCAGTTTCTTACAACCAACCAATCATAGAACAAAAAAAAAATGTTAAGTCATGCAATGAACGCTTTTTGTTCTACGGTCTATTTTTTCTACTGAGAACCCATAAGTTATCCTGAGATGCTGGTAAATTTTCTTCGATAAACTAAATGCAACTAAAGACACACACAAACCTCTATGCGTCCAGTGAAGAAAAAAATACTTATCCTGCATTGAAAAAAGTTGAAAATAGACTCCGTAGCCTTGTGGGGGGGGATATCCTTTTACTTTTCCCTGTAACCTCTTTCCCACAGAAGAAACGTTGCGAGCCTGTCTCTGCTGTGCCGTTATTTTCATGGCAAGTGCTCGTCGTTTTGAAGCGAGAGAAGTAATTTTGCTGTCAGTCTCTCTGAGAAAACAAAACGAACGTACGCGCAAACGGTGTAGCAATAATATGAGCTAAATGTTACCATGTCTATCTGTTTGCGCGTAAACTAGTTTCGTTAGATAGAAAGTAAGTTTAAGTAGTAAGGCCTTAATTCTTCTTCTCTCTCCATATGTAAATTCTCCCCAATAAAACCTTGAAGAACTCAGTGAAGTTTTCTTGTGCTTTTCATTCATGCGTGGTGGTTAAATAGACGATAACAACTAGACGACACAGTCACATATTAAATGGCGATTATGTAATGAAGACGAAAATAAGCAACTATAAAAAAGAGATATAGTATAAACACCCGCGTATACCGCCCCCACACATATATATATATATATATATATATATATATATATATATATATATATCGACTTTTATTCTATTTGACTCTTGATCGCTCGTGAGTGAACACGTAATATTTGTTGGAGCGGTGAACATCTAAAAATATATGACATTGAGATCCTACACTAATATATAGTAGAATCTATCTCGCTTCCCGAGCACGTACTTTTATCTATGACGTTATATACGGCAACGTATTTAATAATCTAATTATTTTACTTCTAAATAATGTTTCTTACGCTAATCTATTGCAACTGGCTTTATACATCTACTCGTTGGGAGTAGAAGATGATTAAATACTTAAAGATACGGATTGCAACAGGGATGCACCAAGTTCGAATTCAACCAGTTCCATAGAAACAAATTCACGTTTAATACTGGCTACTTTTGTAATGAAGACCAAACCGACGGAGGTTAAACAGGCTTTTGATTGCAGACAGGATCAAGGGGTCAGACCAAATTAAACTGTTTGACTCGGCTTAAAACTGAGACAACCTTGATAAGGACGAGGGTTCAGTGCATAATGACGTGTCAGAGATGTAGGGACCCATATCCCTCCTCTAACCCTAAAATATATAGAAACGCACAGGATACATTTTTTAGTCAGTAAGTTCAGTTCGAGCTAGAGTCGACAGTCCGAGTTGTACAGATACAGTCGTCAGTTATTTTGAACAACTTATCGTGGAAGCGGCGAGAAGTAGCGATGTATGACAAATGAATCAATAGTAAACTTCCCACTCTTCATCTAAGGATGAGCAGAGAACAAGAGGTACGAATTCGACCGTGAAACGAGTAAAGTTCCAATTGTCCAGAGAAGTAAGATTTTTGTTTGTTGTTATGCATGAGATGTTCCAGGAGCTGACGTCGGGACATAAACCACCTGAGGGCACGGCAAGAGATGTGAAGAAGATATAAAAGCTACGTTAATCTTTTATTTTATAACCCCCGCAAAGGAGTGATGTGATGTAAATTTGAACATTGACTCGAAATAACCAGACACGTCTTCACCCTCCCACAACATAATACTCTTGCATAATCCCTCCTGTAAGTACCTGATGTTTTTTTATAGAAAGACTTCTAACTAGAAAGATATCGGGAAGCCGATACCAATAATAGAATCATCCAATACACACGAAATGAATGTATAAACCAGCTTCGTATTTTGATGTGATTATTGAGGCGTATGAAAAGAAGAAGAAATGGTGCAATTATTTGCTTCTGGGGTTAAGATTAACCGATATCGAACCGAGTTGTACTTATCCGACACATTCCAAATATATTGAAATTCCAAAATGTTTTTTTTTTTTTTTTAATATTTGTAATTTTCGAATATTTGGGAAAGCATTTTGGAATTTCTAAAAGAAATAAAAGAAAAGAAGGAAGTGAATAAAAGGGAAATAAGAAACAGTATGAGAGAGAGAGAGAGAGAGAGAGGGAGGATCCAGAGAGGGAAAGAATAGAAAGAAAATGATGACAGAAAACGAAATTATGATAGCATCACAAGAGATTTTCATAAATATTTAGACATTTAAAAATTATTTTGTCAAAATGTGAAATTACCAAATATTTAGCAAAATATTTCAGCATTTCAAAACCGATAAGACAGAGACAAGGAAAATAGCCGAATCTCTTGTAATAAAAAACGAGGTAGTACAGGGTTACCCCACAAAAAACGGGCCCCGACTCTAATAAGACTTTCTTAGTGTTTTGTCCGAATGAAATGAAACTTTGGTCACAACTAGTTTATTATATTCCAAACATCACATCAAAACACTAGGGTCTTTGGCCTTTTTTCTCCGTTCCACAGCATATGTTCTAGATGGCCTCCATTTAGCTTTAGTTTTTTTTTGGGGGGGGGTCACCCTGTATGAAGAAAGCGAGACGAGAAATGAAGGAAGAGAATGTCTATAAGATCACAAGAAATTTTCGTAATTATTTGAATATTTCGAAATGATTTTATAGATATTTCGTATTTTGAAATATGAAATCCTTTTGGAATTTCCAAATAGATTGGAGAGAGAGAGAGAGAGAGAGAGAGAGAGAGAGAGAGAGAGAGACAGACAGACAGACAGACAGACAGACAGACAGACAGACAGAATAATAAACTGAAATCATGATGAGATAGGAACACAAAGAGAAGGGAAAGAACGAAAGAAAGTGTTCATTATAATATCACGATGGATTGTTATCATTATTTTGAAATTATATACGAATTTGAAAACTACTTAACAATATGCATGACAAATAGCGACCCAACAGCGCGCGAATTGCCTAGTGATTATTAAAACTACATAACGATCAAGAACATTGGTTTCAAATGTGTTCGATCTCTGAGGAATTCATTTCACCCGGATGCAACTTGTTGCAATGCCAAGATATCATATTGGACAACTAACGAATTGGCACGGTTGCTGGTGACCTACGAAAGGACATCGTTTCGAAATACGATGTAAAAATCGATTAAGATGTCGCCAATCGGACTGCATGATCAGAAGTCATTTGCATGAATGTTAGAACTCATCTGATCCACTCCTATTGAAATCACGATGAGGTTACGGGCAGACAAGAAATAAAATGTACTTGTTTTTTTTTTGTACATTTTCGTGTAAAACGTATCTATATATCTATTGAGCTAGAATTAGATATCTATCTACATGATATTATATAAAAGGAAATGTGTATGTGTATGTGTGTTTATGTGCGTTTGCGAGCAGTTTCGTTCCCTATGGACTCGGAAACGACTGGACCGATTTTTATCAAATTTCACACGAAGGCACATTATGTGCCTGACAATGTTCTTAGATAGGCTTTGCATCAGAATATCTTCAACAAGTATCGATAATCTAGAATCGAAATAATCCGATGAAAGAAGAAATATCCGATTTTAATCGAACTTCACACCTTACACAGCCTAACATCAAACATGTATTTAAGAATTTTTATTACCACACAAGCCGAAATGCTCAACATATCAAATTAACAGTAGGTTCTTAAATACAGCAGAGGCCCGTTCGAAATGAAATTTTCTGTTTTTAGCACAATTATATTATAATATTTGACGTTTTTATCTTGAACTTAAATTCAAGCCATTATCACAGCACTAGAAGTAAAGTCAGGAATATAAAATCAACAGTAGGTGTTTTATATGACCAGGGTGCGTACAAAATAGATGTTACTGTTACGGGGAAACTTGAACTATGATGCTTGAAATTTACATTTATACTTTAATTCAATACATTATATATAGAAAATAATTTTATAAAATCAACAGTGCAATATAGACTACGACGTATTGTAGACTAACTTACTGCCGGGAGGTATATGAAGCTTTATTTCTATGCGGCAACTAGAGTAGGCAATCAATCGATTTGATTTAACAACGGGTGATTTCACCAATTTAAAATGTGGGAGTCTGAAACTTCGATCCCGAGCAACGTCGAGTATCCTTGCTAGTAATATATATATATATAGAGTTAGAGAGAGAGAGAGAGAGAGAGGGGGGGAGAAAGAGAGAGAGAGAGTCGTCCATATACAGTACTGTTTCGCTGTATCACAGCTCATCAGTGCCTGCTAGACAGGCAACTACCTCAAGCTAGGATCGAAACCCGACCGCCCAAACGACATTCTAAGCTGTCTAAGCTTTTAGAAGGTTAATTTGTTTACACAAATACACAATACGCTAATTGCAGTTTGTATATCACTTCTCAATATTCTCAATCCAAGATAGAGAGCATATATATATATATATATATATATATATATATATATATATATACCAGCAATCAAATCACGCATGTCATAATTAAGCAAATAGCTAAATCTAAAAGGACAGAAGTAGCAACAACTACTCGGACAGAGCACGTTTCAATGACCACAGCACTTAAGACTTGTGGTAACATGTTTATAAAGAGTATAAAATATAGAATTTAATTGGGTTGCAGAATGAAGGTAAGTAAACTATTTGGTTTACACACCCTTTCAAATTAATGTTCAAGCTAAGATAGGCAATAGATTTTTTTATACCTTCTTAATAAACACATGTGTTCCATAAAATATTTAATAAGAATTCTTTGCAATTAAGTCATCGCTTTATTGACAAGCTAGGAAGAATCATAAATAGGCACAACAATAACATACGGAATAGCAATAGCGTAGGTTTATACATTAATAATGATAGAGCAACAAATGCCTGTAATTATAAAAAACAGATGAATGTCTCCTGATAAACAAATGCCTACTTCCTGAATAATACACCGCTCAAATACACACACACATATATTTACATACCCATCACAGCCGCAGCAAAACAGCGTAACAATGAGAAGTTCGGTCGAGTTTTAATCCTGTGATGCAGCGAAACAGTACTGTGTGTGGATTACTATTGTAACAGTTTTGGGTTTAGCCCAGGGGATTGACGTAGAGTGGGATTCCGGATGGTCACGTCTACCATTTGAAAAGGGAATTTTTTTCCGAAATTATTATAGATATTGTCGCAGACATAACAAGTAAGACATTTGTATTTAATACAACTGAATAAATATATGTATGTATAGACATATACGTATGTACTTATTGATTTGTAGATCACCACTTGCTTTCGTTTTTTTCCAACAACACCGACCATATCTCATTCCTCGCATTGTAATAGCCTTCTAAATCTCTACTACATATATATATATTATCTAAAGTACAAGAAATTAAAAAGTTCTAACACATCAATGACTTACAGAAATACTTTACGGACATAATTTTCATAATTGAATGATACTTCTCTATCATTGCATCTCTGTCATTTAAATAAGACTAGCGAGGGGTATCCGGCGTTGCTCGGGTGTTTGGAGGTGTGTGTGGAAACTCCGTGGGTGAGGGGATTAAATAAAGTAAGTATGAGGATCGAACCTGAACCGTGTAAGCAAAGTCGTAAATTAAAGTTAGAAAAAAGTGCGATTGCCCCACCGCGATATGCTAACGGAAACACGTTTGAATTTATTTAATTACTTGGATTTGGCAGGTGCCCGTGTTAATGAGTTAATGATGTCAAGTTTGACTGCGGGATAGTATTTCATTTACTGCTGAACGCTTTTTTTCCCAAGATGTTATAGGAAAAAGACTAACCCACATGCGGCGAGCGACAAATGTTGAATATTTATCTTCCCGAAATCGAGCAAATTAAATAGATAGGCGAGCTTCGTTGTTAACTGTGAGATATTACGATTTATATGTGATATAAAAAGTTTTAAAAAGTTTTGAACCAATCAACCGCTTCTCTGAAAAAAAAACCTATTGTAGACATAGAGAAAAAGTGAACACACATATATACATACATAATACATTTTCGCTTTTATATTTATAGATTAAAAACACCAATACGAGTATTGGTTATGATTAAGAAGGCTACATTACAATTCTATAGATTAACGAAAACGATTTAATAAAGTTGTTTAATACATTAGAATAATACTTTGTTCCGTCTATCTCCATATAGACGTATCTAACTTCATGAATATAGAAAAACGTCTTTGAATTTGATCCTGCAAACGTGTTTTAATGCAAATAAAAATAATAAAGTAAAATATGTCTTTCTCGACGCCTTTTGAATTTTCATTTGTGATAAACGCCACCTTTTCATATCCAATGAATCATCTGTCAATTTTCCAGTGAAGAATAACGTAGAATTTCTGTTTCTATTGTCGAAAAAATATTATCGTATCGCATATTAATATTTAATCGATGAAATGGATTTCTATTTTAAGTAAATAACGAAAACGGAAAATTTTCCGTGATTCCGCGAGGAGAAAGAATTAAATATTCATCGATCAGATGCAATGTTGTTTAGGCGCAACTTCTTGAATGCGACTGACCTTTTATTATCTTTTTATTTTACTATATGAAATAAAATCATTAATTTATTTGTGTCTTTTCATTCTAAACTACTTAGTTTATTGTACAATTAGAGAAAATAAAAAGTTGATCTAGGTTACTTTAGGTAAGCCTCTTAAGTCTCCTCGGTTCTCTAATTTTCAGTCCTTAGCGATGTTTATGACAAAGGGGAAATAATTGCTATTTCTCTAGGTAAGAATGTATCCATATAATACAGTGCAGCCCGGATATAAGTAAGTTGTTCACCGGGCCACGTAGGTCTCATATCCGGGTTACACTTCTACCCGAGGTTCTTATATCCGGGTTACACTGTATATCAGCGCAGGCTCTAATTTGGAACTTGAGAACAGCTCTCTTATATCCGTTTTTCTTTTATTCGGGTTATCTTATATCTAGGTTATACTGTATTTACCATTACTTGGGGGTTGACTTTAAAGTAATACTAGACTACCCGTGACCCGTTTGTCAGTATGTTATATTAGCTTTGGAATTAATGTATAAGCGTGGCATTTGTGACGTAAAGAAAATAGTATTTTGTGACATAGCAGAAACATTTCTATGGGACTATATTAAAATGAAAAAAAGAATATAGATAGATTTCTATGAGTCGTTCAGTTTATAATTGTTTATTTAAAAAAAAACTTACAGCCATTGAATTATAAGTGGTTTGCTATACTTATAGGTAAATGTGCACTGAACAGATACCATAATACTTATTATAGTTAAATTCAAATTTTGATATATCTTTTAATTAAAATGCGAAAAAAAAACATTTGGGAGGCTGAAAACGTACACAGTAAAACAATACGTTTTATTGTCGCGTTGATTTATTTGTAACGCAATTAAAAATATTTTCGGGGTTATAAATAATGTTGGTAGTGTAGAAGAAAATGTATGAATGTCTTTTAAGAAATGTATCAAAAAATGAAGAATACATTAAAAAAAGGAAGGTGATTGGTAAATCGCCATTGTAAAATGCTCTTGTAGTTGTTAATGGATTAAAGTAGATTTATTTGTAAGAAAATTATGTTAAAATAACGTAAACGTAATACGGAAATGAACGATGTAAAAAAAATGCAGAAAATAAAAACAATTATTTATTTGGATAATTTAAACGCGAAAACAAAATTGGAGCGCTAAAAACGTACGAGTCAAACAATACGTTTTATTGTCGCGTTGATTATTTGGTTATCTGCGCATGCGCAACGGGAAGTTGTAAACCGGATGTTGGATTACAACACACGTTAGAAGGTCATTTGAGTTTTATAATTATATCGATTTTAGCTTCTTACACCAAGTGACTTCTAGCCTTGCCTGTGGCGATCTTCATTTGAATACGTTTCCTTATTTGTTTTTCGAAACTTGGACGAGTTGATATGAAATAATATAAAAGAATAGTACGACGGATATTATTGTCAGATACAATGAATAAAGCCAATCAAGCATTTTGCTGTAGTTACAGCGACACTGATTACTTGTATAACGCCGTTGCTATTTTTTTGTGTTGATAGTTGTCTATCGGATGTAATTCAACCAACCTTCCCGTTTAGATTTACCCAGACGTATCGATTGTTTGAGCTTCACTGTAGAACGTGAATCACAGAAAACGGATGTTTTTAGAAAGCTCCTTTCTCTCCTTGAACAAGGAATGGAAGTGAAGAAGGTAGTCTTTGAACCTGCTTACGATACCGTTTAGTTTGATTTGTTTTGCTTTTAAAAAAATCCGGATGATAAATTTGCACGAGTAGTTTTCATTAAGTCGCCATTGCATTTGTTCTTGGTTGGAGAAGCGAGTCGTAACACCAGGTCAATCCAACAAATAAGAGCTAATATATCGAACTCCAAAACACTTATAGAATAGTCAAAAACATGTTTATTGATAAAACTACTCGAACATAGTTTTTGTAAAATCGACTTAATTTTCTCTAGCTGTCTATATAGTATTAAAAAAGATTTTGATGTTTTTAGAGTTTGTCCCTTCGTATGCAAATAAAAACACGTAGTTGCAAAAAGGAATAGGCAGAGTAATTTTTACGAAGGAAGTAGTTTTTACAAGGTCGAATCTTGCGTACTTCTAAATGTTTTTATTAAAATTTGTATACGTGTTTTTTTTTAATTTTTCTTCGATTATTCTACTGGATGAAATGTGTACAAAGTCTCTGTAAACCATTAAGCACAATGTAATACTTCTTATGTCACGTTTGACACACCGTTTCCCATCAGATCACCGAAGTTAAGGGACGATGAGTCTGGCCAGTACCAGATGGGTTATCATTTGGGATTTTCAGGTGTTGTACGTGCTCTCAGCTTATCGCTGCATTTTTTCCAGTCGTCCCGGGCTTCTCCTTGTCGCTGGACTCAAACAGTTCCGATTCAAGAGAGGTGTGGTTGACATTGCGCAACCCTTGCCCCACAATTACACGCGTAACTGCCTCTACACAGGTATCCGTTGACTTTCAAGACTGAATGGGGCAATGTAATGCCTCTTAACCGTTCAGATCGACGAATGAATGAGAAAGAAGCGCTAAGTATGATTGCAATATTACCAAAAACCCTAGAAAAGCTTATCTGTACTTCGTACTCTCACGAAAGACACGTGATCACACCTATCACACCTAGAGTTTTCTATAGAATTTGAGATACGTTAAATGAAAAAAACAACAACAACATAGATTCAAAATGTGAACCCAAAACTCAACCGCAGACAAGAAACCATCACAACAATGTAAATTATTTATTATATCGTAATTTTCTGATTTTTAATATCTATTTTATCGATAAAAAAAACTGTCTCCGTCTAGAACGATTTCATGTATGTTATTTAGTATAGCAGATATTCATTTATATTCTTTTTTACTTGCGAGTTACAACTTATTAAGGCCCGAAGGCTACTCGAGGATAAAGATTAATAAATGTAAGCTGGTAGTCTAGTAATCGCTAATGGTGCAAATTGGGTAGAATTTGATTATTTATGGCGACGGTTCAACAAAAAAATTGTTTACATTGGATTTGAATTCTAGATGAGCAATCCTCATAAGTAATTCAATTTATCAAATTTCCACTATTATCGATGACTGGCATGTTCTCCTTGACGACTATACACTAATTAATCTTTATCCTCGAGTGGCCCTCGGGCCTTGATAAGTGGTGACTCTTTTGTAAAAAAAAAAAAGATTTAAAGGCTACGATGTGTTATTCAACCAGAAAGCAAACCAGCGAAACACAGACGGGCAGTTCTGAGAAATAAACCGTGTTCAAGGAATCTGCGTTTAGATTTAGGCACAGTCAGACAGTGGGAGAAATCGTATATAGTGATTGTAGCTAGTCGAGTGTTTTTGGTGGAAGTTTGACAAAGGGAAATCATAGCTTGTGGTTTAGCCGAGGACTTTACAGCGTATTTCGCTTAATTACTATCCTTATTCCAATTTCAAAGACTTGTGAATATCCTACAAACAAACTTTAACTTTCATATTTGGATTCTTCAGACTACTGTTCTCATCTTGAGTATCAATTTTACAATGTATCGATCGATGTAACCTCTAACCTTCTTCAGTTGTATCTTGTCGAAGTCGTCCGCAAGGACCTGTGGCGCAGTGATTAAAGTCCTTGGAAAAATCAATTGTAAAGTTGATACTCTCCTGAAGGTTGGCGGTTCAATTCCCAGTATAGGTGACCTAAAAATACAATTGCGAATTACTAAGGACCTCTATCCAGTCATGGCTGACGGAATGAGAACATGCTAACCTCATGAAGTAAATAAAGAGTTCTGTTGTAAATTCCATCCAAATCCTTGAGTTCTACAAGATACACCTGTAGAAGGTCGGAGGTTATATCGACCGAAATGTCGTAAAAATATACACTTCAGATGAAAACAGTAGTCTGAAGAATCCAAATAATACGAATAACTAATCTTATGTATAAAATTCAGCAACGTTTTCGGCGAATAAACCATCGGGAAAACGTTTATTTTAATAATATAAACGTACTTAGATTCTTTACTGTAAATTATATCTTTCTTAACTAGTAAGAAAAAAAATCAAATATTTCGTTTTTAATTACACGAAATAGAAAAGGCCTAACAAGATTAATTTGTTCATGACGTTTAAACTTTTATTATTAAAATAAAACAAACAGAAAAGCGTCTATTACTTTCTTATTTGCTTTTTCTTTTACGAAAAACAAACGATAAACGTATTTTATAACCTTAAAACTACAACTAATTCAGCACAACTTCAGTTTCTGGATGTGTTATTTTCAAGAACTTGGTATATTGATTATCGTAAATTTCTCAGTCTACCAGGATTTATTTGTACGAGACATAATACCACGTATCATCTGGATTTTTATTTTAGAAAGGAGTGACCACTTATCACGGCCTGGCGGTCACTCGAGGATAAGAGTCAATGAGTGTACAGAAGCCAATGAAACAATATCGTAGTACTCGTTCGTAGTGGAAATTTGGTAAATTGGATTACTTAAGAAGAACAGCCGATCAAGAATTTGTTTACGCTAGACTTGAAAACAACCATATTGTAGTAAACTGGAAAGCAGGTAAACAGAAGAGTGTTCCACAGGCGTGATGTTCTAAGAAAGAAGCTTTGCTCATGAAATCTACGTTTAGAGTTAGGCAAAGCTAAATAGTGGGGAAATTATTGATAGCGGTTTCAGCTAGACATGTATTTTTCGTGAAAGTTTGGTGAGACGATCACTTGCCATGAAAATAACGATAACGTAGAGACAGGCTCGAAGCATCTCTTCTGTGGGAAAGAGGTTGCAGGGAAGAGAAAGGGACATTCCCCACTAGGCTAAGAAATCTATTTTGAACTCTGTCAAGGCAAGTTAAATTCTTTTTAGCAGCTCTTGTCCATATGTGGCAAAACTACTCTACCCTTGGACGCACTTTGCTCTTATACCAGTAGAGAATTACATGAGCAGTGAGATATCTACTGGAGCGGTAGAATAATCCCACAATTTTTCCCACGACCTTGGCAATGGATTCAATGTACATGTTCCATTTCAGATGAGGAGTAAAGGTCAGACCAAGAAGCTTGTCAAGAAATGGAACCTCCCAAGAGTATTCGCATTACCATTTCTCTAACGATAATAATCGTACGTTTTATTTACATACCCACACAACTAATGTATTGGAATGGAAAAAACTGGGAACTGGGGCATTAACCATAGGTAGGTTAACCCGACTTTCTCCGAAGTCTGAAATTCCATGGTAATAAGAAATTCATAAGTTGTCCCCAGTCGCATGTATATCCCTGGTAGGGGAGATGAGGACGTTATGGTTTGATAAATTTTGCAGAGAGATGTCGACGTCCTCCTACATACAGTGCCTGGTATCCAAACTCGTAACCCATCTGGTACTTACCAGGTTCAACGTTGCTTAAGTTCGGCGATCGGTGTGTCAACGTGATTATGTTTGTAACAATAATAGAATCGCTTTCATACATGAGGGTTTCTCATTCACAGAAGGAATACAGAAAACGAAAAAAAAATACAATAGAACCTCAGGATACAGCATTAATCCGTTCCGAGGTTGGGATCGTAAGCTGGAATCGCCGTATAGCGGGGCCTAAGCAAAATTTTGTGCATTACATATTAAAAACTAGTAACAAAATACAGTACAGTATATAATGCACATGTATATAATAAAATAACATTATAACACGGTAAGGCGGGGCAAATACCGTAACCAGGGACCGAAAAAATATCGTATTCTACAGCGTAACCTGAAAAACAAAACTGTATCCCGGGGCACCGTATCCCCGGGTTTTATTGTATTTTAGATCAACCACATGGAATGGAATGACTTTCATAGAAACATTTTATGGTGAAGCCCATTTATTTTATAACTTATATTCTAGTAAATAGAATTGCCATTTATTGGATTTTTTTCTCTATAAGAAAGTTCGAGACAACAAAGAAAATAAAATAAACTTCCCATCATTTGGGATATTTGAGAGAAGGAGTGATACTTTCTATTATTAAATATAATTGGACTACTGCTCTCATCTCGGATGTGGTGCTCACAAGACTCCGTTAAATGAAACCTCCAGTGTTTTCCAATAGTAATAATAAAAAAAAGAATCACTCAAGATTCTGCTTGCTCGTGATATTGCGGCAGATTGCTGAAACAGTCTTTCTCTTGGTGCTTGTATCACTAAGTCAAAGATTATTATGTAATATTGAGATAACCTGCCCACACCATGGCTGACGGATCGAGAACAACTCACTTTCGTGAATTAAATAATTAAAAAAGTTCTATATGAAATCTTGTACAGATTCCCGAGTTTGACATAAAGATTGCATAGTTCAATAAATCATACCTCAATTAGGACTTACACCTGCGAAAGCGTACATACATTACAATAAGATGAGTAAATTCTATTTATTTCAAGTAAATTCATTATTCATTTTTAAAAGGATCGGTGCATTTTCTATCAAAGTTTTCATTATAATTATTAGTATGGAATATGTATTCTAAGCATGAAGGTGGATAAGGTGTGTATGCCATATATTTTATATATTATTTTATGTATAAACATTGCCAGTATAACAGTGCCGCTGAAATTGTACCATATTCCCAAAGATTAAAAAGAAACATTTTAAACAAAATACTGACAGGTATTCTGTTAGTCCCCATATAACATTCATCCGCAATCTTCGAGAAAAATATCCGGATATTAAAACACTTTGAATTCAAAATAACAATAATAATATGTTGGACGTCAATAACAAAACTAACAATAACAGTATGTTATGTTAAAGGTCGTGCATGGAACTTATAAATCCTACCGAGTTAAGTATAATACCAATGGTAGAGTGATTGTGGCTAAATGGTAAACTATACAGACTGACAACTTAGGCGTGCCAAGTTCGAATCCAGTTTGTTACATAAAAACACTTTCGCTTAGGAATGTTTGTAAACCCCATGTGGTCCCTCCCAAAACAACCCGATACCTTTTAGATAAGAATTTTAATTAGAAAGATACCAGAGAAACGAATGCCAGCAATAATAATAATCTGCGAAATGCATAACTGATGTTCAGCAACAACTATCAACACGAATGATGTAGATGTTAGCAAAATTGAAATAATCTCATATATTATAGTTCAAAGTATAATCCAAACTAATACCACATTCACCGCCGTTAAAGTCATCTATGTCGTCCCAAATCTGCAAACACATGGACAAAAGCTGCTTTCAGTTTTATAAATGTTCTAAAAAAACTATTGTTTTTTTATCAGAAAAAAATAGCTTTTTGGCGCATCTATAAAAAATAGCTTTTTGGGGCATCTATAAAAAATAGCTTTTTGGGGGCATCTATAAAAAATAGCTTTTTGGGGGCATCTATAAAAAATAGCTTTTTGGGGCATCTATAAAAAATAGCTTTTTGGGGGCATCTATAAAAAATAGCTTTTTGGGGCATCTATAAAAAATAGCTTTTTGGGGTATCTATAAAAAATAGCTTTTTGGGGCATCTATAAAAATAGCTTTTTGGGGCATCTATAAAAAATAGCTTTTTGGCGCATCTATAAAAAATAGCTTTTTGGGGACATCTATAAAAAATAGCTTTTTGGGGGCATCTATAAAAAATAGCTTTTTGGGGCATCTATTAAAAATAGCTTTTTGGGGCATCTATAAAAAATAGCTTTTTGGGGGCATCTATAAAAAATAGCTTTTTGGGGCATCTATAAAAAAATAGCTTTTTGGGGCATCTATAAAAAATAGCTTTTTGGGGCATCTATAAAAATAGCTTTTTGGGGGCATCTATAAAAAATAGCTTTTTGGGGCATCTATAAAAATAGCTTTTTGGGGCATCTATAAAAATAGCTTTTTGGGGCATCTATAAAAAATAGCTTTTTGGGGCATCTATAAAAAATAGCTTTTTGGGGCATCTATAAAAATAGCTTTTTGGGGCATCTATAAAAAATAGCTTTTTGGGGCATCTATAAAAAATAGCTTTTTGGGGCATCTATAAAAAATAGCTTTTTGGGGCATCTATAAAAAATAGCTTTTTGGGGTTTTTAAAAAACAGCTTTTTGGGGCATCTATAAAAAAATAGCTTTTTGGGGGCATCTATAAAAAATAGCTTTTTGGGGCATTTATAAAAAAAATAGCTTTTTGGGGCATCTATAAAAAATAGCTTTTTGGGGCATCTATAAAAAATAGCTTTTTGGGGGCATCTATAAAAAATAGCTTTTTGGGGGCATCTATAAAAAATAGCTTTTTGGAGCATCTATAAAAAATAGCTTTTTGGGGCATCTATAAAAAAATAGCTTTTTGGGGCATCTATAAAAATAGCTTTTTGGGGCATCTATAAAAAATAGCTTTTTGGGGCATCTATAAAAAATAGCTTTTTTGGGCATCTATAAAAAATAGCTTTTTGGGGCATCTATAAAAAATAGCTTTTTGGGGCATCTATAAAAAATAGCTTTTTGGGGCATCTATAAAAAATAGCTTTTTGGGGCATCTATAAAAAATAGCTTTTTGGGGCATCTGTAAAAAATAGCTTTTTGGGGCATCTATAAAAAATAGCTTTTTGGGGCATCTATAAAAAATAGCTTTTTGGGGCTTCTATAAAAAAATAGCTTTTTGGGGGCATCTATAAAAAATAGCTTTTTGGGGCATTTATAAAAAAATAGCTTTTTGGGGCATCTATAAAAAATAGCTTTTTGGGGCATCTATAAAAAAATAGCTTTTTGGGGGCATCTATAAAAAATAGCTTTTTGGGGGCATCTATAAAAAATAGCTTTTTGGGGTATCTATAAAAAATAGCTTTTTGGGGCATCTATAAAAAATAGCTTTTTGGGGCATCTATAAAAATAGCTTTTTGGGGCCATCTATAAAAATCAAATAATTTATACTCTTAGTCAACATTGTTTTTATATTAACAAAACTACAGCTCTCCTTAATTTCTCCATTATTCGTCATATTCCATGAGCGAGATTTCTGCCATAAGTAGGAAAAATGGTTATTTTTTTTCCTTAGGATCAATCCATTTCGCACTTACTGTTTTCTGGGCTTTTTTTTAACTTAAAGTAGTATTTTTTAGCTCCTGACATGGAGTTGGTTAATCCCTTGCAATCTCTATGAAATTAGCCGGAAAAACTTTAAGATTAGATAGCCGAGAAAGTTTAGTACTTACGTCATCGGCTAAATTTCGACATTTTCTAGCATGTTGTCATATTCTACTCGACTATTGGCCAGCGTCCACTTTATTTGAGCTCCTAGTAATAGAACACGAGAAACCATCTCTTATTTATCTGTTTGTCGATCTATGTATATATCTATGTGTATCAATCTATCTATGTTAATCTAGCTATCTAACTGGCGAGGTAAACAAGAGATGAGATGTGAAGATATGTTTTGATAAAAGTTGCCAAAACATATTGAGGTGTAAAATGGACAGGTTGCACCGGAAGTTCTAAAAATAGCTGACCGGATGGACGTGTTTGTTGTCAAATGCTTAGTTTGGCTGGACATAGAGTGCGGTTGGAATATGGACGTTGAGAAGCACAGGTGGGTTAACAGTTGTTCCCCACTCTCTAAAGGCAGCTGACGTGTCTCAAAATTGAAGACTACAATTGTAGTATTGGGAATCCCAGTTTAATTGCTATATAGGTAGTCTTAGAAAAAGAAAGTGATATAAACATATATTTTGGGTTCCATCACCTTGAACGACCTAGATTAGAATGTACCGGAAATTATGGGGCTGACACGGAATTGAGGTCGTAGGCCCTTCCGGTTGACGACTACATGGAAACGAGGGAAAGTTTGGTCTATTCAGCAGAGTAAGCAGACGGGAGATTTGGGCCTCTCCCGACGACCAGGGTCCAAGATGTTAGGCTTGCCTTGAATAAAAATGATTGAAGCTTCAATTCCATCTTATTGTCCATTCATGAATCTGTCTGCAGCACCACTCGCCAGCAAGATGGAAGACCAGCGACCAAGAAGATGTCATGCCGTGGCTAAGGCAAACCAAGTACATTCGTATTATATTGTTTGCACGTACAAGACTCAGAAATACCCCAAGGCAAGAAGAACTTGTAAGACATTAGAAGAATAGCTAACAAACACCCTCGCACACATATAACAGTGAACTGCATGTAAGGACACACGTTTATACGAAAGAACACAAACACGCGTATATGTAAGAGCACACAGACCCGTAACAGTAAACGTAATAAGAAATACACCTTCTTAAAATGGTAACACAATTAACCCCCTACGCAAATATAAACACTTACCATTCTTCTGCGATAAACACCTGGAAAGTGAATAAAAACTATATAAACCAACCACCCTCTTGGAGTTAAAATACATTCGTCCACAGGTTCCAGCTTCCATCCAAGAACAGATGAATTCCAGGTGGACCAAAAGACTAACGACGCAGTCAAAAAGTTGATAGGGTATGTCGAAATTATGTATGTGTTTATGTTATCTTTGACACACACTTAGACTGCGATAACTTAGGGTTCAGATAGTGAAGAAGCACTATAGACATTTAGTAACACAACACAGAATAACACCACGGATATATATATATATATATATATATATATATATATATATATATATATATACTAGCAAAAGTACCCGTCGTTGACTGGGTTCAAAAGCAGCCTACAGAAAATAGACT
Organism: Euprymna scolopes; assembly: GCF_053919585.1. NCBI lineage: Eukaryota > Metazoa > Mollusca > Cephalopoda > Sepiida > Sepiolidae > Euprymna > Euprymna scolopes. The sequence continues at coordinate 97,362,288 of NC_136504.1, read as the reverse complement.
CTGATTTATTAGAGTATGATAGGTTATGAAAAGGAAGGCTTGTAAAGAGATAGCTTCGAATTTGGGGGTATCAAAACCAAAGCAAAATATGATGAAAGTAAAAATAAAATAGATAACCCCCATAATTTATTATGCCATACCTGCTCACACTGAAACATTTATCACAATATTATGTGGATCTATATTAAAAAACCTTGTTAAACTTTGCGACATATTTCCATTCTATGGAGGTCAGGTTCGAACGAACACCTATTGATTTTATTATGTCATATCTCTTCAAGCTGAAACATAATTATCAAAGTATACTTACGCAGATAGATATGAAAAGTCTTTATTAAAGTTTGTGCCTATTTCGATTCTATGGAGACGAGGCGCGAACGCAGACCCCACAATTTTATTATACCATTTCTATTTAAGTTAAAACATACTGATCAAAGTATTATTATGTACATCTATATCAGAAACACTTGTAAACGTTTTTTTTTAATTTTTAAATTTTTTATTGCCATACTTTGTGAACCAGGCGCGAACGCAGACCCCACAGTTTTAATGAACCACCGTTCTGCCAGATAAAACACACTCATTCCTGTGTCTCGATACATCTTCTATCATTATAGGTGGTCAGTTTTTAAAATAGTCAACCATAAAAGAGCCTATTCGTGACCAGACACATACACACACATTCATCTTTATATATATAAACAACGCCCGATAACGTAAGAGTAATGGCACGCTAGTACTTTTTTATTGTGCGTTTTCTGCTATTAAAATCACCTTCAATTCAAGGATTCGTCCGGTAAAAACGCAAAGAATTCATACTACTAGTTTTTGAACAATACATGTGATGTTTCGATTGAATAATCACAGAAATTCCGTGTTATTCTTGTCCACACGAGAAGCCTTACCGTCTTCTAATTCACCCGTGGCGAGAATAACAATAAGTACGTACGTTACTCATGCAAACCCCCAGAGATATATCAAGAAAAGCAACGTATTTTAAAGTTAAGTACATTTTTACAGTATGATTTATTCATACAATCTTTGGGTGAATGTACATGATAGTTACCATACTGAGCAATGATGTAAAAACGACATGGTCTCTGAAAGAAATAAACATAATACCGGTTGTGATAGGAGCAACTGGCCTAATAAAAAAGAATCTTCAGAAATACTTAAAAGTAATTCCTGGAAGACCAAGCTGTAACGAAATACAGATAGCAGCTATAAAGGGAACAGCATCTATTCTTAAAAGAGCCCTCAGATATAAATTTAAATCATAACAGAATCAAGTGTTAGCTCCAGGAGGGAGCCCCTTGATCTCTTAAAATTTACTGAAGTAAAATAAATAAAAAGAAGCATGTGTTTATAATACCTTATTATTTTAGCATTGCCCATAAACTAAAGTATGTAGAAGAGAAAGGCATTTAATTGTATTCTATTAAATAGCAGCACAAAGTTTCAGAATTAGTTGCCGTATATGTGAAGTGAGTCTCCATGAGTTTTTTCTTATTGAAACCATTGCTTTTTATCAAAGACAATAATAGGCAAAAAGAATTAGCGATAAAAGATGTTTTAAATGAATAATACGGCATAATCACGTTGACACGCCGGTTCCCGCTTGATCACCGAAGTTAAGCAACGTTGAATCTTGTCAGTATTAAATGGGTGACCATTTGGGACTCCCAGATACTATGTGCTCTCCGCTTATCTCGGCATTGTTTCCAGTCGTCCTGGTCTTATCCTTGCCACTGGACCCAAACAGTGTCGATTCAGGAGAAGTGTGGTTAGAGATTGCGCAACTCTTGCCTCACAATTACACGCGCAACTGCCCCTACTGGGTATCCTTTGTCTTTCAAGACTAAACGGAGGCATAGATCGATCGAAATGAATAAACAATAGTATATAAACCCAGAAATCTTTTGTCTTTACTATACATGTGAATGGAAACCATTTAATACAATTTCTGAGCCTTATTTTCATATGATGGCTTAAAATGTAAATCCAATTTTAGTGTCTTAAATTAGCAAAATTTTGTTTTAATTTTGAAAATGTTTCGATAATATAAGTTGGTGCAAAAATATCGTTTTGTTAAAAAAAAATGTCGTTTTGTTATATATAGTTGAATGTCAGAAAACATTATTTTTGCAACAACATAATAGTAAAACATCAAAAAGTTCGGTGGTTGCTATTTTTCCGTCTCTTAAACAAGTGAAAAACTGCTTTCATTTTTATAAATGTCCCCCAAAAAGTATTGGTTTCAGATAGAAAACAATAATTCAGTTCGACATTCGATAAGGGAAAAAAATCTGAACGCAATGCTGATTAAGAAAAAGAAAACAAACAAACAAACAAACAAAAACACGTATATGTCTTCCAACTAATTTTTGCATGCATAAATCATGATTGCTAGACTAATTTCTCACTTGTGTTGCAATTGTTTTCGTCAGCGTTGATGAGTTGTTTTCTTTAATCAAATTAGCAAATACGTATGGAGTTATATGTTCATTAGGAGTTGCCTTTCTCTCCAATATATATATATATATATATATATATATATATATATATATATATATATATATTAGAGTTAGGACGATTAATCGGAATCGGGACTTTTTAGGGCATTGGAATCGATATCGGAAACATTTGAGCCTATTTCCCGATGCCAAAACCGATTCTTTAAATTATCTATTTTTTTAATTTGATTTTTGTTTAAGAAACATCGACTACTGCTTGTAGTAATGATAAAATAATAAATATTGATTTTAAACTTTCAGTAAGACTAAAATCTCTAAATCACCCACCTCACAAATGTGTTTTTACGTTGGAGATAATATAAGCACATTTAAGATGTATTTTTACAGTAATCGAGACCAAACAGCACCTTTATATGTAAATATTTAGAGATTTTTATAAAAATTGCAATCGGAATCGGTAAATATATTGCAATCGTCCCATTAACATATATATATATATATATATATATATATATATATATATATATATATATCCGATTATGCAGAAAAGAACAGGGAAAAATTCGTCAGAAGAAAACAAAACAGGAACAAAGCTTAATTATTCAATATTCTGTAAGACTTGAATTCTGTTGAGGGATTTGCCAAATTGTACAAAAAGAAAAAAGAAAAGAAGTTACACACATATAAAGTAACATTGGCAATAGAAAATAAGCAAATCATCGCATCTTTGTTAGTCTATCATATAGAAAGTATAGAAGAGTAGAAATTGAGCGTTAAGTTTACTTTTGTCATCCTTATATTTTGTTCTTTAGTCCTTATATTCCATAAGCAGCTTCATAAAAGGGGAAGAATTAATGATTTTTTGTCAGAATCCATCCATCTCACACATTTCTCTGGCTAGTTTTTGATTTTTTGGTAATATTCTTGTAAAACTCATCAAGTGGCTTCATGCCTTGCTAAGAGTAATTTCCATAAAAGCATAGCCGACTATACATTTCATATTTTGTACCTCCTAAAATATATTTTTGTAAATTACCTGAACGTACTTCTTTCAAACTCCTTAGCTTAACGTCACAGGGAACATGAGTTGGAACAGATACATTGAAAGCATTGCGACGGTTGCTGCGAAGAATATGGACTCTCTCTAGTTACTACTAGAGAGAGCCCACTAGTTCTCAAGAAGCTACTTACGGCCGAAAGTATCCTGCATCACAATTTGCCCATGTATGGAGTATTGTAGTCACATTTGGGCTGGTGCATCTGCTACTAGCATCTTGCTCTTGGACAGGGTTCAAAAGAGATTCGCCAATATGATAGGCCCTAAATTGTCATCAAAGCTTCAACCTCTGCCCCATCGACGAAATGTTGCATCCCTTTGCCTGTTCAAGAAGTATTTTAATGGTGGAAGCTCCGATGAACTACAAACCCTTGTACCCCTCGACCTAAATACTCCCGACAAACTCGACCAGCAGCAAAATCCCACCCATACACAATACAGATCCATAGATGTAAGAAAACCTTCTGCTCTAATAGTTTCTTCCACAATGCTAGACTTTGGAACTCCCTTCCTGGTTCATGCTTCCCAACTGTACTGACATGCAGAAGTTCAAGTGTAATGTGAACAGACATCTTGCTGCTCAACTCCCTACATAGTACCCCTGCAATTTATGTTCCCGATAGTAGCTCCCTACATCAAAGTTGCAATGTGCCTTGTTTGGGGTGAAAACGCAATAAAATGATACAAAACGTTTATTTCAGATTATCTTAGTTTTAATTCCGACCAAATTTTATAAATTGGATGAACTGAAGAGAGGCTGGAGATTGGAAGCTTATGCTAAAGTGGAGCAGATGCAACACGAGAAATAAAACAATATGATGTTTCGGAGCACTTTTATTATTTGAATCATTCGATTATTTGACCATTATTGTTTCTAATATTCCTAAACAGCTCCCTAATGAAACTATGTTCAAGATGGGCATGTTTTTTACTGATAGAACTACGCTCTATACCAGGCCTATCAGAAGAAAAAAATGAATGTGTACCGATATAATGATATATGAAACTCATTAGATGACTTCCAGTTTGTATGGTAATGAAGATGTAAATCGAGGGTAACATTTAATGCTAGTAAGACAAAAATTATTTTCCTTCAGCAATTACAAAGAATGCAGCCATCAATTGCCATAGTAATAACAAACTAGCATAGAGTTCATACTATTTAATTATTGGCATTCTTTTGAGATGAGTAATCTGTATATTTTATTTGATTATTTTCGGACTATTATCCTCAGCTTTTAATGTCGTTGCATAAAAGATGAGGTCAATAGTCCGCAAATGAATTAATAAAATATACCATAGAGTTCATCATTCACAATCTCCAACCTAACATTGATTGGAACAAATAGGCAGATTACATTGCTAAGACTGCTGTAAAGGAAGTTAGCTACCTCTACTACGCAAGAAAAATACACCTGGCTGTATTGTGTATCTTTAGAAAGCTACCATTTGTCCATACATGGAATGTTGTTGCCACATATGGACTACTGCATCGACCACTAATCTCTTTTTATTGAACATAATGTGAAAAAGAGGAGTAATGTGTCTACATGTTTGTCAGCGCAGTTATGTGTGTGTAAGTAATAAGTAGTGTAGGGGTCTGTGTGTGTGTTTTTTGTTTTTTCATTTGTTTTGCCAGTTTGTGTATATGTGAGGACTTGTGCTAGTAAAGGAAGGAGTAGTCAATCGGTTATACAGCTGTTATTAGTGTATAAATAAAATGTTTGCCAGTTGTAATTGTGTGTGTGACAGAGAGAGAGAGAGAGAGAGAGAGAGAGAGAGAGTGAGAGAGAGTGTGTGTGTGTATGTGCGAGTTCAGTTAACTTTGTGTGAGACTTGTGTATTCATTTTGTTTCTCCTATTTGAAGACCAGTAAGGATTGGCGTAGAGTGTTCCGTGTTCTGTTCTTCTATGTCGGTTTTGTAGGATATCGGACAAAAGTTTGGTTTGTCAAAAACATACATGACCCAAAAACGGAGTCTCCAATCAAATAGATCCCGCACTATCAACCGAGCTTTAACCACTGGCTCATCGACGCAATTTTGTACCTTTCTGGCCGTTTCACATGTACTTTAATAGAATGTGCTCTGACGAACTTGTAACACTTGTGCATTCACTACGTAAATACCTTTCATTAATCCAACAAGCAGCAAATTCAAATCCCTTCACTCTAGACGTCACTAAATTCCAGAAAGTCTTCTATTTTTATAATTCCTTTCACTGGAACTTTAGAATTCCTTAAATCTTTCCTATTTTGTTAACTGTACTAATGTGTAGAAATTTATATATTTAATGCGAACAGACATCTCGCTGCTCAACCCCCTACAGAGTTCCTTTGTAAGCTTAATCTCACATAGTCGCCTCTTATGTCCAAGGGGAATATGATTTGTTTGGTGTGAATCAGAGTAAATATATATATATATATATATATATATATATATATATATATTGATTAGACGTTTTTACACTGTCTCGCTAAAAGAGTCATTTTAACCAAGCAGAAATGTTTTTTCATCAGTTGACAATGTTAGGTTTAGTACACGTAAGTAAAATAATACTTGGAAAAGGAACAAAAAAAATAAGGATATATAACGAGAAGAGAAGAAACGTGAAAATCCCTTTATAGGGCCTTCGTTTCTAGAGCAATAGCTCTTCAGATATCAAAGACTTGTGATAGACTATGGCATAAACGTCTACTTCACAAAATCGCCAGCTATGGAATAGCTGCAAATGTCTTCTCAATTACTAAATCCTTTCTCTCTGAAAGGCTGATTAGAGGAATTGATGGACAGAAATCAGAAACTCATAGTATTAATGCAGGCGTTCCTCAAAGTTTCATCCTGGGCCCAACTCTCTTTCTAATCTTCATCAATGATATCCCAAATCACATTCTTTGATCATTCGTAGACGTTTATGCAGACGACACGATAATCTATGGCGACACTTCCAAGAACACCAATGACCATGATCTTTGTAATTCTTTCTCTTTTGATCTTGAGAAAGTAATGCAGTGGGGAAAAAGGTGACCGGTTAATTTTAAAGAATCGGAAACCAAGCTTCTCTATATTCCTCATAATCGCTCCGACCCTCCCTCACACTCCAACTGAAATGAATGGTTCTTGTCTTTGGGAAACTTTACTCCTGACCTGATATGAAACTTTGAATTCAAATATGTCGTCAAGGTCGCTGGAAAAATGGTTGGATCACTCTACGGCTCCAGCAGGTATCTCACTGCCGATATAATCCTCTATCTGTATAAGAGCTAGGTACGCCTTAAAATCGAGTACTATCGCCACATCTGAGCAGGAACCGCTCGGCAAAGCCTATTCAGCCTTGATAGAGTTCAAGACCGGCCTCGAAACCTAATAGATGATGCGCTTTTCTTCCTTTTCTGTATCGATATTTTCATGGCAATTGCCCAACTTACCTCCAGTTGCCCCTTGCCAAACTTTCACAAGAAAACTAGACTATCTACAACCACTATAAAGGATTTCCCATTACTCTCTATTTGTGCCTAAATGTAAATGCAGATTCCATGAATAAAGCTTTTTTCCCAGAACTACCCGGCTCTGGAACACGATTCTGCTGTCCTGCTCCCCGGTTGAATACAACATAGTAGCCTTCAAGTCAAATGTAAACAAGTTCTTGTTGGACCGTCCCCATAAATAATCACATTATACCTAATTTAAATAATTAGCGATTACTACACTACCACCTTTCATTCATTAAGCTATGTCCTCGAGTAGCCTTCGGGCTTTGATAAGTGGTGACTCTCAAGGCAAACAAAGCTTATACAAGCTAGTAACGGTTTACATTCACCTGGCTATGAAACCTGACCGATGAGAGGAAGCGAACTACGAAAGTGAAAGTGTTCGATCATTAATGTCTAGGAATGTGTTAGGAAATAAAAAAAAAGAAATCAGAGAAATAAGTTGAGCAACAGAACAAATATTATAGGAAGTGAGCCTAGTAGAAAGACAACAGAGATGAAGCTGTTAACAAAGGTAACACAAATGCAATAGGATTGTCAATCAAGATGTGGCAGCTGACTAGGATAACTGATCGAGCATATAGGGCGATATATTTAGAGTTAGTTTACGGGTAATTTTAGTAGCGGTAATGAATTTTGTGGCAGTGAAAGCTAATTTAGTCTTGAGTTTGTGATAGTTAAGCACAGTTTCACAGATTGGGTCAGTAGAACGTAGGTTGTGGCTCGGAACAGATCGCAGTGAATTGATGTAAACTGACGAACACAGCTTCGACAAAAGAGGTAGATGTGGACCTTACCAATTAGTCGATTGTTTTCTCCAATAGTGTCACACAAACATCCAGAGCATAACTGGTATTTATGGAAGGTGTTAGAGTCTTTTGTTCCTCTGCAGTTTTGATGTATTGCTTTTTATACGTGTGTATTCGTGCATCCCCCTTCTAGCCATTCGCCGGTGTGAGATACGCTTTGGTTGTTTTTTTTTTGTTGTTTTACGGCATATCAACCCACCCCTTTTCAATAATTTTGGAAAAAAATCCTATGTTTCAAGTTGCTTAAATCTTTAAATATTTATTCATAGTGTTTGGTTTGGTTTGGTTTGGTTTGGTTTGGTTGTTTTGTCTTACGGCATATCAACCCTTTTCGAGTTATTTAGTGCTGGATCCAGTAATTTTGGAAAACAAGTTTATATCTTCAAACATTTATTCATTGTGTTTGGTTTGATTGTTTTGTAAAAAGAAAAGGGAAAAAGAAAAAGATGGGAAGGTAAGCTGTTGGTTTTGCGTTTGGTTTTGCAGAACATGATTAAATTTTGCAAAAGGGAATAGAAAAAAACATCAATATTAGGTGCATTTTATTTCAGGAACACAATATCTTTAGATAGCCCGATCTGGTAAAATCGGTGTGAGAGACGATGACACGGCCAGAAAAATATGAAATAGAATAAAAGCAGGGAAATAGCGTTGGGGTTGGCAACCGTAGTTGAGCTGAGGAGTGCTTGGTTGCACACTATTGCAATAACTTTAACGTTATATAGAAACATATAACGACTTAGAAAACAACAAGAGAAATACTACAACATTGCTGTAAATGGGAATGGCGGTGGACAGTTGATTGCAATACTTTTCAACGTCAATTTAATTTCACTTTGTTAATAGTATATTACCATTGCTGACAACAAAAGATTGATGTAAATATCTGGAATTAAATTATGCACTTGTTCGTTTAGTCGCATGGGAATTCTAGAATTAAACGTTGAACTCATTTGACAAACGAGAATCACTTTTTTGTTAATAATTAATTAAACACGAGAACAAAAAGTTTCCTTTGTTTTTTTTTTTAAATAAAAACAAGGTAATGACGTTTCTCGAGACAAAGAAACTGATATAGTCTTATGGATTTAAAAGAAATACATAAAACAGAACATCGCCACGGTGTAAACAGCACTTTTTAAGAATTATACTTTAGGAATTGGAAATTCTATAAACGTCACAACTTTAAATGAAAACAAACGTAGCAAAAGTTATTAAGATAGATTGACATCCTCCAAATCTAAATCACTCCTTACCAAAAATGAAATTTTCTTCTTTATTCGTTATGTATGAACAACTAAAAAAGTTTATGATACAAAAACAAAAATGCAAATAACGATGGATGCGGATCGATAAACGTTTCAACATCGTTGGGTCTTGTCAGAACTCCAAGTAAATCTCGTAGTCAGAAAATAATTTTTTTTCAGAAAGCCATAGAAAAGACAACATGAACAATGTTCCTTTTTCTAGTTTCGATTCTTAGGTAGGCAAATCCAATCCTTGAAATGTCAGCTCAACATAGTGCGCGCTTCAACTACATTTGAATGAACAAATAATAGACTAAATATTGTGCGAGGAGAACATGTTGGGGACAGGGTGGTCTGCTGTGATGATAGACGACTCAGTCCGCATGTGTGTAATGGTGGATGTATTTAATGGTAGAGGAATTGAAAAGACAAAAGGTCGCATAATGAGAACGAAAACATACTGTTATATATCAGCGAAAAGAAGGCAATTTATTTACATAAATATACATGAAGAAGCGATAGAAAGAATAAGACTTCATTGAGAGATGAGTAACGTTACTTGCGGTTGACTGGCTAGTCAGGAACGCGGTGGTGGCTCATGGCCCCACCGGAGCGGTGTTTGTTACATCTTGACTGCTTGAAGGTCCAGCACGAAAGAGGAAGAAATATGGGGAACAGGAAGTGACGTAGCTAGGTCGCTCTTCTGAGTTAAAGGGCGACAATCGAGTTAGGCTGGGAGTTTTCAACTCCCACAAACATCTTTGCAAATGGACGGCAACATAGGTCTGGTTGAAAAAACAACGCGTAGGTTCGATGCAAAATAACACCGTTGTACAGCCAAAGAGATTTGCTTAGCTAATCGGTCACTGATATTACCTAGCCAGCGTAGTCGAAGGTAAACAGGACATCTATTAATTGCAATTTCTTTAGATTTGTAAAAATTGGAAACTTTCTTATTAATAGTAGATTCATCAATGTCTAAGGGATAAGCATTGTTACAAAGGGTCTTAGTAATGAATTTAAGCTCATCATCCAGATTAACTTCGGAACAAATTATCAAGGCCCTATGTGCTAAATATATTATAGAAATCGTCTTAGAATTTAGAGAACAAAATTCACCAAATAATCACCTTTAATTCATCATCTAGATCATACAATCGTTTTGGTTTACAAATAACACGTTTTTAATGTTCACAATGCATATATTTATTTTTTCGTTAGAACATCATCCGTATTCATATGCATAGCAAATGAATAAAATCAATCTCTGCAGGTAAACTGCGTTAAATTGCACAGTCAAATGTTATAGTTCTATTATTTTACAAGTTTTATCCATTTCGTCATAATACAGTTATTTACCTTCATACACATCGCAACGCCTTTGTACCACGTATGACTCATAAGTTCTTTTATCGTCTGCCACTGATACAATTCTAGTATCATTCACAAACGAGCATGATATAAGCGCATTTACTAAGATCAATTGTGTCGTTTCTTAGTCTTTTTTCTACTTTTTATTTATTTCTGTTTATTTGTAGTTATCTCAGTTTCTAAGTTAAAATTCACATTTAGTTTTTTTTATAATAGTTCAATACTTACTTCCATTTCCAGTAGCAACAGTATATGTACATATCTATAAGTACGCATACATTTATATAAATACACACACACATATATATATATATATATATATATATACACACATTTATATATATATACGCACATTTATATATATATATATAAATATATATACGCACATTTATATATACAGTATATACACAAATAATATATAGATACATATTATATATATATATATATATATATATATATAGGTATTCATACATTTTTATACAGTCCTGGTCAAAATCATAAGACCCCTTAAGAAAGTAAGGGTTTACGCATATTATCGAATTTTTAATCAAACAAATGGTTGAAACCATTGTCAAAAGGAGAAAATATGATGGAAAAAAATGAAAACTGCTTCATTCGAAACCTTAACCCTGATCTAATAATTATTTTTTAAAAAACGAACATTTTCACCTGGTCAAAATGATAAGACCACTGATAATTTATCTAACAAAAGGAAATTATAAATTACTAAAAAGGGTCTCAGTATTTAGTATAGACTCCATTATTACGAATCACTTCAAAAATTCTCTTCGGCATGCTTGCGACTGTTTTTTTTTTTGATCAGTTGCGAAGGAATTTTATCCCATGTACTGAAAACTGAATCAGAAAGTTTCTTTATCGAATCATACTGGGTTCCATCCTTGAACACTTCTTTTGCCATCCATCCCCAAAGATTTTCAATGTGATTGAGGTCCGGAGAACATGCTGGATGATCTAACAATTCTATATTATTTGAAGAAAAGTATTCCCGTGCTTGTCGAAAAGTGTGTATCTCAGCGGTGTCTTGCTGGAAAATCCAATTTCTTCCACACAGACGTGGACCTTCAGTCCTGATAGAAGCATTTTCAAGCATTGAAATGTACTTCAATGATGTTTGCCGGCCTTTCACTACTTGCAATTTTAGGGTCCCAGCTGACGAGAAAGCACCCCTGATCATTAAAGACCCTCCTCCACTATGCCGAGTTGAAAAAGTCTCTTTGGGCAAATTTTTATCATGCCAATAGTGTTGAAATCCATCTAGACCATTTAGATTAAACTTTTTCTCATCGGAGAAAATGACATTTTCCCACTTCTCTTTATCCCAAGTCTGGTATTTGGCGGCATATTTAAGTCAATTAGTTTTAGGCTGGTCAAGAAAACGTGGTTTCTGCAGTCGCTTTAAATGATTGAAACTCTTCATTTTCAGATGCCGTCTTATGGTTTTAGGACTACATTCTGCTGCTGTTTGGCTTTTCAATATACTTGAGCTTATACTGGAGTTTTTTTTTTTAACTTCTGATACGGCGATCCAGTGATGGGGCTATTTGTTTTGGTCGATCTGGACTCTTTTTGTGTCCATATTGATCTGGATTTCTTAAAAAAATTGTGATGACCGTTTTACTAAGATTCACTTCATTCGCAATGGATCTATGAAAGAGTCCACCCTATTAAGCTCAAATATCCTTCCTCTCTCAAACTCTTATAATGGTTTGCCTTTAGTAATTTATACTTTAGTAAGATGTTTTTATCCACTAACAAGTTGCTTTTAGTAACATAGAAAGCTTTTCGAATTCATTTTTTCCAAACTAGCCGATTTTATTAAAGTGGTCTTATCATTTTGACCAGGTGAAAATGTTTGTTTTTTAGAAAATAATTATTAGATCAGGGTTAAGGTTTCGAATGAAGCAGATTTCATTTTTTTCCATCATAAGTGGTCATATGATTTTGACCAGGACTGTATATGCATACACGCACACACACACACACATATATATATATATATATATATATATATATATATATATATACATACATACATACATTTGAAATTTTGTTTGGAGTTACACAATTTAATTTTGGTTAAATACAGACCAATTAATATGATGATTAAAAAATAAAGAAAATAAAGGTTAGCTAACCAAGTTTTGTACCTCGCTCAACAGAGCTAAATCAATGAAAATACGATAAAAAATAGTTATGAATATGGCGGGGGAGAAAATAAAAACGAAAAATTAGCAGGGAAAAAATTACATAGAAATTAAATTAAATCTCAAAAGATTTTTTTTTTTGCTTTGAAAGAGAAGATCTCAGGGACTTAATAAAATTAGTTTCTAGAATTTTTAAATGGAAGCGCGAGTGCGAAGAACTCAAGATAGTAAACATATCAACACTGAAATTCGTGGCACACGCATGGTTCTTTATGAGAGGATCGCAAACCAAAGAGCCATACGTATTACCCAAAACATTCGAAGGTGAAAATTGTGCATAACGAATCTTTGATGGTACGTCTTGTTTCAAACGAAAATCCAACCTTTGCGATGTTCGCCCAAGATAGTGCGCGCTTCAACTACATTTGAATAAATAAATAATAGAATTATTATGGTGGGGAACATCTTTACAATTGGAGGACAACATAGATCTGGTTGAAAAACAACGCGTAGGTTCGATGCAAAACAATACTGTTGTACAGACAAGGGAATTTGCTTAGCAAATCGGTCGCTGACATTACTTAGCCAAGGCAGACGAAGGTAAACAGGACATCTATTTATTACAATTTTTTTAGATTTGTAAAAATTGGAAACTTTCTTATTAATCGTCCCATCAATGTCTAAGGAGTAGCCATTGTTACGAATGGTCTTAGTAATGGATTTTAGCTCATCATCCAGATTAGGTTCAGAACAGCCTACACCACGGAACAGATCATCAAGGCCCTATCTGTAAAAGTGTTCGTTGATTAAATTTTTGGTTTGCAGAACAAAATGAGTCCCAAAGCATATTGAGGCCGGTTATGTCGGTTTACGATAAATAGAAGTAAGAAAACATGAAGATGACTTAGAAACAAGAACATCTAAAAACGAAAGAGTAGAATTTGTTTCGTTGTCTACCGTAAACTTAAGGGTTAGATGAACGTCATTGAGGGGCACAAAAAAGAATTTGTTTTCGTCTCGTTACCAAATAAGCAAAAGATGTTATCAACGTAACGAAAGTAAAGGTCTGGTTTATACATAAATAGACCATGTTCATGAAAACCTACAAAGATATTAGGCAACGCTGGTCCCAATAAGGAACCCATGGCCACACTATCTGTCTGTTTAACCATAATATAATTAAAACTGAATTCAACCGACATAGTGGCGAATTTCATCAATTCTACAAAAATATTTTCATGAATTGAGAGAGTTGGAAGTTGACTCCGATATAAGGCGTCAGCTCAAATATTAATAGTCGCTTACAATGGGATACAAGTAAAAAGACTAGAAATATCAAAAGAACACATACATTTGTCTGAATGAGTATAATTTTGCATCAAGTTAGCAAAGCTAAAAGAGTCTTTAATGCAAAAACTATAAGGTTCCAAAACGCTGACCTTTGGCCTTAACCTTAAAAAAGGCTGTGCATTATATCTAGGTATGGAATATCATCCTGCAAGGTTTGGTCATGATCTGTTCAGTAGTGTAGGTTGTTAGAGATTTGTACACACAGACACACACACACACACCAAGTTAATACCTTATATATAGGTAGAGATTAACAAAGCTCACAATTGACGCTGAAGCAAAAATCGTGTAAAATGCATCATCCGAAACGAAAAACTGATTGTTTTGAAGATAACGCTCCGCCGTAAAACCGATTCGGTTTTCTCGCATAAAGTCTGTTTTATATTTTACCTGATTTGATTAATGGGAGTGTTAGGTACATTCGTGCGTATAATCACTTTTTCGTATTATTCTTGTTGATAAAAGCAACTCATGGTTCGTCTCTATACGTCAAAATTACGTAGCCAAGTGCCTAATTGTTCTGTAGAGTTTAGAGAATGATGGCTCACAACTCCAAATACTAGAAGTTTTGAACGAGGATTTTTTTTTATTTGCTCACCGTTTTGTGCCGTACTCATGCGCGCCTTTTGCTGATGGAAATTTATTCATCGAGTGTAAGCAAAATACCGACTCCTTTCCCTTAGTGTTTGGCCATTTATATTCAGCAAATCTCGCCACTTCATGTGGATTATCTTGTCCTTCTCAAGAAAAGACGGCAAAACTTTTGCGCTTTTTTCTTTGGTTTTCTAGCGCTAGCAGCTGAGAAAGCATATCGTTTACGTCTTTCGGAAGAGGTAGTTTGTAACAGCGCTACCTCACTAATCGATTGCATAAAAAACAAGACCGATAGCCATTAGTCGCGTGCTCTCGTGTAATTAAAGAATGCGTGAATGTAGGGTTGACATGACATTCTTAAAGATAAACTAAAATGACCGAAAAATGGGCTAAAATGACTTAAATAAATAAAAAGTAAATGACTCAGAATGACTTTAATGAACTTAAGAATGAATTGAATGGCCTTTTAGAATATCTTGAATGCTTAAAACTAATTGGAATCCTTCAAAAACAACTTGAATGATCTGGAGAATGACTTGAATTGCTTTGAGACTGACTGGTTGTAAAGTGACTGATCATTTTACATTAAATTAATACAGAAAAGTGATCACCCACTTTATATCACAAAGTTACAAACATAAGTACACCATGTAGTAAGAATAGATACTACACTTTGATCTTGGCCAAAAGGCCAAGAAAAGGGTATTAATTTGCTCCCCCACCGAGCAAATTAGGCACGAGGCCGATTTTTAATGTGAGGAGTGAAGGGGAAATGGGGACAAATTCGCCGGGGAGTAGGGGAGCTGGATAGTGATAATTGGTATGGCGGGTTGCCCCTACATTGACCAAGATCTTATATGTGGGGCTGCCCCCACATTTGGTCTTTGCTTGCAGTATCTGCCGGAACAGATGGTATTTATTTTCTCCCCCACCGAGCAAATTAGGCACAAGGCCAATTTTTAATGTGAGGAGTGAAGGGAGGGGAAGGGAAAAAGGGGACCAGCTCCCGAGAGGTGGGAAATGGGAGCTGGTTAAAGGTCAGGCATGTGGGGTTGCCCCCACATCTGGTCTTTGCTAGTCATAGCTAGTCATAGCTTGCAGTATCTGCCGGAACAGATGGTATTTATTTGCTCCCCCACCGAGCAAATTAGGCACAAGGCTAATTTTTAATGTGAGGAGTGAAGGGAGGGGGAAGGGAAAGGGGGACCAGCTCCCGAGAGGTGGGAAATGGGAGCTGGTTAAAGGTCAGGCATGTGGGGTTGCCCCCACATCTGGTCTTTGCTAGTCATAACTAGTCGGTATTTATTTGCTCCCCCACCGAGCAAATTAGGCACGCCGATTTTTATTGTGAGGAGTCAAGGGAGGGGGAAGGGAAAAAGGGGACCAGCTCCCGAGAGGAGGGAAATGGGAGATGGTTAAATGTCAAGCATGTGGGGTTGCCCCCACATCTGGTCTTTGCTAGTCATAGCTAGTCATAGCTTGCAGCATCTGCCGGAACAGATGGTATTTATTTGCTCCCCCACCGAGCAAATTAGGCACAAGGCCGATTTTTAATGTGAGGAGTGAAGGGAGGGGGAAGGGAAAAAGGGGACCAGCTCCCGAGAGGTGGGAAATGGGAGCTGGTTAAAGGTCAGGCATGTGGAGTTGCCCCCACATCTGGTCTTTACTAGCCATAGCTTGCAGCATCTGCCGGAACAGATACTACACTTTGATCCGACCCGAAGGCTGAGAAAAGCTTAAAAAGCTAAGAACAGCATCTATTAACAACAGACCTGTGATCTTAACCAAAAAGGCCAAGCACAAAAGTGTTACGGACAGACGGGCCGACAGACCGACCGACCGACGGAGTGACTGATAGAGTCGCTTGCACACGACTAAAAACTTCACGACTGGCAGTAGGAGAAAGTCTATCGCTCTATGCACTTTATTATTTTATATATATTTTTATCACGTCATCAGTTATTTTAAAAATCGATTCTTTTATACAGTATGTAGATATTCGATCGCGTCAAGTGGAAAATGTTTATTTCCTTTATCAGAGAGCCCGGTATATAAATAGGGAGAATGGTGTCCGTTCAGTTTACAATGACAATATGTAAGGGAGCCTGTTAGTGGGCACTAATTCTAATTGATTGTTTTTTTTTTTACGGCATATCAACCCTTTTTAGGTTATTTAATGCCGAATCCAGTGATTTTGAAGAACAATTTTTTATTAGAATATATTTGTTTTCTTTCCAAGTCGGTTTCTATTTAACTCATAGTTGGGACCCTAACAGGTACTACTAATCCAGGTCAGAGTGGACCTGTGAGCAATGGCAAATAAAGGGTGGCTCCACACTCCCAAAGTCCGCAAGCTGGGGCCTCACTATTGGATATAAGGTAAGCTCATATCCAGGACCAATTCCAATTGAATAGTTAAGTTCAGAACAACTGGAAACAGAGCACATACAGCACCTGGTATTCATAAATGGTCACATACTTTTAATAACAAGCCGAGTAGATGTCGGGTAACTTTGATTATCTAAAGTAGCCGATGTGCCAAGGTGATTATAAATAGGGATTTAGAGAAATAAATATACATATGGAAACAAGTTGGTGGAATAGTGGATCGAACTTGTCTCTGCTTTATCGTTATTTTCATGGCAAGTGCTCGTCTGAGCTTCAATCTATAGTCCCCCTTGCCAAACATTCACGAGAAACATTCGCACAGCTTAAACCACTATCAATAATTTCCTCCACTCTTTATCTGTGTCTAAACCTAAACGTAGATTCCATGAAAAAAAAAACTTTCTAAGAACTGCACGCCTGTGGAACTCTCTTCCGTTTCCCTTGCTTTCCAACTAATAACAATATGGCCGTCTTCAAGTCCAACGTAAGCAAGTTCTTGGTAAGCCGTCCCTTAAGTAATCCAATTTACCAAATTTCCATTACTAACGATGACTACGATATTGTCCCATTGGCTACCGTACACTTATTATCGAACGCCCCCCCCAGACTTTGATAAGTGGTGACTCCTTTGTACAAAAAGTAGAACACAAACATATTTAAGCTTAAGTAATATTCATATTCAATACATATTTAAGCTTAAGTATTCAATAAGGACACAAACACATTGAAACTGAACTTATTTAATCCAATAGAATAAACCGATATCAAACTACTTTTCGTGCTTTTTAGTTATGTTTATTGAAACGGAGAAATATAAGTGACAGTTGCTCATACATCGATAGCTACCTCAAACTTTTGTGGAATTCTCACAATAGATATTAGTGATTAATAAGGCGATGACAACAGAATATTCTTTTCGTTGTTTTGACTCTCGAGTATATATCCTACACAGTTAGACACAATTCATCAATCGAAAAGCACATCACTCTACATAAAAGCATATAAGATACCAATGGATATATACCTGAGAACTAAAACAAGGAAACTAATATGCTGTTGTCATAGCTCTAGTGATCACGAGACGACATTGAAACGCAGAAGCAAGCTGGCTAAAGCGGCTTTTCAAAAGCACAGCACTATTCTAAAATCACGAAGAGTGCTGATAACGGTTGAAATAAAGTTTATTACATTTATGTCATCCCAGTAGTTTTATATGACCTTGATTGTATCACATGGACTAAAAAATAACCAATCGCATTGAGGTGTTTCAAAATCATACACAATTAATCAATCGAGAAGCACATCACTCTACATAAAAACACAAGATATCAATGGATATATACCTGACAATCAAAATAAGGAAAAGAATATGCTGTTGTCACAGCTCTACTGATTACTAAATGAATATCCACTGAGATTATGTTTTTTTTAATAAATATTTTTTTAAAGTTTTATGCGTGTAATACGGGCTTTACAGCAATTTTAATAGTCCATTATTACAGGTTAACTTTAATTCATATCGATTAGATAATAATGGAGCAAGATTCCGTCAATTTAAATTTCTTAAGCTGAAGCTTAAATTTGTTGTATTTTCTAGAATAAAGACCAAGTAATGGAGTGGATGATGTTAGACATCACTTTACAAGACGGAAAGACAAACATCTGAATCCGCCAACAAACAAAGGTTATTGACATCAAAATATCGAAACACAGATGGGCAGGGCACGTAGCCAGACAACATGACCAACAGATGATCCATCAGGACAACGAAATGGACACTTCGTGAACATAAGAGGCCAAAGGGAAGACTAAGCACGAGATGGAGGGACGACCTGATACAACACATGGGTCCCACATGGTCGCAGATATCTCGGGACAGAGATCGCTAAAGTCCGGGGGGGGGATTCTCATTGAGTCATAAACCCTTAATTAAAAGAACGATTTTAGAGATAAACTTTAGTATCTTTATTTTGTAACGTTACACACATTTACACACGCGTAAACATGTAGATACCCAGGAACCACACGGTGTATGCAGAGTACGTCTGTTATATATTAATGCGTCGCTAATTATACTTATGATGATGAATGTTCTTTTGTTTACATGTTAAGAAGTGTAAGAGTCTTAGGTGGGATGAAGAGACCGAAATTCTTATTACAAGTGATGCTGTTAAGAGAGTTCTAGAGAGGGATGTTGTGAGAGATATTGTTCGTTCCGTGTTCGTATTATGACGATTCATATATATTAAAAATATGTTAATTCTTAGGTTAATAGATGTGTTGCTATGTGAACCTCTTAGAATGATGAGATAGTGTTCAGGCAGTCTTAGTGTAGATATGAGATGTAGATTCACATTTTGGATATGAGATGTGTATGTCATGACATTTTATAACACAAACATATAATAACAATTCACTTTACCTTTTTGTAAGAATCACAAACACAAAGACGAGCTTTATCAAAACACATGATGGGTTTATTTTTTCACGACCGGCCGTGGTTTTCTCATCAAGAATTCAAAGCTTCACATATTAAGTTTAAAAGTGATCGTCTCTAGACGTTCGAATTTCAAACTCCAGACTATCTCTGAGTTTCTCCGCTAACTCTCTAACTAACTAACTAACTCTCACTTCCTATATTGATGAATCCATGCATGTCTGGCCACGTGAGCAAAATTCACGCGTTTCAACATGCGCGACTTTGCACGTTTCCGACATTATGATTTCCCAATAACCTATTTTTTCTTTGATGTTTTTACAAAGGAATTCAACCTACATATCTAATTTATTTAACCCATATTTTATTATCCACATTTTTTCTAACAATTGAATAGTTTATTTATTATTTATTTCATCAGAATTAACAATTTACTGGACATTCCATTTAAACCTATTGTTCTTTAAAACTTATATCCAAGGTCCGATTTCTGCTTTCTCTCATTTTATTTTCATTTTAAGTAATCTATTTTTATACTTACATGAAAAGGGGACACCCCTTATCATGTAACACGTCGAAAACGAGACAAAGACAAGGAATAGGAAAGAACTTCAACTCGCTCTTTCAGGTTTTAATAAAATATCTTTATTCCTCATTCTCCGGCCACACCTGACTTTAGCCACGCCTTTAACGTGATCCTCATTCTAACCCTAACTCTAACGTGAACGTCGGTATGTGCATAGTTCTTTTTATAGTTTTTTTTTACTTGTTCCTTACCGTGACGCCACCTCGCACATGGCTTGTCATTTGCATGTAGCCGCCATACGCGCGTGAGCGCTCTGTTATAATTTTAATCTTCGTAAGGATAGATAAAATGGTGCAAAACTGTTTTACCCTTTCGTAGAAGAGGTTTGTTTTCTAGATTTTTATGAAATGATTATAGATTCCAAGCCGTCTTGTACCCACTTTGTTAATTATTGTGAAGCCATTTAAAAAACAGAACGAATTACGATGCAAAAGCAAACATAATATATGGGATATGATTATAGAATTTTAATAATACATGCAAAGAGCATGAGAGTCGGGACAAGAAAGATAAGGAGGAGATGGAAAAAAAGGGGTATAGGGATATCAAGTTTTATAAATGGTGATTACAGGTATTTAGTCGGTTAAATATTTCAGCAAGTTCAAATTTTAGCACTAAAAGTAACTGTTATATCCCCGATGAGGCGTAATCTATACAAAAGAGACGTTGTGTTTGGGTTCGTTCCTTATGGACTCAGAAACGGCTGGTTGATTTTTTTTTTTTTAAATTTCACACGAAGGTACTTGGTGTATCTTGGAGTGTTTGCGTCTGATAAGCATAAAAAAAATCGATAATCGAAAAAATTCGATTAAAGAAAAAAGTTCAATTTTGACCAAAGTTAACAGTTTTATACACCCGAAGAGGACAAGTACATTTGAGATGATTTATCACCGCACAAGCAGAAAAGTTCAACCTATAAAATAAGTTGTAGATACTTTAATAAGACAGGGGCGTATTCGAAATGAATGTCTCTTATTAGAGCACAATTCAAGCATGATACCTGGCTTTTGTATGTTTAACTTTAATTTAAGCGATTATGTAAAAAAAAAATCTTGAAATCACCAGTTGGTTCTTTAATAAGACAGGGGCGTGTTCGAAATGAATTTTTTCTGCTTAGATCCCAATTAAACCATGATACTTGACTTTTGCGTTTTAAACTTTAAGTGAAGCCATGATCGTTAAAAAAATACAGTAGATTCTCTACAGTGCAATGTAGACTACAATGTATTGTGGATAAAATCACTGCGGGAAGACATGTGAACTTCCTCACGGAACACTGCCGGGATGGGTTTCTAACAAGAACAAGAAAGAACTCAATTCGAATAAAAACTGAGCGATTTCACCGATTTCGATAAAAATATAAGAATCGGGGGGGGGGTGAAATTTTGTTGTTCCTCATTCAATCCCGGACTCTGCTAGTAAATGTATACGACAAACACGTATGTTGAAACGAAGTATAAGATTATTTATATATTAATATAATAGCGTGCGTGCTATTTATTTTGTGTGCCAGGCTTAGATCCGAGAGACTGTCGTTTAATATTTATGGACTTTTTCTTGTAAAAAATAATTTTTCTGGGAATTCTTAACAAGTTTTAGTTTCAATTATAACTGATGGCACTTCAGTGATTTATGTTTTTTTTTATATATAAATCACACCTGTCTGTTTAAATGTATGTATGTATGTCTGTATGCCTAAAACTTTCGACAGAGGCGACAGATTTTTACAAGATCGGTATCGTTTAGAAAGCGCGACTTTTCGGATGACAAATACCGATAAATTGGCTAAGAACATTAATTTCTTCACCCTCTTCTGGGCATTTTTCTACAAGGAGTTGTCGCTTTTTTCGTCGATATTTTCGAAAGTCATCCCCCTTTTCCGATTGACTAGCCTTAATTTAAACTTTCGCCACTTCTGATTTGGCGATAGACGCAACGGCAAAGACGTCACTTTTTTTCACGATCCTTTCCTCCTTCGCGGTACGGGTTCGAGGCTGCCTGCCTACTACCACTTTTTTATTTTTTTGCTCAACACACACCTCTAAACACCCGAGCAATGCCGGGTACCCGGGCTAGTTTTTTTTTATATATAATTTTATCAAGAATTTTTCATAAGTTTTGGTAACTCAAGTTACACACACACACACACACACACACATACACACACACATACACACATACACACACACATATATTATATATTTTGTAAGTTTGGTTTCGGTTTCGATTCAAGCTGATGTACCAAAATAATATGAATATTTTTTTGAAATCGCAACTTTATAATGTACTAGACTAACCGTGACCCGTTGGGTCAGTATGTTATATTAACTATGGAATCAATATATGAGCGTGACACTTGTTACGTAAAGAAAATAGTTTTGTGACATAACAGTAACATTTCTATGAAAGTATATTGAAATGAAAAAAGAATATAGATAGATTTCTATTAGTCGTTCTGTTTATAATTGTTTATTTTTGAAAAAAAAAAAAAACTTACAGCCATTGAATTATAAGTGGTTTGCCATACTTATAGGTAAATATGCACTGAACAGATACCATAATATTTAAAGTTAAATTCAAATTTTGATATATTTTTTAAATTTAAATGCGAAACAAAAAACAATTGGGACGCTGAAAACGTACACAGTAAAGCAATACGGTTTATTGTCGCGTTGATTATTTATTTGTAACGCAATTTAAAAAAATCATTTTCGGGGTTATTTTTTATATTGGTACTCGTAATGTATAAGAAAATGTATGAATGTTTTTAAGAAAGGTATTAAAAATTGAGAATAAATTTTTAAAATATAGGAAGGTGGTGGGTAAATCGCTGTTGTAAAATGCTCTTATGGTTGTCAACAGGTTAAAGTAGATTTATTTGTAAGAAAATTGCGTTAAAATAACTTAAACGTAATACGGAAAAGAACGGCGTAAAAAATACAAGAAATATTAACAATTGTTTATTTGGATAATTTAAACGCGAAAAAAAAAAACAAAACAATTGGGACGCTGAAAAAGTACACAGTAAAACAATAGGTATTATTGTCGCGTTAATTATTTGTTCATGTACGCATGCGGGAGTCGGAAACTGGATGTTGAGTTATCACACTCGTTATAAGGTCATTTATGTTTTAGAATTATATAGTTAAACATCGATAAAACATTAACTATTAATAATATATATACACAATCTGCAATAATTACAATATCATATTTAAGCGTACTTTGCGCCGGACGTCACTGTTTGCTTAAATGAATACTTTTGCAGTTTTTACAAAATAGCTACAATATGACCAGAGCGTCTCCGTCTACAGAATGCTAACATCAATATATTACATATGAATGAGTCCCCTGTCGACTTTTAACAGGTCCCGCTAGTATTACAGAAATACAATATCGTTAGTATAGTTCCTGCTTGACTCCATGAGAGGATTGCAGTCAATGTATTACGTACTTATTGGAAGAGTCTATTATGTATATTAATAAATATGGTACCATACTGTGTTGTCTGTATTTGTGTTGTACATTCGAAAAAATGATAAATAATTACAATCCCAAGCTAAGTCTTTGAGATGGTAGTACATAGACACAAACGAATCCCTTCTCTACCATTATATAAATGCAACTTTCTGTGTGTGTGTTCGTTCCTTATAGACTCCGACACGGATGAACAAGTTTTCTTTAAAATTTACGGAATTTTAATGTATAAGTCTGGGAGTGATCTTAGTTAAGTTTTGTCTCAGAATACCCCCGATGATTACCGATAATCGAAACCGTTATTTTCATTTATCTATCATCTGTAAAGGTATTTTTTCATGTCGTCAGTTAGCAAGAATGATAGAAGGACGGGACGCGAAAATTTTACTTTAGTTAAGTTGATAGCGTGTTTTTTTTTCTTTTGTTTCTGCATATCGTGGTCTGTGTAATCCAAACTCTGCACGCAAATTTCTTCATTTTTTTCATTAACTGCAACGAATTGTATAAGGCTTGAAAATTTACGTTTTTTTTTTTTTTTTTTTTTTTTTTTGCATGACGTGCTCTGTAAGTTCAAACCCCGCACGTAAATTTCTTAATGCTTTTTTTGTTTCGTTAATTGGAAAGAAGTTTATATAAAACACTTTTATAAAAAGACTCGATAGGTTCTCTAGAGTGCAATGTAGAATAACATATTTTGGACTCCGTTACTGCATGGACCCTCGAGCGATTTCACGGATTTCGATGACAATAAAAATATAGGAGTGTAAAATATTCGTTAATCATCATTCAATCCCAGACAACATCGGGTCTCCCTGCTAGTATATTCCAAATTGCAGCAAATAATATTTGGACATCTTCGTAATGGACTTGTCAGCGGATGACTACGTGTCATTTTGGTCAACACTTTCCAATAATATTTCGAAATGAAGATGATTAACATTATTTGAATTATGACAAATTTTTGGTTGACATAACCTCTGACCTTCTTCATGTGTATCGTGTCGAACTCGAGAATCATTCTGTCGAACTCGCAAGAAGCCGTGGCATAGCGGATAAATTACTTTGTAAAATTCAGTTGTAAGTGATCTGGAAGTGGAAAATTCAATCCTCAGTAGGAGTGATACCCAAAATACAATTGCAAACTACTAAAACTTGTATCCTACAATGGCTGACGTAACAAGAGCATGCTACACCCACTGAGTTAATAAAAAATTCCAGTCGAATTCATAAAATCGTTTTTGAGTTCGTAAAGATACACTTTAGAATGTCGAAACATTGTGAAAAAAAAAACACGCAAGAGGAGAACAATAGTTGGAATAATTTAAAAAAAAACTTTGAAATAAATTTTGAATTTTCTAAATTGATAATTATTTTAAAAATAGAGACGGGCGGTGTGGCTGTATACGCGTCAGCTTAGTTTGCTTAAGAATGGAAAAGATTTTACTATAGTTTGCTTTATTATCTATAGTTTCTCTCGCGTCCGTTTCTCACTTGCAAATGCAGTCCTAAATATGACCTTAAACTATATCCGATATTGAGGCCCCAGCTTGTGGGCTTCGGGGAGTGTGGAGGCACCCCTTAATTGCCATTGCTCCCAGTGACACTATGACTGCGAGTGGTAGTACCTGTTAGGGTTCCAACTATAGCTTAAATAGAAACCAACTTGAAAATAAAACAAAACAAAAATACTCTATTATAAAATTGTTCTTCAAAATCACTGGATTTGGTATTAAATAACCTGAAAAGGGTTGATATGCCGCAAAACAAACAACCAACCATTTGCAAATGTGACAACGTATGGGGTTCGGACTGAGTTGTCAGAAATCGCTGATTTGACAAGGTAATGTTCCTAATTTTTGTAATTCATCCACCCTATTTGCAGCGCTATATTGAATTTATGAGTCTGTACACAACTGCTACACCAGTTGATTACAAACCAAATAAAATGAGATGGAAGAGTAGAGAGGTTCATAAGAAGATAATGATGTTTCTTTTTGGTTTTATTTTACAAAGTCACCACTTATCAAGGCCCAGAGGCCACTCGAAGATAAGTCTTAATATGTGTACAGTGGTCAATGGGACAATGACGTAGTAATCGTTAGTAGTGAAAATTTGGTAAATTGCATTACTTAAGGGGAACGGCTCATCAAGAACTTTACGTTGTACTTGAAGACGACCATATTATTGTATTTATTTGCTTAACCATGAAAGCAAATTAGACACAAGGTCGTTTTTAATGTGGGGTTAAACCAGCTCCCCTAAAACAAGGGTAAAAAGATGTGACTCTGGCAGTATCCAAAAAAATAGTAAGTGTCTCAGTATGAAGGGTTTCCCTTAAATTGACCAAGGACAAATTAAATTATGAGCAGCATCTGCAGAACAGTTACTTCACTTTGATCACGGCCAGAAGGCCAAGAACAATAGAAAAAAGGCAACACTACAAACGGAAGAGAGTTCCACAGGTATGCAGTTCTAAGAAAGAAGCTTTGTTCATGGAATCTACGTTTAGGTCTAGGCACAGATAAAGAGTGAAGGAAATTATTGACAGTGTTTTCACCTAGACGAGTATTTTCGTGCAAGGGGAGACCATAGATTGAAGCTCAGTCGAGCACTTGCCATGAAAATAACGATAAAGTATAGACAGGCTCGCAACGTCTCTTCTATAATAAAGAGGTAGCGGGGAAGAGAAAAGTACATTCTCTACGAGGCTACGAAGGCAGGATAAGCTGCTTTCAGCAGCTTCTGTCCAGATGTGGCAACAGTACTCCATCCTTCGACGTACCTGGCTCTTACATAGATAGAGAATTGCATCAGCAGTAAGATATCACGATATAAGGATCCTACCACTTTCCCAGCGACCTTGGCAACGGATTTGATGTACGTGTTCCATTTCATATCAGTCGAGTTCAGAAGTTTGTCAAAACATGGAGCCTCCCCAAGATGAAGGCCATTCATTTCAATTGATGCCAGATGGGGATCAGAGCGTTGATGATGCTAAAACAGAAGCTTGGTTTTAGATGCATTAAAAGTAACTAACCACCTCTTTCCCCATTGTACCACACGCTTAAGATCGGAGGAGAGAGAATCACAGAGAACTTGGTCGTTTACGGTTTTTGATGTACTGCCATAGATGGTAGTGTCGTCAGCATACATGTCTACGAATGATCTAAGGATATGATTTGGAAGATCACTGATGTAGATTACGAAGAGAGTTGGGCTCAGGGTGGACCCCTGAGGGACTCCAGCATACTTACTGTGAGCTTCTGATTTCTGCCCATCAACTACTACTCTTATGAACCCATCACTATGCTGAGAATGTTAAGCCAATTCTTTGGGTCCTTAATCTTAGCAAGTCAATGTGGATAATAAATTCCATAAATAATCTTTCATTAAAGCTAAAATTCGCCATCAAATACTTGGACTTCTTATACAGCAAAGAACCAATTTATTTTTACAGTATAACGATAACGTCTTTAAAGTTTCTATTCTGAAATGGAAACAATTGTTCTT
Source organism: Euprymna scolopes (assembly GCF_053919585.1). Classification (NCBI taxonomy): domain Eukaryota; kingdom Metazoa; phylum Mollusca; class Cephalopoda; order Sepiida; family Sepiolidae; genus Euprymna; species Euprymna scolopes. Next base: position 97,335,333 of record NC_136504.1, on the reverse strand, counting down.
TTCGATGTGAAATTCTAATTCAAATGACATTTAGCAGGTAAAAAAGTTGATATATAGTAGAACCTCGGGATACAGTGGACCTAAGATACGTTTTTTTCAGGTTACGATGTTGAATACGATGTTTTTTTTTCCGAACCCTGGTTACGGTAGTTATCCCGCCTTACGGTGTTATTTATAATGTTATTTGATTATATATATATATATATATATATATATATATATATATATATGTGTGTGTGTGTGTGTGTGTGTGTGTGTGTGTGTTATACATTGAAACGTATTTTGTTACTAATTTTTTTTGGTGTTCTACTGTAATTTGATCTTGTCCATATGTGAATTCGTCTCTATACTGATTCCATTTCTGAAGAATAAAACACTCTCCAGACATGGAAATTCAAATAAAGCCACTTAGTATATGAATGCTTAAGAATATTCTATTTCAGATATTTCAAAATAAAATTGATAATTCTTCTCACAACGCAACAAAACACATGTTCGTCGTTGTTCAATGATATGTGAACCTTTGCATTCGAATCATACGTGGATATAATTCGTTTTAGCTGTGATGGCCCTCTTCTACTCTTCAATTCATTGGGAATTGGACTGATACACATATGCATCTCACGGTCGATACTAGGACGTTTATTATTTATGATATTCATAAACGACCTCCCTGATAAATTGTGTCCAAAATAAGTATATTTATTGATGACACCACATTATACCAGAAACGAAGAACCAACGAATGTACAGATGTTTAATTCAATAGAAAAAATATTAGAAGAGAAATTCCAGTCCGTAATCGAATAGGGACGAAAACGGATGGTATTATCTATATATCAATAGGATATCGTGTGTGCTATTAATTTTGTGTGTCACGCTTATGTTCGAACGACTGTCATTCAATTGTTATGGACTTCCATTTCTTTAAATATATAATTTTACCAAGAATCTTTCATAATTTTTTATTTCGGTTTCGATTAAAGCTGATACACCAAAGTCATATGGACATATATTTTTATTTTTGAAATCGCAACTTTATAATATATAAAATCGATAGAACATTAACTCTATAATAATATATACAAAATCTGCAAGAATTAAAATATCATAATTAAGCGTACTTTACGACCGGGTTTTGCCGGGCGTCCGTGCTATATTCGATAAATACTTTTGCAGTTTCAACAAAATAGCTACAATAATATCAGCGCGTTTTCATTTGCACTGAACATTGAGAGAATGTCAACATCAATATATCACATATAAATGAGTCCTCTGTGGAATTTCCACAGGTCGCGCTTGTTAATACTAATGAGAATAAGCTTTTATTTCTTTGAAGAATCACAAGAAACCTTTTAAGCTGTCGATTGTCATTACTAGTAACATTCTGACTGAGAACTTCACGACTTAGCATTCACTGACAACATGAACTGAAATATATATTTTTCCAACTGATAAGATAAAAGCCCCAGCGTAATTACATTCAGTTATAGACAACCTTTAGGTGAATAAATGAAATGTTTATTGAAGTCAAGATTCGAAAAAATCGATAACCAATTTTAGATAGAAACGGTCAAAGCTGCAAGTATATAAAGGATAATTTAAAAAACGCGTGATATGATTAATAACACTGAGAGCTTATTATTTACTTCATTGACTTGGTATTCACAGTCCACATGTATTGGAATAAATACATTGTATAAGTGACCAAAGGTGCTGCCATAAATTGTGGTTACCCTCTACCCTGTTAGAAAACTACTCACATGTGACAATATCCTGTATCTCTACAAAGTTACCATTCATTCATAGATTGATTGTTGCCATATTGGATTGATACAAATGGTCACATTCAATGCTGCCAAGACTAATCTTGTTTCCTACAACAATTACAAGAAATCGTCTCAACCACCCATAGCTATGGGTACAGATACCTAAAAGTACTACTTTCAAACTTAACGTTCACAGGAAACATGATTTGGGACGCACATTGTGAGCATTGCCAGGACCGCTGCGAGGAAGATGGGCTCTCTCTACCGTACTAAAAAGTTACCTGAAAATATCCTGTACCTCTGCAAGGCCACCATTTGCCCATGTGACGAGTATTGTTGTCACATTAGGGCTGGTGCATCTGCTACTAGCCTCTCGCTTCTGGACAGGGTTCAAAAGAGAGTCGCCAACCTAATAGTTCCTAAACTGTCATCAAAGCTTCAACCTCTGTCCCATCGACGAAATGTTGCATCCCTCTGCTTGTTCTACAAGTATTTTAATGGGGGTGTGTACGACGAACTACAATACCTTGTACCCCCTCGACGTAAATATACCCGACAAACCCGACAAGCAGCAAAATCCCACCTCTACACAGAGATCCTTAGATGTTCTCCCCCTCTCTCTCTTAGATATGTTAAAAAATCTAAGTAATTTTTCTATCATCCAAGCTCTAACCCTTGTCTCATCATTCAATGTTGGATTCCTCTGTCTTTTTTACAAGTACTTTAATGTAATGTGCTCTGACGAACTGGAAGCAGTTTTGTCCCCCTCGACGTAAATAGACTCGAATGGATCGGCAAATAGCAAAATCCCAACTATTTAGTGTAGAGGTTCTTTGATGCTGGAAAGTTTTTAAATCTATACTGCAATAACATGTTGAAAGGTAAACGTAAGGCAAACAGATATCTCCCTTTTCAACTCTCTACAAAGTTCCCCGGTGACATGGCCTCTTACGTTTAAGTAACAATATGTTTGACGTGAATAAGAAAAACATATTTATATTAGAGATTGCATGACAGATAAAAATACTCTCCATCCAGCGCGGCCTTAGCCGAGATTAAACTCACTACACAAGTTTGTAGTGTAATTCAAATTCTGTCCATAGCTAAATACTTGATGCTTCGTCAGGGCTATCAAGGGTATTTTTTTATCGTGACAGCATCATTAGATGAGGTGCGTACCACGGCTTAAGAGAGTCACATCTACTCTCTAGAAAAGGATAAACTGCGCCAGTTTCTCAACCTGGTATTTTACCTCGCGATACGTACAGCGCCTCGCCTTCCAAAATGATAACCCATCTGGTACTGGCCAGGCTCAATGTTGCTTAACTTCGATGAAAGCAATTAACCGATCTAGCGAGTATTTTGTATGAATCTTTGTTAAGATAAGATGAAATGAATTAAGTATTATGGTACCCGTTTGATGCAAAGTAAGGGGTTAATAGATTAATATTCAAGTTCCACCTTTTTCTCAGAAACTACTTGGTCCATTAGACTGAAATTTGGCATGGACTTTCGCTATGATCAGTTGCAGAAAACAACGTATAATAATATCCGTCCGATGCATCCATCCATCCAGAGTTTGTAGTGTAATTCAAACCTTGTCGATAGCCAAATACTTGATGCTTCGTCAGGGCTGTCAATATCAAAATAGCGTACTTTAGGGTAATTGCGACAATTAAAAAAAGTACTTTTTATGTGTGGTTGCCAAAAGAACATTTTTAGCTAGTTGGCGCAATTGCCCAGGAATTGGCGCAATTACCCCAAAGTGCGGTATAGTGTGCAAATTTCGCGTTAATGTTGTGCCTAATAGGAATCCTACATCTTACTGAGGAGACGATCAGAAAAGTGTCCCAGCATATGCTTGAATAGTAATAAAAATCGGCTTGTTGGTTAAGACTTAGCAAACAAGTAAATCATAGACTAAACTTACTTTGTACTAAAGACGGTTGATGGCGAAAAAGCTAGTGAATTTAATTAAAGAGGTCACGTGTGGCGTTCTATTTCGACTCGCCTTATACATCTTCTGGCGCATATATATATATATATATATATATATATATATATATATATATATATCAACTGATGAGATAAAAGTCTCAACGTAATTAAATTCAATAATAGGCAACCTTTAGGTGAATAAATGAAAATCTTTGGAGTGAAGAGAAAACCGATAACCAATTTAAGATAAGAACGATGAAGGATAGAAAAAAAAAAGATAGCAACGTATAATTCGAATAACGGGTGTAGAAATGCTCAGATGTGTCTGACACAAACACTGTTATCAGGTGCACGCATACAATCCCCTTCATGTTAAGGACGTGATACACTCGATAGATAAGGAGCGACAGATGCGGCCATTAGGAACTTCGAAATAAAAAAAAACTTTGAAACTTTGAGGCTTAAATGTTAAAAATGTAACACGCAAATTACATAAATGATGCGATAAGCACACATCGAGTGGATAAATAAAGGAACTTAGTTGGTATCTAGATCTTAGATGAACAAAAGAGCAACTAGCAACAACACAAACTAAAATATTTATTTTATTACTATTGACGATATAAGCATTCATCTGCGCGAATTTAGTCTTTGCTTAGAATTGTGGAGTTATCCCCTTTCGACTGATATTTGAGTAAATCAGCTGGAATTATTCTGGCCAATGTTATGAAACTGCGCTTCACCATTCGAATATTTTCTAAACTTGTAACATGCATGTATAAAATAAAGAACACGACTTACGTTTTTCTGGCTGGTCTTTCAATGTCATAGGACGTAATGAAACTTGCAGAACGTCTCTGTATGTTTTTCACATGTGACGCTTAGTTCGTAAAACGCTTCTACAACCAACGTAAATTAAAGTTGTATTTCTATGTTTTTCATGTATTTCTCTGTATTTGAGATCCAGAAACAGATGTATTTTGTTTAATTAGATTGTAATATGTTCTCTCTTTGGTACTGATAATTCTTGTCTATGTAATATTGGTTACAAAATTCCATTCTTTTATGATAAATATAACTGCTCCATCACAAATGTAATTTTCTCGATCTTCCGTGCGAATTACAGTTAATAATACAAAATAACAATTGCGGTCTCATTCACGTGAAAGGTATACCCGATGACTAAATGAGGGCTAAAAAGCTGTCAACACATAATATCTTTGTCACAAATGGACATTTTTATTTTGCTGTTCATCTTTCCTATTTGAGAAATAAACTTATCACGTGGATAGTTGTGTGTTGGGATGTATTAATATATAACGATTGATTCAGAACATCGGTATATGTTCACACGTACCTTCGTGTTCCCTGGGGGAAAAAAAACAAAGAGTCATAGTAAGAAACATTATCGGTGAATATGGAAAATGTTTTCATATCTGAATGAAAAGATTATTAAAATTGTCAACACCTCAAAATTATATTTCGAAGCACGCATGTCTTTCAGGTAATTAAATATTTTATTTTAAAGAGAAAAAATTATTTTGGTTTTCATATATTTTAAATTGTAATTACATTTCCGGCAGTGATTAGAAGTATGACTATTTCCTAGAAAATAATATATATATATATATATATATATATATATATATATATATATATATATATATATATACAGGGTGCCCCAAAATGGTTTAACACATTTATACGGTTAAAAAGATTAAATACCAATTATTTTTACTAATAAATGTGTCAGATAATTTTGGGATATATATATATATATATATATATATATATATATATATATATAGAGAGAGAGAGAGAGAGAGAGAACAGGTAGCAGGTTCCAGCATTCTCCCGGGGAATTAAAAAAACACGGTGACTAAAATTATTAAGTATTCTTTTTTAATAAATATATGCTTAAATTATTTTATTTGTGTTTATATGTACATGTAAACACACAAAAACATAATTCATAAGCCTTAACTGCGTGCAATTTGTTTTGAACCTCGTAAATGAATAAAACTGTATTCTTTCGTATCAAGTGATCAATAAAGATTTCCAATGCTTCCCATAGAATCGATGACGTCATTATCTTGTGCGTATTTTATTAAGCTGTTCATAGACATTGTTTAATAACAGATAAAATAAATATTACTTCGGCATAGACAATGTTAGAATTCAAACAACGTGTCAGATATTTTGTTCAGATTTTATTAAATGAAATCCGAGTAGAGGAGATCTAGTACAAAAATAATTTTCTGAATCCTATAACCCACACATGAATTGGGAATATGAAATGTTTACAAAGCAAAATTGGATAATGTTGAAATACATGTAGTTTTGTTATCCGTGAAGGATATTGCACCCCTAAACATGTGATATACATCAGGAATATTCTTTTCCTAGTAACAAATAGTAGTATATATTTTGATGCTACACTTAGTTTACTGTATCCTTAGTCAATGTTGTTAAAATCCTCTACAGGGCGCAACAATAAATTTGTCGCCCTAAAGAAAACAACACTACGGCTTTATTTTAAAACTTGTATTGAAAAAATCAATTCAAGTAACTTCATTATTGTTGTAGACCCGTGCTAGGGGTCAGAAATGAAAGAAACCACAAGTAGTGTAAAGTGTATAAATATAATACGCATTTATCATAAAGAATATAGGCGCCACTAAAGTGGTATGAGAGGAACGTGTTCGTAGCATGCGCTTAAACATAGTATGGATGTCTCGTATCTAGTCTCTGAAACCAGTGATATTCATAGGACTGGTTGATTCCACTTAGTTCTCAAATAGGGGTGATTTTTACCCCACAACAATTATGTAGTAGAGCTTCCATCTATTTAATGTAGCCGCCTTCAGCCTCAATAACCGCCTCGATAAGGGTCCGGAAGTAAGAGCATGCTTTTTCCACAAACGCCGGTGGGAGCACTGCGAATGGCGGCGATCAGGCTACCTTTGGTGTTGTTGGAGGTCATGTGGGTGATGCTCTCAACGTATGTCCAAGAGGAAGAGGTCCACTGAGAGATGGCACAATGTCGTAACACTCCATCTGAAGCCAAACCTGGATCTCTTTTGACTTGTGGGTCGGTACCAAGTCGTGCTGCCACATCCAGAGTCTGCCAGCGACCAACTGATTGCACCAGGGGATCGCCACACTCTTCAGCACATCCGGATACACTTTGGTGTTGACTTTCCAATCTGCATAAATTAAAATATAATACTGAGGCGTATTTTGCGATCAAGCAACGCCGGGCAGCCTGCAAAAATAAATATTGTTTACAGTTATTGCAAGCACCACTTCTGATACCTGTTAATTTTTCTTTTTAATTTTTTTTCTTTGAAAATTGTAATGTTGGGCATGGAGCAGCCAAAACAGCTGCCAACATCGCCCTGTTTTATACTGACACCAACCGTGAGCTCTTTTTAGTATCCTCGCTGTTCCCTTAAGTGCAATTGTCTGGATCTCTTTTGCACTTGGTTCACCAGGAATATTAGTTAGGTAGGACTATAGGTTCTTTTGTGGGAACGCAGACTTACCTCTTAAATGTGTGCCCATCATGATGCTGAAAAGGGTTCAAGATGGCGCCTGCGGCCTTATATAACAATGCAGTCTCGCAGAATCCCGTGTGCTCTCGCACACATATGCAAATTTGGAGGACTCTGTCTTTTATAAAAACAGACTACTCGAGAAGATGGGTCAGACGTGAAAACGAGTCTATGGAAAGTACCGGCGGACTACGCTGCTGTAGTGAGTTGAGGTGTTGTATACTCTTTTTTTTTTGCAACAACATCTTCCTCATAAGCCCTGTGACAAATATAATAACTGGTATGATTGATATCCCCCTAAGATTCCAGTTTCTTTTCATATCATATATGAGACCCTGATGTTTGGTTCGTTTCTCCCTTTCAGCTCTGTTCAGACATACCTCCATCATTAGGGACACTCACTTCAACCCAGGTTGCCGCTCTCTCTGACTTATTCCATATAACTATATCAGGTTTAAGTGTTAATCTCTTTACTAATATGCTAATTTCATTTTCGTACGTACTTCATTAGTCTTCATCACTTTTATTAAAAATGGATCGTAAATATATTCATCTTAGAGTCTGCAATTTCTGCGAAAATAAAATAAAATATTTTCTTTTTTCAATTTATTAAAAATCGTCTTTTCATTGGCTGATCAACGTCAGATGCTGCTCGAGCCAAGCTTTACGGAAATTCGGGCCAGTATATATAGAAGTACCCTTCTTTGTAAGAGTGAATCACCAGAACACTATTTAAAAAAAAAACTATTCAATTTACAACTATAATTATTGTCGGAAAAAAGAGAATATTTATTTTGAAACGATTTTATTTCTAACGATAAATTCAATAAAACGGTTATAACTTTTGAATTATTTTAAAGGAAATATCGAGTTGAAAATCATGATTAACGAAAACAAGGAAGAGAATATGTATAGTTTTAATACACGGGATGAGTCACGGGAAATGGATGTTTTAAGAACATCCGTTTCGAAGTTGTTTTGTCAATCGTTGTCTTTAAAAGATCCACAAAACTTTGGTGCTGACAACTTTTTTGTGACTCACGATATATATATATATATATATATATATATATATATATATATATATATATATAATGTAAATTATCAGAATTTTCAATCAATAAAATAGATATATATTTGCATTATTTATTAAAGAAATACTTAATCGACGATAACAATTGTTTATACGGAAGAAGAGACGATAATTATTTAATATGATTAAACTTATATTAATGACTCACTGTAAAGTAATCCAACACGTTATAGCCTCAGTTGCAAAGTAAACAATGAAGGGGGAGGAAACTTCAACCCTTTTTTTTAATTGGAAAACGACATTATTTATGCCTTTCTCGCCACTCATGACTTCTCGCTTCTTACGGCTGTGATATCTCTCACGTGATCACCCTCAGGAACGTGCTCTCAAAGGTCCTCCACACCTCTAACGTGATTGTCTTCTCGAACGTACTCTACTTTTCAAAGTCATTTTTTCCTTTACCGTGACGTCATTTCGCTTACACCTCGGTATTTGCACACCTTGGTATTTACACACCTCAGTATTTGCACACCTCGGTATTTACACACCTCGGTATTTACACACCTCGGTATTTACACACCTTGGTATTTACACACCTCGGTATTTACACACCTCGGTATTTACACACCTCGGTATTTACACACCTCGGTATTTACACACCTTGGTATTTACACACCTTGGTATTTACACACCTCGGTATTTACACACCTCGGTATTTACACACCTTGGTATTTACACACCTCGGTATTTACATACCTTGGTATTTACACACCTTGGTATTTACACACCTCGGTATTTGCACACCTTGGTATTTACACACCTTCGTATTTGCACACCTTCGTATTTACACACCTTGGTATTTACACACCTTCGTATTTGCACACCTTCGTATTTACACACCTCGGTATTTGCGCTATGTTACATCGTTTCGCACGAAAATAATTAATTATGCAAATACATAACGAAAAATAGTGTGGATTTTTACAGATCCCGCTAGTCTAAGTAAAATTCAGAGATAGTTGGTGCAAAATCAGATGCTGACGTGCTAACCTAATCTCGCATGAAAAAGGTTTCACTAGAAGCTTTGTTTCTAAGGCAATCGTCCTCAAATATATCAAGATCTTTAAGAGGTTTTGTAAAAAAGGTTGCTTCACAAACTTGCTATGAAATTCCATTCAGTGTCTCTACGAATATATACGAGAAAAGGCTGTACGTGTGTCTGTGTTTGTGAGTTCGTTCGCTATGAACACCGAAACAGCTTAGCCGGTTTTAAAAAATCACACAAACGTCTGACAGAGTTTTTAGAATGGTTTTACATCGGAATGCTTCCGATAAGCATCGAAAATCGATAATCCAAAAATCTGATTAAAGAAAGAACAGTCCGATTTTGTTGATACGATTATACACTTTGATATTGCAAGTGCATTTTTTAGGTGTGCTCACCGCGCAAGCAGAAGGGTCTGGCGTATAAAATCAACAGAAGTTTCTTTGATAAGACAGGCACGCGATCGAAATAAATGTTTCTGTTTATGGCATAATTGAAGCATGATACTTGACTTTCGCATTTTAAACTTTAATTCAAGCTGTTATGCATAAAAGTCATTTTATAAAATCAATATTAAACTGTCTAAAGTACAATGTAGACTACACTATATTTTGAACTAAGTTATTGCAGGTAATCATGGGAGGCTTCCTTCAGCGGTGGGTCTCTGATTAGGGCATGTAATTAATCGATTTAATAGAAAAATGAGCAACCGATTTTAATGTATAAATATATTGATGTGTGGAACATTCGTCGATGCTCATTCAATCACGGTAAGCGTTTGTTGAATTTATAACATGAAAACATCATCTATCAAAACAGATGAGAGAAAAAGTGCACAGACCATGACGCTAGATTACTGAACATAGTTAACCTTACTTAATTAATCCTATATATACTAATTGGATTACAGAAATTCCCCTCTGGACAAAAGTACACTAGGTTTGCTCCAACAAAGTCTACATATAAATGTATTATGTCTACAGCCACAATATTATGTAACTTTTGAACGGCACCTTACTCTCATTTATTCGCTATATTAAGATCCTAGATTACATCCTAGGGGAAGCATCGCCAATATCGCAAACATCTAGAGTAGAAGCAGCTGCTACTTTCACATCTAAACTAGAAGTACTCCTGCCGCTTCCACCTGACACCAGTACATATTCTGCATTTTGGTCATATGTGGAATTGCACCGTAATTTCTTGCTCATACCCTTACACACATAGCATAACATGTCCTTCTCCCGATTTTAAAATTAATGATCTCTCCCTCCTCAAATTCAACCTAATCTCATTGACTGCGAACAAGCTATTTATCCATTCCGAATTGTAAATCCGAATTAAAAAAAGAACGCCCCAAGGATAAAATACATGGCTTTCTTCCCCATTAGAAGCGATCATTGTAAATAAATAACCCGATTACAAACACATAAACACATCGATTACTATTCATCGCCACACGCTGATAGCCATTATTTCTTCTTCTTCCTTTCCTACTAGCTACATAAACTTTCCTTTATTTTTATATTATGCTTGACTAAGATTCCTTCAATATAATTAACCTAATTCAAATTCAAAACCAACTGATTACACTATTATTGCATTCGAAACCCAGCTATCGTGTGATTTGAAAGCCTTTAAACTGTGTCTAACGTTTATTTTCGTAGCCATTAATAAAAAAAAACTATATAAACCATTCATGTTTTGGTTAAAGTACAATTGACTAAAATTATTTCTTTCTACGCTAGATAAAAAAAAAATCCGCTTACTGCATTAATGCAGTTGAGAACTGATTTTTGTATGCTCTGCAGTCTATACACTGTCTATGAGGGGTTTTAAACGTTAGTATTCTTGAACAGAGCTAATGCAGTATGAAGCTGATATAATGATTACGTGTGTTTTGATGTATAATTTAATTAAAAAATATAATTCAATAACATGAGTGTTATTTCTTCCGCCCGTCACACCAATAATTTCCTGGGTAAGGTTAACGCTGTTGTCCAAACTTCCAACTTCCAAACTTCTGTATACGTAACGCACCTTCTCTCAACTCCCAACGAACTTCTGCAAATTCAACTTATTTCTTCGAAATCCAACTTCAAAATGAACGCCCCTCTAAAAAATCAACCCTCTTTTATCTCCAACCAGGAGCATCTCATTTGTATATGGGGTGGTCACATTGCAGGCATATACATATATAAGGCAACCATTTTTGTTTCTTTCTTCATTCATTTCATTCCACGACCGACCCGTTGAATTATGCACACGTGCTAATTAGGAAAGTCGCACGTTTCCCTACACAAAAACATTCCGTGTCGACAAACAGAGTAAACAAACAGGCCTGTTAGCACAGACATGCACCAACCACCGACCAAGATAACCAGGAAGCAAATATATGCGGAGATATATACATATTTATGTACATAGAGAGGAAGAGACAAAGAGAGGATGATAATGGGAAAGAGGGACAGATAGTGGCAGAGATAGAGAGAGTGGAAGAGATAGGGATATCAGCGCGTTACACTAACAATTTTGTACTCATTTTATCTGTGTCACTAATTCATTCACGCTTACCGATGCGTTTTATACGCGTTATTTCGAAGCCCGGTAAAGTGACACCTCCACCGTGGCCAAGGTGACGAAAGTGTTTACTTTTTCTTCGTCCCCTTTTTCTACTTAGCGTTCCGCGTTCGGGCTTTGCCACTGCTGGTAACTTTGTTTTTCGTTTTCATTAAGCTCGACAGGGTACTAAATGCTATTTGCATCTTACATAGGGGGTTGTAAAGTTTTTACCTTTATTTTCCTGCGTGCTCGCAAAGGTAACAACTAATAGTAAATGTTCCGAACACATCCACGAAGCCACTTTTGATTTGATTTGTTAAGCCTCTACGCCCGAGCCACCAAGCAATTGCCAGTATGAGAGAATTAAGAACTAATAAATGTTCCATTACACACACACACACACACACACACACACACACACACACACACACACACACACACAATTAGTTATTCCTAAGTCAAAGGGTCTATTTAATATACACACATAGTTTATTCATATTCTTCATGAAGAACGTGCAAAACGTTCCATTGAATAGCAGAACATCTACCAAAAACTCATCAGAGACAAATATGTGTTTCTAAAAGAATTAAGACAACATTTTTCATTGGAAGAGAAAAAGGGATTTGTGAATGAAAAATGGTTATTAAAAAGAATGGACATATTTCAAGTTCGCAAAAACATAAGAATCAATAAACTGACTTATTGTAAGTTATAGTTCCTCTTTTAAAAAAATAATTGAATTTAAATCAGATGTGGAGAAGCCGGCATATGCCGCCATATTTGCTTTTGTAAAGTTTCTTTATATATATATCATTCATTTTCTTCATGCGCTATGACATAACTTTTATATCCAAAGTATCTTAAATGTCAACGTAATTCTTGAGAAAGAAGACACTATCATCGCCTAAAGTAGTCTTTACTAAACCCACGCCACAGTTTCTTAACACAAATAACAATCCGCAGATTTTGCTGACATAGATATCGATATTTAGTGTAGACTGAAAGGGGAGAATATATTAACTATCGAGATAGGTTCCACATCTATACTTACTTTTCTGTGCTTATTATCTAAGGGACATAACTCATTTTTTTATTGAAATCCTCTGAGATGAGTAATTTGTGTATTTATTTATTTATTTATTTATTTATTTGCGGACTGTTATTCTCATCTTCATGTTGTTTCACCACGTTTCGGCAAAATGCTCGGACAATGTTAAAATAATGTACATCATTCCAATAAAAATAATATATAATACCATTCCATTTAAAATAATATATAATACCATTCTAATAAAAATATTATATAATACAATTCCAATAAAAATATTATATAATACAATTCAAATAAAAATAATATATAATACAATTCCAATAAAAATAATATATAATATATATACCATTCCATTTAAAATAATATATAATACCATTCCAATAAAAATAATATATGGTACCATTCCAATAAAAATAATATATAATACCATTCCATTTAAAATAATATATAATACCATTCCAATAAAAATAATATATAATACTATTCCAATAAAAATAATATATAATACCATCCCAATAAAAATAATATATAATACCATTCCAATAAAAATAATATATAATACCATTCCAATAAAAATAATATATAATACAATTCCATTAAAAATAATATATAATACCATTCCATTTAAAATAATATATAATACCATTCCAATAAAAAATAATATATAATACCATTCCAATAAAAATAATATATAATACCATTCCAATAAAAATAATATATTATACCATTCCAATAAAAATAATATATAATACCATTCCAATAAAAATAATATATAATACATTGCTAATAACAATATTATATAATACAATTCCAATAAAAATAATATATTATACCATTCCATTAAAAATAATATATAATACCATTCCAATAAAAATAATATATAATACCATTCCAATTTAAACAATATATAATACCAATCCAATAAAAATAATATATTATACCATTCCATTTAAAATAATATATAATACCATCCCAATAAAAATAATATAAACTACCACTCGGTACATAACCGACAATGGAAGGCCAGATAAGAATGAAAACTTGGATTTATAAAACCCTAAAATCCAACTCCTTCGAGGCTCGTGGCGCAGTGAATATTGGCGTGAATATTGGTCTCGACTGTCCAAGATGAGCATTGTCTGAAAATAGCGGGTTCAATCGTACCCAAAGCAGGCTAAAAGATTAGTTGGTCAAAACGTGGCGAGACAAGAATAACTAACAAAGGCAGTACTTCCTTGGAATACAGTTACAGGACTCAGAATATAGGAAACATTCAGAGAAATGTTTCGACAAAAAAAAAAAAAATGAATGTTAAAAAAACGATTAGCCGGAGTCGTAATGTAATTCCGTATCATGTAGAGACCACGGAAGCGTGCAACTCCAAGTCGAGGAACTTTCAAGGAATAAATTTTATATAAGATATATTTCGGCGTTTGTTGTGCTTCGTAGAAAATCTTTCTGCAGCTTCACAGAACCCAAAAAGAGATCCAGTGAAACAATGTATGTATCCCCAGAAAAGATGTTAACCGTCTCAGTAAAGAACTGTCCTTGTGCATTATTGTCACCATATAATGACCTGTTTATTGAATGTATATACACCTGCCCGCACACTCAACATTCACCAGATGGACACCAGGCAAACTGAGACAGTATACACACTACACTATCACATATAAATGTATATAACATGCACATACAGAACCCATGTATTTTTGACTGAAATTCATGAATTTAATTCCAATTTTTTTCAGGATATGAAGATTCTGTGCAACAAGTTCTGGTTTAACAAAGAAAAACACTTTGTGTAGAAGCCTATTTTGCCAAAAAATCAAACACGGCCGTGCAAGCAATTTTTATGGGAAAGTTTCGATGTCGAAATGTCTCATAAAAAGGGATGATTTTTTACTGGGTTTAGAGAAAATGGTGCTGTGAAAAACTCTAATCCTAAAGCATCGTGGACATTCAGTTCGGTCGGGGGGGGGGGCGAGTTCTTGGGCAGAGAGAAACATCAATAAAGTACGGAACTCAGTCGGACGGAATCCAGAGAAATCGCATCGACGACATAGTCAAGAATTGGCCATCTCTGGATAGACTTTGACGCGTGTTTTCATATCAGATCTTCATTTTTATATTTACCCGATCCAAATAAAGCAAAAGCTCAATAAGGCTGACAAAACGTGTTCCGATATGTGAATGTTTTTGTGACACAATCGAAGACAATCAAGACTTATAGGAGCAAGTTTGGTTCTTTGACGAAGATCACTTTCTGCTGTCAGGATATGTTACTAGCAAAAATAATGCTTACAGAGCTACGGCACCTCCTGAGGAAGGATTACAGAGACACTTACATTCACTAAAGTGCACAGCATGAGTAGCCATTTCCAAACATGACATAATCGGTCCGTATTAGTTTGAAAACGAAAATGAGGAAGCTTCAAACAGGGGATAAAGAAACGTTATGTGGCTGTAATGAGGAAGTTCTGCGAATCACTCGGACGTCAAGAGGGATTGAATAAGATGACCAATGGTTTCAGCAAAATTTGGCAACCACCTATACATCAAATCACAGTATTGATTTGCTGAGAGAGCGATTTCATGAAAGGCTGATCAGCAAAAAAGTGTGACATCTTGTCTGCAACTCCTTCACTTGAACTCCCCACAGAGGGGAGTGCATGCGAGTAGTTGACAATTTTACCCAGTGGTTACTAGTTTGTCTCCATAATCTTTGTGCAAATATCATAGATTACTAAAACTTTTGGAGATAATTATACAGAAAAACGTTCGAGTGTACAAAATTAGAATTGGTTTGCACAATTTTTTAGAATTAATAAAAACGTTTATATGTCGTGTCTTTTTTTGTTCATCCTGTACATTATATAGACGCCCGCACGTATCGACACGTTCATGCACTCAACACCCCATAGACAACACACATGAACGTAGATGAGATGTACGAACAGGAAGAATGGATAATCACATTCAAAGCTGCCGAGACTAAGCTTGTTTCCTTACAAGAAACATTCTACACTACCAATAGCAATTGCTGAAGATACATTATTGAAAATACTTCTTTAAACACTTCGTCATAACGTTC
Organism: Euprymna scolopes; assembly: GCF_053919585.1. Taxonomy (NCBI): domain Eukaryota; kingdom Metazoa; phylum Mollusca; class Cephalopoda; order Sepiida; family Sepiolidae; genus Euprymna; species Euprymna scolopes. The sequence continues at coordinate 97,319,286 of NC_136504.1, read as the reverse complement.
GCAGGGAACCCGAGTTGGAACAGATAAACTAAGAGCCTGAAAGTATCATATACCTCTACAAGTACCACCATTCGCCCATGTATGGAGTAGTGTTGTCACATTTGGCATGGTACATGTGCTGCTAGTCTCTTGCTCCTGGACAGGGTTCAAAAGAGAGTCGCCAACCTGATAAGTTCTGAACTATCATCTAGACTACAACCTCTGTCTCATCGACGTAATATTGAATCTCTATGCCTGTTCTATAAGCATTTTAATGGTGGTTGCTTTGACGAACTAGAAACCTTTGTACCACCTCGACGTAAATACACCTGACAAACCCGACAAGCAGCAAAATTCCACCCCTACACAGTAGAGATCCCTAGATGTAAGAAGGACTTCTACTCTAATAGCTTCTTTCCCAGAACTGCTAGACGTTGGAACTCCCTTCCGGGTTCCTGCTTTCCCAACTATACTGGCATGCAGAATTAAAGTGTAATGTGAACAGACATCTTGTTGCTCATCTTCGTACATAGTATGCCTGCAACTTATGTCCCTAATTTTAGACCCCTACACCAAAGTGGCACTATGCCTTGTTTGGGGTGAAGATGTAATAAGAAATTAAAAAAAAGACCGGCTATATAACAGAATTGTTAAAATGTTGACAAACAAGAAGCAATAAAAAAAAAACACTTAGGAAATGTTTACGAAACAGAATAAAACATAATAACTACCAATATCTTTTGGATTAGCATCACATATTCGAGAAAATGATTATAGCTCTGTATTACCGTTTTTCAATTCAGAATCCATCGATAATGCAGATTTTGTTGCCAGAAAAAAGTAAATTGATTTTTTTTACATAGGCGTCACCTCTTATCAAGACCGATAGGCCACTCAAGGATAAGGGTTAAAGAGTGTAGAGTAGTCAAAAGGACAATATAGTAATCGATAGTAATGGAAGTTCGGAAAATTTGTTAACTTAAGTGGAACGGCTCATCAGAAACTTGTTCACGTTGGACTTAAAGACAACCATATTATAGACAGCTGGAAAGCAGGAAAACGGAAGACAATTCCGCAGGCGTGCAGTTCTAAGAAAGAAGCTTTAATCATGGAATCTATGTTTAGGTTTTGGTACAGATAAAGAGTGGGGAAAATTATTGATAATGTTTTCAGCTAGTCTAGTGTTTCTTGTGAAAGTTTGGCGAGGGGGGACCATAGATTGAAGCTCAGTCGAACACTTTCCATGAAAATAACGATAAAGCAGAGAAAAGCTCGCAACAGCTCTTCTGTGAGACAGAGGTTGCAGGGAAGAGAAAAGGACATCTTCCACCAGACCACAAAGTCTATTTTGAACCCTATCAAGGCAGGACAAGTCTTTTCTAGCAGCTCCTGCCCATATTTGCTATATTGCTTGATATATATTTTATAGCATCTTTTGTTTTGTTTTTCTGAGTAATGTATCTAACTTAAGCAAAAGTACTATTATTTTCAATGATTAAACACTTATCTAATTGCTATATCTTTTTTTTATCTCAACATAAGTTTTCGATTCTTATATGAGATGGTTTCATGTCATGTCTGGAGCGATTTCCACATGAAAATATCAATCGTGATAACGAAAAGTTTTAGATATAATTAGTGAAAATATGATTAATCGAAAACTTTTAAAACGAAAACTTTGGAGATAATTAATGAGAAAAAATGTGGTGAAAAGTGTGAATATAATTTAAACAAGATTAATACAATGTGATGATCATCAATTTCTTTTTCGAATCAATTCACATATTCGAATAAAATTGATAAGCGCTTGTTACTGAGCTGTTTTCATTTCATCATCTGTCATAATTTGTTTCCCGACAAACGAAATTGATTGCCTTCTAAATATTTCATGGCTTTTTATATGTTCTCTCTGTTTCTATATAGTCTTATGATATTGATAGCACTAGTCGTCAGCATGTGATAATCATATCCACGCATCCTTGGTAGATTCCATTGTTTTGAAATTAAATAGCTGTCCAGGTGAGACATTCTCGAGGAAAAGCAAACATTTTCCCAAATGGGTAAATTTCGACCTAACGACAAAGAAAACGGCCCGGAATTTACATAAAATAAAAGGGTAGAATAATTTACACCCCTACAAATTTATTAAAACTGCTTTTATCTAGTTATTAAAAAAAACAAGTTTGTTATATATATAGGTCGTTGAACCGCATTCACCTGAAAAAGATCTAGCTAATTTGCATATTCTTTTAAACATTCATTTTAATTAATTACCCATTAGTTTTTAGGGTTTTCTCATGGCCGGATCATGTTGTTAACTATTACGTGTAATTATATTCATGAAGATATTCTACATGATTTATACTTGCTTAATATTTACGTAAAAAGCTTATAGTAAACACAAAAATCTTTCTATATATATTCATGAATGCGTATGTATTTTTACTTAAAAAATTGTCTACAAAACTCCTCTGTCGGTTCTTTTCATTACATTGATTGGACTTAATATATAGGGTATTGAACCAATGCGAAACTTTATATTTCGATGTTAGCCGGGGAAAATCGGTACAAAAGTGTGAAAAAAAAAAACAAAAACAAATGAAGTTTGCAAGTGAAGGTCGAACGACGGCACTAGGAATATGCACGCATAACGTAATAGCTATTTGTTCCTGTTTTTTTTATTTTCTGTTTTGCAGTAAACATGTCCTTTATAGTACAGTCATTAACTCCAAAGAAAAAAGTCAATCGCAAGCTAAACTTTTTGGTTTCGATTTTCGATGGTGGCACAAGATTTTTTTTTTTTTTACTTTTTAGATCATTACCATATATTGGGTTGTATATAATAATAGTAATGAAAGACGTATTAAGCAAAACATCATATTTAAGCGTATTTTACGATCGAGCAGTGCCGGGTGACCTGCTAGTTATGTATAAAAGAGAACTCACAATCGCAATGTGATTTTATAAAGCAATACTAGCAAAACTTACCAGTAAGCACAATTAATAAAGTTGTGCAAAATTCAACGATTTGACCTTTGAGAATTCTACCAAACTCCTCCGACAATTTTGTGTCTAAACACTTGAAATTTTAGATATAGGTTCCTTGGTCATGGGTCTAACTTAATACGACACACTGCTGTCAAGATAAAGTAACTGAACAATTGCAAAATATAGAAGTCCTGCCATTAGTCAAAATCTTATGAAATTACGTAATGTAGTGGAAACGTTTACACAGGAAGACCGACACGTTGTAGTAGAGTACGTCGCAATGGGCATAGGACAATTAATAACTCCAATTAATTTTTTTGTAACAACGATAATTATTTTCTCATTTTCCTGCCACTCGTGACTTCTCGTTATGGAAATGGCGTTACCCACGTCTCTAACGTGCTGGTTTTCTCTAATGTGCTCTCTCTCTCTAATTTTATAGTATTTCTCTTTGTGCATGACGGTATTTCGCACACGACTTGGTATTAGCATCTAGGCGCCATATTGCTCTGTTACAATTACAGCAATTTTCAAGCGCCCAGTGATATATCTCCCGAAGACAGTTTACGGTCACAAGATAAAGGAGAGGCTTGTTTTTAATTCAACTTGGAACATTCAAATTATCAGTTTTTGTATTCAATCACTTACTAACTTGGAGGTTATCATCGGTTACAAGCCCATATTTTGAAAGAGAACGATGGAAAAGAAACATTTTGTTAATATATACATTAAATTTGATAACACCTTGTCGTAAAAGAATATGATAAAGAGTTAAGGAAAATAGGAAATACATAAAAATATAGTAAGGAGTAAGTAAAAAATAGTAAAATGCACAACTGTACGAAACAATACGAAAACGCAGATGCGACAGAGGTAGGAAATGAGAGTAATGTTTCAACGCCTAGTAAAGTACTACTTGAATATAGTTTACAATACCAATGAAAAAGAAAGTTTTGTCTTGAATTGGCGCGTGGTGAAGCTGTGCATACACGCACGCATGACAGCTGGTAGTCAAAACGCACTGAACGATTAGGGACAGGCTGTCAAAACTGATGTCGTCGGCGGCAAAAGTTCAAGTATTTGACGCTCACAGCTGCTGATATTAGAGCACCCGTAGAGAGCAGGTCACATATATAGCCCAAAGGAAAGGCAAAAGAGAGGAAAAGCAAACAGCCAGTAGGTAAATCAACATTAGACGAGCTTGCTGTTAAAAATCAACCTACTCTTCTGTCCACGCTCTCCGAATCTAGCTTGACGCACGCACACGAGGCAATAAAAAAGAGAAAATATTTATACAAACACATGCAAGTTTGCGTTACAAGTTTTTCTGACTGATGAAAACTTGATAGGTGGGCACCAGAGTATTTGTTACGGTGAGTGTAGAACGAGATCCCACGCCTCCTCGTGCTAATATCGAAATATAATTCCAAGGGAGATAACTTTTGTCAAACACACTCTTCTGACATTATTCAGTAACATTTTCGCCTTTAACTTTTACGTCGTTGCGTATCAAATACATGATTAATGCAGCAGCTTTGTATGAACTACAAGGCAGCCAGCCATATCTACATGATGAGTAGATAAGCTTTCAGTTTATCGAACGTCACTGTCGTTTGTGTATTTCACTCTTTTTCATTTTCATGGACGATTTAATCTCTGGATATTTTCGCGATGGTAAAATTGCTGTGCGAAGAGAGATTAATGACGAGATGACATCTGGAATCTGACAGAGAAATGCGATCTTTTATAGCGCGAAAGCGAGAGAACCAATTAAAATGCCGGTGGTGTATGAATGGAAATAGCAGTTTGAATGATTGGGTATTTAGTGACGAACGAGGAGAAAGTGCTCGGTATGAGATGTACTCAGTGTGAGAGACATGAAGCTGAGGATTTTTAAACGTCTGGAATACTTGGCTCCCAAAATAGTATTTGTAAATGTGAAATTAAACATTTTTAATTTCTTACAGAAAAGGGAAAGATTGCAGATTTGCGAAATTCTTATATTTTCAATTACTGGTGAGTATATAAAGCCTTATTCAATGATTATATTGCCTTTTATTCACCAACTGGCAAGGAGACCCGACGTTGCCTGGAATTGAATGATGATCAATGAATGTTTCACATTCCTTTATTTTTATTAGCATCCAAATCGGCGAAATCGAACATTTTTTTCAATCAAATTGATTGATTGCCTGCTCTAGTTTGGAGTCCGTCGCTGTGCACAGGAAGATATGCCTTCTCGCAATGACGTAATCTACAATACATTATAGTCCATATTGCACTGTAGAGAAACTACTGGTTAGTTTATAAAATTACTTTCATATATCATGGTGTGAATTATTTTTTAAAATGCAAAAGTCAAGTATTATGGTTCAATTATACTCTAAACAGAAACATTAATTTCGCAAGCACCCCTGTCATATTAAAGGACCTACGGTTTATGTCATATGCCTTGCCTTTCTGCTTGTGCGGTAATAATGGCTTAAATTTAAGTTTTAAATAGAAAGTCAAGTATTATGGTTCACTTGCGTTTTAAACAGAAACATTTATTTCGAACTTGCTCAGGTCATACTAAAGAACCTACTGTTGATTTTATATGTCAGGCCTTCCTGCCTGTGTGGTAATAGAACTGTTCGAATACACTTTTAACGTCAGGCTGTATTAGGTGTTAACTTGTGTCAAAATCGCTTGTTCCTGCTTTCATCTAAGCTAATGGAGTCAAAGATGGCTTCTGTTGTCGGGTTCGAATCTATAGGCTGGTGTTAATCGTGACATTCTGCACTGATTCTTCCCGAAACAATGAAACACTAGTGTCTGTAGGTATTTAATAATTATTACAGTAAATAATTATGTTAGACCCTTTAAGAAACTCGTTTCTCATCGTTGAGAACTTTCAGTTGAAATAAAGTCGGTCAATTTAGCTCATATGCGCAGATAAATATATAATGATTAGATCACTCTGACTGACGTTAAAATATTTTTAAATAAATGTTTACATTTCAATAGTATTTCTCGCGGTTAACGGTGACCAAATGGATTAAGTCCTTGCTAATGGAGTCAGAGATGGCTTCTGTTGCCGAGTTCGAATCTATCGAACGGTGTTGATAATGACACTCTGCACTGATGATTCCCGAAAGGATGAAACACTAGTGTCTGTAGGTATTTAATAATCATTAGAGTATATATATATGTATGTATATATATATATATGTATGTATATATATATATATATATGTGTATAGTTTTTGTTTGTTTTTACATAAGCATTAATATGTCACTACATATAAATGAGCATGTTTCGGTCAACTAGTTACTAGATCTCTTCAAGCCATATAACTTATACAAAAGCTGAGTCTTTAATGAAAATCGTTCAACTATTCAGTTAATATATATATATATATATAACTACTTCATTTACTCACATGAAATTAATATACGAAAGTATAAATTTATGCGTAAACTTTTATTTACTTCAACCGTGCTCAATACGTAGGTAGAGCTAGTTAGTGAGTTATAAATATATATGGCGTTTAAGTTACACTGAATATTCCGCGTTTCATCCACTCTAGGATTCTTTAGGCTTATGCGAGATTTTTGTGATTATCTGTTTTTATATACGCACCTTCTATTGTTTTTTTTGTTAGCCAATCAGCTTTCTAGTATCCACCATGCCCTTCCTAATCAGCCGATGAGCAGGCACTTACAGGACAAATGCGGAATATTCAGTGTAGCTTAAACGCCATATATATATATATATATATATATATATATATATATAAATGACTGAAGTCTATATTCCAATTTACAGGGCCCTGTCAGTGGGGCATTAGAATACACCGACTGCCCCCCCCTGCAGAGGGTAAAAGTCCCTCAATTGGGGTTCTGGATATGACCTTAAACTATATCCAGTGGTGAGCCCCAGCTTGCGGGCTTTGGGGAGTGTGGAGCAACCCTTTAATTACCATTTCTCCCAGGTCCACACTGACCCGGAGTGGTAGTACCTGTTAGGGTTCCAACTATGGGTTGTATAGAAACCGACTTGAAAACAACAAATATATTCTATGAAAAATTTTTTCTTCAAAATCTTTGGATTCGGCATTAAATAACCCGAAAAGGGTTGATATGCCGTAAAACAAAAACAAACAACCAACCAACCAATTTACAGATGCTGAACATCTTAACGTTTATTTCTCTAAGTATATTAAAATGCAGAATTCTTTTAAACATACTTAACGGAATAAACAGTAAGATGGTGAAGATCTCGAACTTTTGAATATAGACTGCTGTCATTTATTTGTATATGCTCTGTAGTTACATCGAGTTTCGTAAATGAAAGGATTGGTATAAATAAAAGGTGAAATATGATTGCATAAATGTTTTCCCATAAACACACACCTATATATAAATATGTGTGTGTGTGTGTGTGTACATGTTTTTATTGATTTGAAGAATATTTAGCAGACAAAAGCAATTGTATCTACATAAGAAAGGAGATTTTGTATTTTCTTAATATTATTGAACTTACAGAAATTTCTATCTTCAAAAGGATTATTACCATTTACAGTACATCTTATTGATTGATGCAGAAAGCCATGTGGCCTTTCCACAGAGCCCCGATAGAATTTTAATATTTGTATTCTCATAAAGGGTGAAAGTAATTTACTCGTAAACCAACAGAAAGTTATTAAGGACAGGTATATTTTTGCCCCTCCCCCCCAAAAAAAAAATAAATAATAAATAAAGACGTATAAATCACTGTCTTTCTGATGATGAATGGAAAAAAAAAATAACTTTCTTTTTTTTTTTTTTACATCGTTCTAGAAATATCAAGTAAAAAAAAAATCAGATACTTGGCACGCAGCACAAAGGATTAATGCAGTCACCGTTAATTTCGTATCGGTTCTCATGCGTCACATGCTCCAACCAGCTAATGACGTGCAGGATGTTGATTGGACACTGAAAATAAACCCGAGAAAAAATAGACAAATCAAATCTCGTCGTATGAAAGGAATTTCAGAACTATGGCGCCCAACCGTAGGTTTATTTCGGGATGAAATAATCTGGCCATCCGAAGTTGTCGATAGACTCATCTGTTTTATTGATTGCGTTTCGGTCTTGGCAAGACTAACTCTTTCAGTTGGCGATGCCAGAAAATTCTAAAAAAGCGAAATCTCTAATTAATTGGCCGAACCACAGAATCGAACCTAGATTCTTTTTTAGCAATCTCTCTCTTTCTCTCGTATATATATATATATATATATATATATATATATATATATATATATATATATATATATATATATATATATATATATATTATATATATATATATATATATATATATTGTCCAAAAAGTCAATGGAAGGTTAAAAAATCTTTGTCATTTTACATTAATGATTAGTTATTCTCTATTTCAGATATTTTATAGATAATATTTTTTAAATAAATCATACATAAGTATAGCATCGAACAACATACGCACGTTGGAAAATTGTTTGCCTAAAATCAGGGGTCAATCGTTTGGACTCCGAGAGCTTATCCACGGCATTTTCATGTAATAAATTGCCCAAATCACAACACAATTCGAAACATTGTGCGCCGATTTGAAGATCAAGGAGCTGTACTTGATCTTCCGTTAGCTGGCAGACCTCAAAACGTAATCACAAATGAAAATAGGGGAAGAGTGCGAGAGGCCGTGGAACAGCATCCTGAAACATAGATTCGACGACGTTCAACACAACTTGGGATAGGTCGAAGCTCACTACACAATATTCTGCACAGTTTAAAACTAGTCCTTTATAAAATGTAGCTTGTTCAACACTTGAAGCCTGACATTTTCAAACAAGGGTACAATATGCAGTTCAAATGCAAGAACTTGTCCGAAATGATCCTAATTTTCTGCAAAAGTTGATTATGTCAGATGAAGCCCATTTTCATTTGAATGGATTCGATAACAAACAAAATTATAGCGAAAAATCAAGGGCGATTCATCAAAAGCAGTTGCATCTTATAAAGGTCAATGTATGTTGTGCAGTAAATGAGGAAACGATTATTGGACCTTATTATATCGAAGATCAAGACAAAAACGCTGTCAGTATTACTGGAGAGAGATACCACACACACACACACACAAAAACAAACAAACAAACGATGAATTGGTTTTATAGTTTTATTCACTACAGATGTCGACCGCAGAAAGATGGAAAGTGAATCTTTGACTTGCGTGGTTTCTTCTTGGTCTCATTTCCACACATGTAAGCGTCCCCCCTCCAGTGAAGGGGAGGAGACGACTGTTAAGCCGTCTGTCGTCTTCTATGTTAAAACCCAATATCTCCGATTCAGCTAACCTGATCACGTGACTCGCACGCATCCGGTCAGCTGACTCTCACTTCCGGTCAACGTGTCACAGTATAAATTACTCATCTCCCCCCTCTCTTTCTCTTGATCCATTTTCTAACATTCACTGTTTCACGACAATCTGTGAATACGTAAGTAAAGGTGGGATGAAAAGTAGGTAGATGATGTTTTTTTTTTGCTTTTGCGAACGCAAATTATCGTAACGAGCCACATGCTAAAATGACGACATGGACACAGAGCACGCAAGAGAAATAATAATCGGGTAAAAGAATGAGAGAGAGAGAGAAAGAGGGCTGGGAAAATATATACAGAAGGAGGGAGAGAGATAGAGAGAAAGAAGAAGAGAGAGATGATAAAATATGTCATTGATTAATATTTGTATTTTTCGTTTGGCAGAAAAAGAAATGTAAAAAGAGAGCGGGCGAGAGAGACAGAGAAAGAGTGAGAGATAGTACGGAAGAATATATACAGAGAGAGAGGGAGAGACGGAGAGAGAGAGAGAGAGAAAGAGAGGAAATAAAAACTGTTGTACCTATTTACAATGCCTCCCCACGGGGCAGAGTTAGACACCAGGGTCGTTTTTTTTAACGTGGAGAAAAGGTACAAAAATAAAAATTGTCTCAGTCGTGAAGGACTGCTCGTTCACCGAAAGAGAACAAGAAATGGAAGTGCAGCATCTGAAGAACAGATAATAAGTGAGAGTGTTGTAGATAATCTTGACGCCGTGAAATGTTTGCTGCCTTTGCTTCGCTATAGAAAGAACATTACCGAATACGAACATAACCCGGGAACAATATCTACATCATTTTTTATTCTCTCTCTCTCATATATATATATATATATATATATATATATATATATATATATATATATATATATATATATATTCTTCTCAACTCTCTGTCGCTCACACAATATTTCTCTCATAGTCGAAAACTATGCGGACAAGCTAAATAACATGATTGAAATCTTGCTAATCGTAGAAAAATATATAAGTAATATTAATCGGCCACATTAAAAGAAATGTAAGAAAAGTACGAAAATATTTTTAAAAAGCCCAATTATAAAGTAAAGTAAAAAAAGAAAAGTACCCGTGCATATTTTTTCTGTTTTTTTTTGTGGGGGATGTGTGTATAACTAAGTGTAAGGTTATCAGTATTTAATTTTCTGTTAAATAGCGGTTATTATGTTTGTATTTGGTTTATTTTTTAAACGAGTGTCTCTTGTAGAGAGTGCCACCATATTTGGAAAGTTCTTGTGCGTTCGTTTAATTATTAAAGGTTAGATTTTGGAATAATCGAATTGTCAGCTCTAAGCCAATGAGAATGAGAGGTATTTGAGAGGGGAGAATTAATTATTTTTGGCCCCAGTCTTTATTAGGGGCTGTAGGTGGACTTAATATTTAGAGGAAAATGGGAACTAATTCCTCTAAAGATGCTGCGATTGTGACGGTGCTGCTCCTAGGATGAAATGTAGGATTTATTATAACGACTGTGTCTAAAATGTCGCTATAAAATTACATAAGATAGTGGCTAATAGTCTAGATATAATAAATTTGTATGTGGCATCTGTTGTTGTAAACCAACTGTACCTTGGTCTAGAGGGGAATGTCTGCAATCCAAATATTATATATAGAGATTATAAAATAAAATAGCCAATTTGAAATCGTAGACGGATAGCCATGTTCTTTTTCAAATATTTTGAGAGAAAATGGCTTTAATGTTTTTTAACTGATAAAGATCGACTATAAAGGGAGGTAATTCGTTTCTCATTAATTAATGTTTGCGATGGTGATGTTTTTTTGTGACACTGGACGTATGAACAAGTAATGTAATATTTAGACGAGCAGAACCGTTGAAATTTGACGGTAGTTTGCAATTTAAAAAACGACGCATCAGTAAGAAACTTCTTATCACATAATCAAACACCTACAATGAGGTTGGGTCATGTACTATTAAAAACGTAACTAATTAAAGAAGCTCTGGATCTTCATGTCCTGGGATCTTTGATGACACAAGTGCATCAATTTGTTTAACTGTTCTGATCTTATACTGATCTTGCAGCATTATGATCATGGTATCACTCTTTGTTTGAAATTCAATAACAAACATTTGTAAATAGAATTCCTAGTACATGTTTGTCTTTAATGTCTTTCAAAATTTCCGGTAAATGTGCATGGTACACTCGTGATATTAAGTCAGGTCGCTTTTATGAAGTTCTAATGGTCCTAAGTTGTTTATTATTTTAGAGCATCTTGGATTACACATGGAAGGAATAGGTCATGTTTTCCGTATTTACAGAGAATTGCTTTGTAATAATTTCAACATGACATGTAAGTAGGTAATGTTTTCACCTGAAATGCGAAGGTTTAAAAGATTTTAATCAACAAAAGCATCCTATGATTGTAAATATTTCGACACGACGCTGTAATCGGTAATAATGTTTTCACCTGAAATGCGTTGAAATTTGTACTAATTCCAACATGACATTTAAGTAGGCAATAATGTTTTCACCTGAAATGTGTATGTTTAAAAAATCTTATTAACAAAAGCACCCTGTGCTTGTACTCATTTCAACATGACATGTAAGTAGGCTATCATGTCACCAGAAATGCGTAGGGATAAAAGATTACTAATCAACAAAAGCACTTAATAGTTGAAAATATTTCGACATGACTCTTAAGTAGAAAATAATGCTTTAAACTGAAATGCGTAGATTTAAAAGTTGCCTAATCTACAAAAGCACTATATCATTTTAAATATTTCGACATGAGCCTTTAGTAGGTAATAATATTTTCACCTGAAATGCGTGAGAATTTTTACTATTTTCAACATATCATTTTTTTACAAAGCCATCAGAACTTATCAAGGCCAAGAGATCACTCGAGGATAAGGGTTAAAGAGTGTACAGTAGAAATTGGACAATATAGTAACCGTTAGTAATGGAAATTCGGTAAATTTGTTAACTTATATGGAACGGCTCATCAAAAAATTGTTTACGTTAGACTTGAAGACAACCATATTGTAGTCAGCTGGAAAGCAGGAAAACAGAATATAATTCCATAGGCGTGCAGTTCTAAGAAAGAAGCTTTGCTCATGGAATCTACGCTTAGGTTTAGGTACAGATAAAGAGTGGGAATAATTAGTGATAGTATTTTCTGCTAGACGAGTGTTTCTTGTGAAAGTTTGGCGAGAGGGGCATAGATTGAAGCTCAGTCGAGCATTTTCCATGAAAATAACAATAAAGCAGAGACAAACTCGCAACATCTCTCCTGTGAGAAATAGATTGCAGGGAAGAGAAAAGGACATCCCCTACGAGGCTACAAAGTCTATTTTGAACTCTATCAAGGCAGGATAAGTCATTTCTAGCAGCTCCTGCCAAAATGTGGCAACATGACTCCATCCTAGGACGTATCTGGCTCTTGTATTGATAGAGAATTGCATAAGCAGTGAGATATCTACAAGAACGATAAAAGGATCCCACCATTTTCCCAATGTTTTAACTTGAATTGCTCAGTTTTAAAAGACCCTAAATCAACAAGAGCCCACTTTAATTTTACTTATTTTTACATGACATTTAACGAAATAATATTTTAACATGACATTTAACGAAGTAATATTTTAACATGAGATTTAACGAAGTAATATTTTAACATGACATTTAACGAAGTAACAATTTTTTCATCTGAAATGCGTTGGAATTTGTACTAATTTAAACATGTTATGTACGTAGGTAATACTGTTTTCTATCTGAATGCATAAGCTTAAAAAATCCATAACAAACAAAAGCACTATATAATTTTTAATTATTTCGGCATGACACTGAAGAAGATAATAATGTTTTCACCTGAACTGCGGTGAAATGTGTACTAATTTAAGCGAGTAAGTAGGTAATAATAGTAATAAAAATTATTGGCGAATGAATGGTTGTAATGATTTTTAATAGACAAAAAGCGACCAGTAAGAGAGGTAATTCGTCTCTCATTAATTAAGGCTTGCGATGATGTTTTTTTTGGTGACACCGGACGTACAGACAATTATATATTAATATATAGATTCTAACAGATGCTTAAAATTTTTTGGCGGTTTTACGAAAAATAGCTTTCTCAATGAAAATGTTGGTACTTATGTAGAGTAAAGATCGTGTTATCGTCGAAAAGTACGGAAACTTGAACTAATGAAATCACGGAAGACATTAAGCAAAACGTTTGTCAGCATTTATTTATCAGGAAAAAAAAACAACTCAATATCTTAATTTGAACGAAGAAATATGAAAAGAAAAAATCATATGAAAAAAATCACATTCTTTTTGTTATCAGTTATTTCTTATTCAAACGAATACATATTTATTTTTTCTTAATTAAACATTTAATTTCGCAAAAATTGTCATATAATTTTTCATTATATTTTATTTATAACAACAAAAATATTTGTCATTTTTCAATTATTTTTCGAACTAATTTACTAGATGTTTATATATATTTTCCATAATGGCTATGATCCATCAATATTAGATTACAATATCTGATTAGGGTTAGGATTATATTACAGCAAATGCCTTAAAGAATACGGCTTCCCTGACTGCTGAACAAGTGTTTCTGTGATACGACAAGAATACTGGCGAAAGAACTGACCCATTAAACTATCGCCCCATCAGCCTCGTCCCGCATTTCGCTAAAATATTTGAGTCCATAATTAACCAAGCTCTAGTCCATCACCTTACAGTTGCTAAATTTCTGACCGATTAAGAATATGGATTTAAACAATCCAGCTCTACAGCAGATATCCTACTGTACTCTCTGAACATAAATACCATGCACTGAACAAGACAGGAGAGGGTAGAGCGGTAGCCCTAGATATATCTAAGGCTTTGGACAGGGTATCACACGATGGTCTTCTCAGGAAAGTAAGATATACGGTATCACTAGACGAATACTTAACACTATTAAATCATTCTTAAGTAAGAAAAAAATCAAGGTCGTACATGCAAATAAGATGATATGAATGCGGATGTATCGTAAGGTCTATCCTTGGATCTTTATTATTCCTAATTATCAGAAATGACCTCCTTGTTAAATTTGTCTCCGAGAGGGGTATATTTGCTGATGAAATCACGCTCTATAACAAGCACAGGAGAAAACGAATATCTAATGAAATGTTAGAAAGACTAGAGGAAGACATCCAATCTGTAATGGAATGGGGACAAAAATGGACGGTCACATTCAGTGCTGCCAAGACTAAGCTTGTTTCATTCAATAATTACAAGAGACCTTCTTCAACCACCTATAGCTATGGCTAAATATACATTAACTTAAAGTACTACTTTCAAACTCATCGGCTTCACGTTCACAGGAAACATGAGTTGGAACAGATGCATTTGGAGCATTGTCAGGGCTGCTGCGAAAAAGGTGAACTCTTCTACCGTGCTAGGAAGCTACTGGAAATATTTTAATAGTGGACGCTTCGACGAACTACAAGCACTTGTACCCCCTCGACGTAAATACCCCTGGCAAACCCAACAAGCAGCAAAATCCCACGCCTACACAGTAGAGATTCCTTAGATGCAAGAAGACTTCTACCCTAATACTTTTTTCCCCAGAACTGCTAGACTTTGGAACTCCCTTCCGGGTTTTTGTTTCCCCAACTGTACTGACATGCAAAAGTTCAAGTGTAATGTGAACAGACATCTTGCTGCTCAACTCCCTACATAGTGTACCTGAAACTTATGCCACTGATAGTAGCCCCCTACATCAAAGTGGCACTGTGCCATGTTTGGTATGAAAATGGAATAAAGAAATATGTTTGCAGCATCCGGTCAGTGACTTAGAGAAGATTGACATGCGAGTTAATTTCCTTTTAAACGACGAGCTGCGAGCCGAACCAATCGATGACGCCGTTGCAACAAGGTGCGAGATTGATATTTCAAGTTGTACCTGCGTTCACCCAGAGCCACTTCACTAATGACTACTTTCTATTTGCTGATGGAAAACCATGTTTAGTTCTTCAAGTTAAACAAACGTTTTACATTTCAACTTACTCTATTTTTTATCTTATTTCACACATGTTTCATTCCCAAACTAGTTATCTAATTCTTATTTATTTTTAGGAATGATATAATTCTACGTTTCACATGAACCACCGAAAAAGAAGAAAAACAACGAAAAACTAATCTCGATTACACATGTCAATCTTAAATCCGTTGGTTAAGGTCTAAGGAAGTTAAAAAAAAAAAACAACATAAATCTTAAATAAGTGAAGTCGTGAAATAAATCTGTATTTTATTGCGCAACGGCGAAGGAAAATCATAGAAAACTAAATAATGTTGCATAAAAAATGTCGATAAAATCGAATAACAGCTGCCGGCGAATAATCAGGCATATTAGCTGCAACCACGTACAAAAAAAAGTCGAGGATATATTTTTCTTAGTTCTATTCAACTATAATTGCAGTATAATTTCATACAGTTTTCTTTGAATCATGTTTATATATTATCTACATGATAACGCAGTGTTACGAGGTTTTATTCAGCGATTATTGGCAATTCGTAGCTTTTTTTTTTACAAGGTGGTCATCACTTATCAAGGCCCGGAAGCCACTCAGGGATAAAGGTTATTCTAAGTACAGTACGTTAGTGTGGATATTTAAAGTGTCTACTTAAGGGGGCGGTTCATCAGGTATTTGTTTACGTTGGACTTGAAGACATCCAAGTTGTAGTCAGGAGGGAAGCAGGCAGACGGAACAGTTTCACAGGCGTGCACTTCTAAGAAAGAAGCTTTGTTCATGGAATCTACGTTTTGATTTAGGCATAGATAAAGAGTGGGGAAAGTTTTTGATAGTGGATTCAGCTAGACGGGTGTTTTTCGTGAAAGATTGGCGAGGGGGGACCAGAGATTGGAGTTCAGACGAGCACCTGCCATGCAAATAACGATAAAACAAAGATAGGCTTGCAACGTCTCTTCTGTGGGAGAGAGGTTGCAGAAAAGAGAAAAGGGCATCCCCCACTAAGCCACAAAGTCTATTTTGTACTCTGTCAAGGCAGGATAGGCTGATTTTTAGCAGCTCCTGCCCAGATATGGCAGCAGTATTCCATCCTTGGACGTACTTTCTCTTTTATTTACCTTTTCGGGTGGTGGGTAGGTTTATACATGTTGATTAGAATGGAACGCGTGCACTTATAATTATTTATGGGTTGAAAAAGTAAATTATATTACATATCCATGTTAGCTTTAAATTATTCGGGTTATCTCCCTGGAATTAGTCTAACAACGTTAGAGAAATGCACTCTTTCGGTAGGAGCTAATGAGAAACGTATTCCGGGGATGAAATTCAAAACGAGGTTCATCCTTCATCCTTATACTTCCAAATCCATCAGATATTATCGCACCGGCTGGCGATGTTGGACTTACCTTAAAACGTATTGGTAATAGTCGTATAGGTTACCTACCTCGTAGCAGTCGCCTAGACTCCAAGAATAACACAATAAAAATAAGGGTAAACTATATTTACTTTTTTTTTTTTTACAAAGGAGTCCCCACTTATCAAGGCTCAGAGGCCACTCGAGGAAAGGTAAATAAGTGTACTGTGGTCAATGGGACAATGACGTAGTAATTGTTAGTAGTGGAAATTTGGTAAATAGGATTACTTAAGGGGAACGGCTCACCAAGAACTTGTTTACGTTGGACTTGAAGACGACCATATTATATTCAGCCGGAAAGCAGGAAAACGGAAGAGAGTTCCACGGGTGTGCAGTTCTAAGAAGCTTTGTTCATGGAATCGACGTTTAGATTTAGGCACGGATAAATAGTGGGGGAATTATTGATAGTGTTTTCAGCTAGACGAGTGTTTCTCGTGAAAGTTTGGTGAGGATGACTGTAGATTGGAGCTCAGACGAGTACTTGCTATGAACTTAACGATAGAGACGAGACAGGCTCGCAGCGGCTCTTCTGTGAGAAAGAGGTTGCATGGAAGAGAAAAGGGACTCCTCCACAATTCTACGAAGTCTATCAATGCAGGGTAAGTTCTTCCTAGCAGTCTCTGCCCAGATGTGGCAACAGTACTTCATCCTTGGACGTACCTGGCTCTTATATAGGTACAGAATTGTATACAATGTTTGTGTGTATTCTTTATCTACGACGCTGGCAAAACGATTTATCGATTTTATTTGGCCGTAATGTATTCTACCTTCAGTAATTATATCTATTTTTTACACTTTGTATATCATGCATATATATATTACGTATCTCCATTTTATGCATGTTTTTAAAGACACCTGTCCCCCCAACCCGACACTCCGTTTATTGTTCATGATAAGGCGGCACATAAAAAATAGCATCATTTTGAACGAGAATATTTTTCGTTAAAACTACATAAGTTGTAAAATGCCCGCCCCCGCCCCTCACGTAAAGATGGTTTTTCTAAACAATAATTATTATTTAGAAATGCCATCCAAAACATAGGGAGAGGCAACTGGAAATGAAGTTGAAACACGAATCGTAAACGTTAATACTTTAACAAGGCGACTGTAGTGATGTGTGATTTGACTGGTGTGTCGAGATCACAGGATCCGAGATTACGAATAAAAGGGAGAATTAAGTTGAATTTGGAAGCCATGTTTAATTTCAGAAGGGTTTCCGATAAGTAGTTATTCTATACAAGTCTTGCATACGAAAAATTCTCAGTGGGCAGCTGTTCTGAATAGGTTCTGGACTTTATAATTTCGCAGTCAAAAAGCAAAAAACCCTTCTCGTGTTGACACGAAAAAAATTAGGTGCTGAAATTCTAAGAAGATTTCATTTTTACAGAGCAATTCTGGTTTCTGATTGGTTGGCAGCAGAACAAGAATTAATTTGATTCGTTAGTTTCTATCAGCAATTTTCATAAATAGAATCTCCCAACTTTCAGATTACATTTAGTATCAAAAATCTTTATATAATAACCATAACATGTGTTTGACAAACCTCTATAAAGTCAGATATAAACTATCTGTTGCATAACTATTCTTTTTTTCCTTTTAATTTTTCAAACTTAACAATTTATATAACTTTAAAATTACAAGTTATGAATAAACAAATTAAAATGCTTTTCTACGTTACATAGGTTCCATGTCTAATTATTTTTATGCAGAAGAAAAAGTAATATCAAGAGAACAAAACAAATCCTACTTTTTTTTTTTATTACATTTTCACCCCAAACAAGGCAAATTGCCACTTTGGTGTATGGGGCTACTACCAGGGGAAACAACTACTGGGGTACTATGTAGGGATTTGGGCAGCAAGGTGTCGGTTCACGTTACACTTGAACTTCTGCACGTCAGTACTGTTGGGGAAGCAGGGACCTGGAATGGAATTCCAGAGTCTTGCGGTTCTGGGGAAGAAACTATTGGAGTAAAAAGATCTTTTACATCTAGGGATCTCTACTGTGTGGGGGTGGGATTTAGCTACCTGTTAGGTTTGTCGAGGGTGCTCGCGTCGTGGGGGCACAAGTGATTGCAGTTCGTCAGAGCATTCACCACTAAAATACTTGTAGAAAAGGCAGAGGGATGCAACATTTCGTCGATGGGACAGAGGCTGAAGCTTAGATGCCAGTTTAGGGCCTATCAGGTTTGCGACTCTCTTTTGAACCTTGTCAAGGAGCGAGAGACTAGTAGCAGATGCACCAGCCCAGATGTGGCAGCAATACTCCATACATGGGCGAATGGTGGCCTTATAGAGGTACAGGATACTTTCGGGTGTTAGTAGTTTTCTAGCACGGTAGAGAGAGCCTACCTTTCTTGCAGCGGCCCTGGCAATGCCTTCAATGTAATTGTTCCAACTCATGTTTCCTGTGAACGTTAGGCCAAGGAGTTTGAAAGATGGACTCTCAGATAAAGAGTCGTTGGCCATTGCTATGGGTGGTAGAGAGGGTTTCTTGTAATTATTGAATGAAACTAGTTTAGTCTTGGCAGCATTGAACGCGACCAACCACTTTTGTCCCCATTCCACTACAGATTGGAGGTCTTCCTCTAGTGTTTCTGCCATTTCTTTAGAAATGTGTTCATTCGTCTTCCTGTCGTGTCTGCCATAGAGTGTAGTGTCATCAGCCTATATACCCATCTCAGAGGCAATGTTGTCGGGGAGGTCATTTATGAATATCAGGAACAATAGAGGTCCAAGGATAGAACCCTGGGGAACTCCCGCATTTATATCATATTGTTTAGATGTGCGACCGTCGAGGACTACCTGGATTTTTCTCTTATCTAAGAAGGATTTAATTATGTTAAGTATTCTACCAGTGATACCGTATGATCTGATTTTACTGAGGAGACCCTCATGCCATACCCTGTCAAAAGCCTTAGATATATCTAGAGCTACCGCTCTGCCTTCCCCCGCTTTGTCCAGTGAATGGTATATACGTTCAGAGATCACAGTGAGGATGTCTGCTGTGGAACGGGCTTGTCTAAATCCATATTGTTTGTCAGTCAGTAGTTTAGCATCTGTAAGATGATGGACTAGAGCATGGTTAATTATGGTCTCAAATATTTTGGCAAAAAGTGGGAGGAGGCTAATAGGGCGATAATTTGATGGGTCTGTCCTTTCGCCAGAATTCTTGAATACTGGTACAACAGAAGCAGTTTTCCAACAGCCCGGAAAGCAAGCTTCATTAAGACATTTGTTGTAGAGTTTGGAGAGAACTGGAGCTACTTCGGCTGAGCACTTTTTTAATAGCACAGCTGGGATAAGATCGGGTCCACATGCTTTTGAGGTGTCAAGGTTATTTATGATAGCATGCACCTGAGCAGGGGTGGTTTTCAGATCGTCTAGTGTGGCGTCTGTCCGCATAGGAAAGTCAGGTAGGGGGTGGTTGGAAGGGTCCAGTGTGGAGTTTGAGGCAAACCGACTGGCAAGCATGTTAGCCTTGTCGGTTGCTGAGGAGACAACCTCGTGATTGTTGGTTAGTGGGGGAATTGTTGATTGCCCATTATTTACTACACTGTTGTAGATTTTCCAGAAGTCTCGAGTTCCTAGTTGTTGTGCTTCGATGCGCTTTTTAGTGGTTTCCGTAAATTCTCTCTTAGCTGTCGCTATTTCTTTCTTAACGTTATTTCTAGCTTCTATATACTTCAGTCTGTTTGAACTGGACTTATGTCGGTTAAACTTACGGTATGCATGCTGCTTTTGAGTAATGGCAGTTGCACAAGTCGACGTAAACCATTGGGGAGAGTGGGGCTTACTATAAAATTTTCGCATGGGAACATGCGCTTCGATTGCAGTTTTGAACCAGTCAGTGGTCTCGTTTGCACATTGTTCAGCAGGGAGAGAGAAAATATTTTTCCATGGAGCATCTCTAATTAGTTCCCTGATGGCTTTCCAGTTAGCCTTATTATAATATCTCGTTGTTTTGAGCACTGGCTCTTCAGTTTTGGGTCTAGAGTTTAGGGCGATTTCAACCATTATCACTGCATGATCAGCGTTCCCGAGTGGGCTGTGGGCCTTCGTTATGCAGTCATCGGGAACTGTGGTCAAAAACAGATCTAGAAGTGATGCGTGTTGTTCTTCCTGGTCAGGAAAACGGGTTGGAAACGTAACAATTTGTGATAGGGAGTTAGATATAGCGAAGTTATGGGTTGTGCTGCCCGCTGCATCTGTGTGAGTAGAGAATCCAAGCCAGTTTTTGTGGTGGACATTAAAGTCACCAAACACATGTATTTGTGCGCTAGTGTCGAGGGACAGTGCCGTGTCTATGCTGTCAGATACTTTGTTTATTATGGAGCAGTCCTGAGTCGAGGGAGAGCGGTAGAGAAAATAATAGCTAATACTGTGTTGCCCGTTTAGTCTAAAGCACATAAAGGCTTGATCATCTGTTTCTAGGTTTGTTTCTCTAGTCAAGGGAAGGGTATTACGAATGTAAACTCCAAGTCCGTGCATATGTCTGTCAGAGTCCTTACGGCAGAGTGGGAGATATCCAGGCATGTTAAAGTGGTTAGAGGGAATGGAGGAGTGTAGGTTAGTCTCACTTAGTGCTAAGATATCCGGGGTATTTGTTAAGAGAAATGCTTCAACAACAGCTAAGTTAGTTCTAAGCCCACGGATATTTGTGAATGAGAGCCTCAAGGGAGGAGGCAAGTTGAATTTGTTTGTCCCTAATCCTGGTTTAAGCTTATTTTTAGATTGTACTGTCGTCATAAGGGTCGGTAAGGGGGAGCTAAATAAGAGGTTATGCGGAGCTTCAGACATGCATCACAAGTAGACCATCAGCTGACCTTTCTCCAATTAGGATTGTGGCTAATATAAGCTTAATAATAATACTTACACAAATAATTAATGCTTATTTTTAACAAATGAATTAAAACAATCTATAAAATTGAAATGGTCTGTGTGTATATGATTGTGTACATTTCCCTACCAAATGACTATGAATTTTCAGACTCAACACTCGAAATTTGACATAAGGTCTCTTGAGATCTGGGTAAATCTTTTGACGGTTTTCGGCCAGAAATTTGGCTGTCAAGGCGTCAAACTTCAAAACTTTGGGTCTAAACACTTGAAACTTTAGATTTAGGTTACTTGGACATGGATCAAACTTTTTAATTTGATTTGAGCCCAAAGCAATAAATGTTAACGCGTCAAAATTGGGGTCAAAGTTTTAAACAATTTGACCTTTTCAGTCTCTACAAACTTTATCAGGCAATATTTGGTCTAAACACTTGAAATATTACATAAATACTATTCAGACAGGGTAAGATTTTCAATCTAGTTTTGGCAGAAAATTTGACTGACAAGAGGTCAAAGTTGAAAGAGTTGACCTTTTAAGGTTCTACCAAATGACTCCGCCAATTTTGGGTATAAACACTTGAAATTTTAGATGAGAGTTACTTGGAAAAACGTTTTAATATGCATATTCATATGCACATAAAGTTATGAACAGTACATAGGGCCCAAGCAAAGCCGGGATGAAATGCTAGTACAAAATAAATGTTAGCAGGAGAATTAATGTTTAAAGAACTCGAAAATCACCGGAAGAAAGAAAAAGTGTTTGTCTGTATACGCGTTTGTTTTGACAAATCAACTAATCATTTCATCTATTTACTTATTAGCATACTCTTACAAAAAAAATATTTTTGACTTCATTCTGTTTAAATAAAAAAATAAAATGGAACTTTCGTAATAGAAAATAATGAATTATATGATTCATAAGAATTATATATCGAAATATGATTTATCTCCCTTGCGTTATCTGAGTTCTTTTTCAGCCTCCTTGTTCTCTTTTTCTATCTCTTCTCCATCGTATTAATATTTTATAAACACTTTGTTTGCGTTTGTTTATGCGCGTATACTATTCCGCCCTTAGGTGACTTATTATTTTTCTCAACTCTTCAGTTTCGTTAAATTTTACATACAAACACATTTTGTAATAATTATTGCAAAAAAAACGAAACTTTTAAAGCTTAATTGAGAACACTAGGTAGGTATAGTAAGTAGAAATAATATATATATATATATATATATATATATATATATATATATATTATATACACTAGCATAAAACTCCACCCTGAAAAATCTCTAGAAAAATAAAAGGTTAAAACCAGAACTTTAATATCCAACGTAAACCGCCACTACCATGTCCCCTTTTCCGACAGCAGGGATCTATATTCCAAACTTTCCAAAACCCAATTACATGAGACAAAACTATACATATTATTCCTATGAGAAAGAGGCATTGGACCGACTATTTCCCTAGAGGAGTTCATGATTAAAATATAGCATCCAAATCTGACCCCCCGAGATCGCCATGGACATAGAATATATGCACCACTAAGTTTATCTTTGCCCTCTATCGCACCCACAACAACGGTGTTCCTATCTTTAAGAGCATACCTTAGAAAATTGACCACGTCATGTCTGCTCATCATTCGGCTAACATGCACGTCTGTGGAGACTTCAATGTTGACAATGTAGAATGGTTAGCCAATCGAAACAAGAGAGATGCCGAGGAGAGGTTATGTTACGATTTCTGCTTATGACATCAGATTGTTAACGAACCCACCCGTGTGCACAACACAGACGGTCAGTATGCATGCATACTTTTTTCTTACAACTTGCCCTAAACTATATTCATCCTCCGTTCTGTCTCCACTAGAATCTTCCGACCACTCGGTTGTCTCAATTAAGATAAAAATAAAATGTAATAAATCCTCTGGCGTACCCCTCCATTGTACAGTATATTGATACCTTATAACTGACTGTGATAACTTCCGTACATTTATATTAGATGTACTTCCGCGCTCCACGTTAAAAACTGTGTCCTTTATAGTATCACCTTACGAGATGGTTAAATGTAGATATCGATCGCTTCACACCCGCCATAATATTTCAGCGAAAAAACTAACAGCCAGGCGTAGTACTCCTGAATGTGCTGCTGCCATTGCGCAGAGAAATCACTTTTCCCATTGCTTCCAATGTAATAGAGGTACTTAGACTAAAGCCGCCTTCATGACGGCCAGCAACCTTTGGAAAAGAGTAATAAAGAACGCAATAGAGTTTCTGCTCAGTCCACGTCTAAAGTAGCTGAGGGGCGGCTTGGTTACCACCAGTTTTGACAAATAACAAACAGGGTCCGGAATAGAAGCGCGTGTTCTATCCCAACCATTATCAATGGACCTGAAGCAATCCCGTTAGCATCGGACAAAGCCAAACTCGTTGCTAAGAACATATAAGCTCATTCTGCTCTATGCCATTAGGAGCGCCAACCCTTCGTATTTCCTCCTGTGTGTGAAAACACGATATACCACATACAAATCTTTGCGAATGATGTTGCCAAGCTAATCAAAAACCTCGATCCCAGTAATCAAATGACCCTGACGGGACCCCAATTATAGTGCTGAAAAAGCTTCAACCAGAACTAGCTCCCATATTTACAAAGAAGTTTAAGCGTTGTTTTAAAGAGAATTGCTTCCATACAGCATGGAAAATCTTATACGTATGCCCCAAAAATTCAGGTGATCGCTTATCGCAGCCTCAGTGCAGACCAATAAGTCTCCTGTGCGCCACAAGTAAGTAGCTGGAATCTGTGTTAAATAGAGAAGTAGTCTACCTACTCAGCAAAAATAACCACTGTGAAATGCAATATGGTTTCCATTCTGCTAGATCTACAGCAGATTTGCTAACAGTTATATCTCATAAGATTAGCGAATCTTTCGACGGAGGCTTCCTTTCCAGGGCAATTGCTCTTGACATATCAAAGGCTTTTGATAGAGTATGGCATAAAGGTCTAATCCACAAAAGCTCCGGCCATGGTATAGATAGAAATGTTTTTTTTTCAGTTATTGAATAATTTCTCTCTGCTAGGTTCATAAGTGTAGTGGTTGATGGGCCGAATTCAGAAGTTTACATTGTTAATGCTGAAGGTCCTAAGGTGTCTATTCCAAGCGCAACTCTCTTCCGAATCTACATCAATAGTTTCCCAAATCACATCCTAAGCTCATTCGTAGATATATATGCAACCTGTGGCACAGATCCGACAGTGGAAAGAACCTACCTCATACCGAACAAAGGACAAGGTATCAAACCAGTTAAACCCAAGCCGACGTCTCACCAGTAATGGTGCTTGATCTGTGGTAGTTAATAGACATTCTTGTGTGTGTGGCGTGTTTGCTCAGTTGGTAGAGTGCTCGCCCAGCATGCAAAAGGCCCGGGTTTGAAATCCTGAGCTCAGATGTATCTAACTGATGAGCTAAAATTTGGGCGAAACTCGAGTCTTGGACTTCCGGTTTGTTGGCTTTCTTGGCTCCTGTGGGCTGCGACGTTTGTTCGGCTGTGAAAATAATTATATATTCTCTC